>NW_005841962.1:3310240-3333556 GCF_000455745.1 Alligator sinensis
CCGCTGGTAGGCACTCTTGCCCCGCGGCGGGGACCCCCCTCCTCCTCTCCCTGTCGCCCCCGAGGGCAGCGGTGCGAGGGAGCAGGAGCCACCCCGGCCCGCGGGGCCAAGGACTTGCTGACCCAGCCGCAGCATCCTCCTCCGGCGAGCGCTGCAGGGGGAAGTTCCTACTGCCCAGCTTCCATTTTGGTGCAGGCTGCCGTGGTGAGTACCCACCTGCCCTGCCCTGGCACTGCCGCAGGGGCTGTGTCTTGCTGGGGCAAGCAGCTCCCAGCCTGGGTGCGCTGCGGGGGACACGCAGGAGTTTCCCCAGCTGCTGCGGTGTGAAGGGAAGGGCTGGCAGGTGCTGGGGGGTGCAGTGACAGTCCAATCCCCCCTCCCAATCCTCTGTCTCTTGCCTGTCGCATAGGTGCGCAGCCTGGCATTGCCCCTTCCCTTCCCCATTGCCACTAGCCCCTGTGGGGGAGCTGGTGCCCCCCGGTGGCTGCGCCTGCATCCCGGGGTGGCTCCGTGGCGGGGCCTGTCTCACCCTCTGTGACGGAGGAGAGGTTCAGATGCAGGGGATGGCTGGAGCAGTGGGGAGGAGGCTGCAATCTGGACTTCTCTCCCCCGCTCCCCCAAACGAAGATCAAAGCCAGACTCATGCTGTGCCCCTTGATTGACGATGGGATGAAGCCAGCCAGAGCTCACGGTATGCCTCTGTGATCTAGTTAGCCTCCAAGGTGCGATCCTACCCTAGCCTTATTCATTTTCTCCAGGCAGCAGACTCCTATTATTTTGTTCCTCCCTTTCCCTCCCACCTTCTCCCCCACCACCTTGGGTTTTCTCTCTTATTGAAGCACAGTGATGCTTGTACAGAAGAACTGTCATTTACTGGGTTGGAGCACAGGATCATCCTGCCCAGTACCTTGGCGCACAGGGGCAGAGCATGGACGCTGAAAGGAAGAGTGAAACTGGGCTGGCCAGGGGTCTGTAATGTGGAAATGTTTATTAAGAGTCTCTAATCTGGAAATGGGGAGAGAGTAGGCTCCTCCATTCACTGTGCAAGCAGGTTTTCTGTAGCATGGGGATAAGGCATAAGAAAGAGTGGCGTTATTTCCAAACTGTACGTTCGTAGCTGCCCAGCAGTTATATCCTGCTGACTTTCCCACATTTATAAAAGCAGCGTTAATTGGCTGGACCCGGTGCTAGGTCTCAGTGATTGAATATATTTGCATTAGATTTCTTTATTGTGATTACCGGCCAGATGTCCCAATAGTTTGGCAGGTTTTTAAATAATATCATTATCCGGGCAATGCCATCACAGCATGTTTTTCTTTAATGAATAGAATTTTTTACTATGGGTGAACTAACTTCTGGGAGGACTTTGAGGTTTGTAATGGAAGATATGTATGGCAGCATTTCAGTATATTCTTTCTGCAACTACGGTATACAGCATCATTTTTATTTATTTATTTATTTATTTATTTTACAGAAGAGAACACATTTTGCTAGTATCAAGGTCAGCATATTGTAACTACTGGGGAAAATACCATATGGTTTACTATGACTTGTCTTAGGGAATCTAATTTAGTCACTCTGAGCTGTATGCTTTGGCTTATATTTTGTTTGAGATTTATGTAACCGAATTGGATCACAAAGTTAAGCAAAATGTCTTGGATTGCAGGTGCCACCCTAAGTAGGTTCATAGCGATGTAAACTGTACCTATGGATTTATGTTGATAGAAAGTATGCTTGTGCTTTTTTTTTTCTTTCTTCCTTTTTAAATTCATCCCTTCATCATCCCTCTGTGAAAATGTCAGTAGGTGGCAGAGTGAAAGTTATAAAGGCTAGAAACTTTTATTTCTAGAACAGGCATAATGTGGGCATTGCTAATGAAGGTCTTTCCCTTTTCTGTGACAAGATGCCTCAGTCCTGTTCAGAAAGGGCTGTTTATAAGAGGGAGAAGGGAGTTCATTTTCCACATTCACCCAAGTCTTTATAGTTTTGTCCAGACTGTCATCATAGCTTGCCAGTGTGTTTTTGATGATGTAGCTGCCAGGCCAATAGGGAATGGACAGAGATCATCAACTGATTTTATACAGGTCACTGAACTGCCATCCATCACATATTAATACCATCTGATTATTAACAACCTGAGAGGAATCTGAATTTAAAACTTACAAAGGAACGATTTTCCTAACTCCCTGAACCATGATGTGCCCTAATCTGTCTCTTTTTTTATTTTTTAATAGAAATACTTGTATCAGAGCATGTGCACAGAAGTCTTCTGCCCTGTAAATATGTAACTATTTGCTTATCAGTCAGATTCCACAAGCAGACCGCTTATTAAAAAATATATTTAGACTATAAATGGGAAGATTTTTTTTTTAAAGTACAATGACAAAATTGGGTTCTAAGATGCGAATATGGAACATACATGATACATTTCAGACAGTGGCTCCCTGGGACAAGTGTACAAGACTTAATTTGCATTCTTGGGAGGCATTTTAGAACTACCCTTTTAGACAGGCCAATATTTCTTATGAAATGTTCCCCTTTGTAATCTGTACTGTTTGGAAACAAAATAAGGTCGTAGTCTACAACTTTCCAAACTGGCCAGTTTTCGCCTCTGAGTCCTAGCAGGGCAGACCCCCCCCCCAATGAAAAAAAGCCCTACTGTTAAAAATAATAGTGAATTTGACCAGGTGTTTTGACAATTGACTTTTAAAAGGGACTTCTCTGGGAGAAACGCACAAATAATAAAAGCCAGCTATGAGAATGCAATTACATACAGGGATCCTGCATCACTACCCTGAGAAACGGTAAGGAGAACAAGAGCTACAATAAATATAATGTTTGAATAAGGTTTAAGAAAACATGCATGCATGGTTGACTTTCAAGAAAAGCTGTGTATGCCTAATACATAATTGTCCATAAACAGTTTATCCATGTGCAAATATGACTCTTGTATTGTTGCCAAAATCAGAAAGACCTCTATCGTGATCTGATTAGTTACTGCTGATTGCACAACACAAACTATTTAACTAGGACATCCAATTCCCTTGATATTTCAGAAACCTGAAGAATCAAATTTTAGCCTTGGATAAATGCATATGCTTCCACTGAAGCCAAGAGGTAGAATTTGTCCCGTGGGCTAAGTAAAGACAGTCAGTAAGCCCAAGGCTGAATCAATTCAATCTTTGCAGGTTAGTGTAAGCTGTGTAGACTGAAGTGATAAGCAAGTGAACAGACATTCACTTTTGATTCTGGAAATGCAGCCACAGGCCTGCAGTGGCTCAGGCAAGACGCCAAGGAGGTGCTAGAGCATGCCTCTGTGCTAGGCTGAAGCAGATAGTTTGGGCCAAGGCTAGCATGCCCATCCTGTGAGGAGGATATACGAGGGAGATGCAAAGCATCCTGGGATGCTGGGATGAGTTAGCTTGAATCTGGAGGGGATCTGGGACAGAAGTTCAATATACTGATTTAACTTAAATCAGTTAAGTCTGCTACTGCATCCATCCGTGTTGATCTTAAACCAGTTTTGGCCATTTTGAAAGTGGTTTATTTGCACTGAACTTCTGTTGTGTTACAGAATTGAAGCAGTTCCAATCACTTATACTGGCTTATGAGTTATTTCTGTCCCTAGCCATAGGGTGCATCTACAAGTGCATTTAAGCATCACTAAATTTAATGCACATTAAGCCATTTTTGGCAGGTGTCCACATATGCAAGGACTTGGCACTAAAGTTAGTCCCAAGTCCCTGCAGCCCTGCCATGTGCCCCTGTTGCCACTGGGGGAAGCTCCAGCCTCCAGCCCCATGGCTGCCAGCACTTGGCAGCCATGTTGAAGCCAGAGCCAGCTGCCAGCACCTGGCAGCCATCTGAGAAACTCTGATCCCTGACCAGCCCCTTCCATGCCCAGGAGCTGCATGCCCAGCACAGGGCAGCATACAACAGCTCCCTCCTTGTCCACCCTGCCTCCCTGCACCAGAGCTGCTCCAGCTCCTGCTCCTACCTGTTACGCCCAGTGCTCTACTGCTTCAGCCTGGCCCCTGCCAGTGATGACCAGTGCCCCATGATCCTGCTGGCCATGATGTTGGCTGTGCTGGCTCCAGCAGGCCCTGCCCTGCCTAGGCCCCAGGACAGCTGCACACCTGCCAGCAGGGGCCAGGGCACTGGCTGCGGGAGGCCCTGGCTAACCTCCTCCTCCTGTACTCCCTGCTTCAGCCCTCCTGCCTCACCTCCCCCAGACCCCTACCCTCTGCCTGCCCCAGCATCACTCTCAGGACATGCACATGGGTGAAACAAAAAACACTTTATTACCCTCAGAATCCTCACCCCCCATTCCTCCCCTCTCAACAAACAACTCCTCTCCCCTCCACCACCCTCTCCACCCATCAACAATAAAAAACCCTATTACAAGTGGGAAACTATACAAGGGGAAAACTGTTTACAATATTTTGGGTCTTCAAGCCCAGAGTGGGGAGCCTAGGGGGGCAGGGCCCTGGGTCAGGTGCCCAGTACCCCAGCCCCTGGATGTTCCCTGGGGCTGAGCTCAGGCAGGCCCCCTCCTGGCAGGGTAGACCTGGCACTAAAGTTAGTGGTGGGTTGTGCCTACATGTGCATTAATGCATATTAACTAATTATGCCTGAATTTGATACCTGCATTTCCAGGTATCAAATTTAGGTGTGATTAGCCTAAATTAATGCACATTAAGGGCGCACACATGTACGCAAGCACCAGTAATGCACATTAACTTAGGCTTATGTGCATTAACGCATCTTGTGTAGATGTGCCCATAGAGTCAAACGCATATATTCAATATAGTAAATAAGCCATTCCCTTTAAGACACTTCCTCTACTTTTTGTTTCAGTCCATAGGTTGTGATCTTGCTTATTTGGTAGGTTTCTGTGGGGTTTTTTTTGTTTTGTTTTTTTGTTTTAATAAGCCTGGATCATTCATTAGTAAAGTATGTTAGATTACTTTTGCACTACCAACAACCTGAAGGTGATTAATGTCAGAGCATTTCCTAAATCCTTCCAAGTTTCTTGTACTCATGAAATGGCAGTAGCTTAGTTTCAAAGGAGTTCATTGAGTTTTAGGAGAGACGAAGACAGAGTATGAGAAATATACCACAAGATCAAACCATTTGGGAAACTAAGATCCTTAAGACATAAGAAAGGCAGTTCCTTGACAGTGCAGAAAACCAAATGCATCTTGGCTTGCTAAGACTTAAGGCATGCTTTAACTTCAGGCATTCATTTCTGGGGATGGACACGTGCATATTCCACTAACAATATTTGGGTTACACAAATATAACAGAATGCATAATTTAGTACAGTAAGTATCACTGAGACTTTTTAAAGATTTGTGATTCAGATAGCAAAGGCCAGTGGTTGTCATCTCTTGTATATTATCTGACTTGGCCTTTCAGAGGTAACTTAAGAATCGTATTCTTTGCAGAACGTTTGTGATGTTATACTTCGATGTATGCTCCCATAATGAGCAGCACCTCATATGGAAGACATTTTAAAATTTGCTGTGTAAGCTGGCTTTTTGTCCACCTAAAAGTGGTAGTTAAATGAAAGGATATTTACTGGAAAGACTGCAGAGACTTGGCCTGTTGAAATTAAATATCAGTATTTCAACAACAGGTTTCTAGTTTTCCTTGTGCGTATTCTATGAGTTGGAATATGTTAGATGTACTGGCTGCAGTGGTAAATGAATTTGTCCCAAAGTTGGTTAAAGAAATGCAATATCTCATTTATTTGTTATCAATAGGTACACGAAGTATATGGGTCTATGTTTAAATTTCATGCTTATTTGTTTCTGACATTATATCTGCCACAGACCGCAGCCATTACTGTCTCCAGCTAGGCGTAACACATAAAGCATTACCTCATAACATTGAGTGTTTTTAAACATGCTCTGGGGGTCAGCTGGGGGGGGGGGGGGGAGGGGGGGGGGGGGTTAATTAGAAAAGCTCCAAGAACTGCTCTAATTAAAGTGCCCAAAGTGTCTCATGTATTAGTGTCCCCACACTTCAATATGGTTGTGGGGGCCCTTTATTTAAAGCTCATTGAACAAGATTTAGTTAAAATGCTTCTGCTGCCATTTTGAAGTGCGGGGATGCTGATACACGAGACATGGAGGCTGGCTGGAGTGCAGTAATTACCACGCTCCAGTAGACTTGATTTAATTGTGTCTGCTCTGACTTACTGTAATTACAGTACGTTGGAGCAGCCTCCTGACTCCTGTACAGGCACCTATTCATTTTGGATTTGTCAAGATCAGATTTGCTATTGGATAAGTTCTTGTCTGCTGACGTAGAAGAGCAGAACATTGAAAAGTTTTTAATCTTTCAAGTGGGACTTTTTCAGTGTCGTCATTGAAATGTTCTTCCAGTGATCATCTAAGTAATCTTCCTAAGGTTCTTCGGATCCTCTAAGGAAGAGAATTCTGGCCTGTCTGGCTTGTTGGAATTTCAAACTTGGGGCTTTGGAGTGAAGCAGTAGTCTGTAATGTCTTTCCAAGCTTATTGTTCTCTTAAGATGACTCCCACTTCCTTACAATTAAAGTTTTTTTTTCTGGTATCATGCATCAGAAACATTAAATCTTCCAGGTTTAGCACAATCCAAGTTTAGCAAGCCCCCACTTGCACCTGGTCTTCCACACACAGATCAAGGATCTAGCAATATACAGGGGTCTGATTTAGCCTTACATACCTGTTTTATACTGTTATAGTTCCTTTAATTCCTGATTTATGCTGGTTTAGAATCATCCCACGTGTCAGAATTAACAAAGAAAGCACATTCTTGGGATATTATCTTTGCTTTTTTGATTTTTCTCATTTACTTGCTAATTTGTAAAATTTTGTAATTTTCAGTGGGTTTTCCTATCACTAGTGTAAACTAGCAAGGATTTACTGTATTACATTTGCTGTTGACATCTGGTACTACTAGAGCATACCACCTCATGGCAAGACAGTAGGTGCTGTTGGAATTTGCTTACTAGTAGAAGCTCATTTCCATCTCCCCTGATAAAATACTCAGACATACATGAGTCTAGTGTCTTGACAGTTATGGGGAAAGGTGTTCCCTAACTAATGAGTTAAATGTCTTGTGTTCCCTGCCATAAAGTTCCTGACAAATGCCATGCTGAGCAAAGGAATAAAACCTTTACTTTGATGGCAGTGGGAATGGTCCCCTATCTTTGTTCCCAGCTTCTTTCCCTCACAGAACTTATCTGCCAGGACCTGAGAGCCTCCTTGACATCACCATCCAATTGAGCCTGTAGCTGCTCAATTAGTTGCTTTGATTCCAGCACTCCCCAGTCTCAGTTTTAGCATCCCACCCCTTAATCAGCTCTCTAAGTTGTACCCCTCTCCATCACCCCTAGTTATACTATTGATTATAACATTTTGCTGGGAGATGGTTAGGGTGCATGCAGTAGCCTATTTACTCTGATCAAACAAGGGCCCCAGGATGGAAGTAGACAAAAACATGTACCCTGGTCTAACTTACTTGTAATTTTGGTGATCATTTAAAAGTGAAGATTGTAATCATTAGAAAGAGTTCAGTGAGGTGCATGTTTTTTATTGTATCTGAAGTATAGTATATTTCAGTGACAGATTCCTTGCTTTCTTTCATGCATATATGTCTGCAGCTGATACAAACTTTCATTTCTAGCCTTACATACTCTAGAGAAAGTCTAATGATTTTAATTTCTTTTTATTCTTTTCATGTCTCTTGTATTCAGTAAGCAAATTAAGAAGAATGTAGAGGCAAGATGTATCAAAAGCTCCTACTACTTTCCTAAATGGATTTTCTAAAGCTTCACAACATGCCATACTAATCTTTGTCTTTCAAGGTGTTGAATTCCTGTCATTATTGTCCATAGTAGCAGAGTTGTAGATTAAGGTAATGCAGTACCAGTAATAGCTGTTGTTTGTATGAAACCTTTCCTGTAGAAGGGGAACAAAAGACTTCACTGAATATAGATGGTGATGTTTTTTTCAAACATTAAAGATTGCATCCTCAATCTTGCAAAACAGTCGTGATTATTTGTTTTACATCTTGTTTAAAGTATAACTTGCTAGATCTGGATCCTTAGCTGATGTTAAAGGCACAGCTTTACTGAAACCCATGGGCGTATGTTGATATACACACCTTGAGGTGCTGGCTCTATATTTCTGTTGATTTGTTATTGATTCAGATCAATGACACTGCTTTTTGCAGCATAAGCATTTACTCTTTCCTTAGAAGTTTATTCTCCCAAACAAGGATGATCATTCCTCATTGTGCTTGGATTTAATGAAGTAACAAGCCAACGGCAGGATGCCTAAAGGCAGAATTGGGATCATTATAGGTTTTCTTTTGTTTTGGTTATGCTCATAAACCTAAAAATAATCCTGAAGTAATCCTGAAATTCACAGTCCTTTGCTTTTTTCCTTTTCCTCACAACTATATTTTTTCTTCTTCCCGTTAAATAAAATTCTTTTGTTACTATAACTATATGCACCTGCCTGGTCTTGTATAGGCGCTCTCTGGCGACCTTCGAGCGCACACCTGCTTGTGGCTGCAGGGTATGTCCCCGGGCCTTACTGGGATGCATTCAACCCCGAGGGAGGCCCCGACACTCGCCTGCCACGACTTGGTCTTCTTTTCTTCAGTGGTGGGGTTCCTCCTCGGGGCTTCTCGCTGACCAGGTGATGCCCTTTGTGGGCATTCTTGGGGCTCTACCTCCCTTATACCCCAGCCATGCCTCAGCCCTCAGGACCATCAGATGATGCGTCGCTGGCCTGTCCCTTTTTGATGTTCTTGTTTGCTCTCTTCTCTCCTTGCCTGTCTCTCAATGACCTTTCACTCCGGATGATGAAGTGGGGGATCGTCCTCGTCTCTGCACCTGTTCACCTTTTTGAGGCTCCTGTCGTGCTGCCTCAGTCCTCTATCTTGACTCGGGGTCACTTGGGGTTACGTCACCCCTGGTCCGGGCTCCGTGCACCCTCCAAAATAAAGTAAAAAAAAAAAAAGAAGAGAAGAAAAGAATAATTGGGGTACAAACTTCTGCCCACCCCACTCATGGGTCTGGCATCTGTGGTCCACGAAATCCCTCGATGCTGTCCCGCCTTGGCCCAGCTGCCCTGTCGAGCACAGTGTGCAACTCTTCTAAGGTGGTAGAGAGCCCTCCTGCGAGTCTCCATCCAGCCTCCTTCCAAGCTGCCAACCCTATGGAGTTGCAGCTTTGCCCTCTGGATTTGGCGTTGCTGCTCCCATCTCCATTTTCCTGTTGCCGGCTTTTAAATCTGCCAGGCGGTGGTTTTTGCTGATGTCATCCGTGGGCACCATTCCCAGCTGGCAATAAAAGCTGCTGATGAACTGCACCGGTGGCCCTTCTCAGCGCGGCTCCGCTTCTCCTAGGGACAGTAAGTGTGTCCTCTTTTCAGGGCTTTCTATTCCTTTCTTTGGGCCGGTCAGCCCTGCTTCGGGTCCTGCCACAGGAGGCTGCTCTGGTGCCTCTGTTTTTGTCCACCTGGGACACTGTATTAAAATATATCTTGTATAAAGATCCTGTATTAGTATTGTAATTATGTGGTAGTGTTTCTGAAAGGAAAAGTGTGGCATGAATTTGTATTCAATTCATCTGAGATAAAGGCACATCTTATTATAGAGGCAGGATAGGGAAAACCTTGTCACTGATATTGTTATGTGAAGAATGTCTTTTAGTTTTGGAAGATGCTTTCAGAAATCGATGTAATGCCAAAAAATAACTGATCAGGAACAGTTAGTGTCTGACCAGCAGGGTACAGCTTAGTCATAAAGTCCTTTGTGCCCTTTGCTCCACTCTGCTTGGTTTCTTGGCTTCACAGCCCAGCTTGCTCTCTGACTCTGATGTCTTCTCTCCTGGCTTCCTGTCTGCACTCTCTTCCTGAAGGCCTGGTTTCCTGACTCTGCTTGTTCTTAGCCCCTGCTCTTGGACTGCCCTGCCAGTTTCTAGACTTGGCTTGTCCCAGATTCCTACTCACTCCTTTTGGCCCTGGTTGGCACCTTGATCCTCGAGTTACCCCACACCTGGTCACCTGGGACCTGGTGTGACGCTGGGATGAGAAGAATACATTGTAATCTAACCTGCCCACTGAGTCGCTGTGCTACTGAGAAGAAGGTGAAAAAAACAGTTTAGCCACATCAATCTGGAAACAAGAGGAGAACATTATTCAGATACTGCTTAAATTAGCTGATGGTCCTATATTGGCTTATTTAAATGAATGTATAAATTATCTACCCCAAGTCTCCTATGGAATGACACAAATTAGTGTCCATGAAAATTTTGCACTTAAATTTGGGATGCAGTTGAAATGTGTTACAAACTCATTCAGGCAGACAGCTTCCGACTGGGTTAAATCTAAAGAATTTAATGTACATAAATTATTCCAGTTAAGGTCAGCAGCTTTTTATGCTTAGAAAATATTTGGTGTCAGTCACAAATCTTTCAGTACAATACCCGCCTTTTACTATGCTCATTCTTCAGGGTTAGCAATCCTGAAGGCACTGAGGCATAACTCATTCATATTTCTAACCTGTTTTGACATTTCCAGATCAAAGGTGTTATGAAAGCGTAAAGTACACTTATTTTTTGGAAAACTGTACTTGGTGGAGACTGGCAGTATACTGATGGTTTATGGGTGGCATCTTAAACAAACCCTTTAGATACTAATTTGGCTAAGTTTCAGTGAGTAGTGCAGTGGGGATCTGAAATTATTTTTGCACAAATTTTTCAAATTATTGTTGTGCTCAGTGTTTTTTCTTATAAAACCTTGAAAGCTATCTTTGATATCTGGCCATCTTTGTGATTGATACCTCAGAATATTTCAAGTCCTGCCATAGACTCTACTCATGGCATCTGCTGGAATTAATTAGAGAGCTGTTTTACTTCTTTTGGGTTATAGTGTGCCTTCTTCCAGAAAACCCAGAAGAGTGGAAAAAATGATTGGGAAATTCAGTGCATTTTTATTGTCTGGAGTTCTGAACTTCACATTCCCTTGATGCAGGGATTTTCAGGCCACTGGAAGGATGAACTTACCAACTGAAGTGCTTTTGTATACTTTTATAGTAAGATGAGACTTGCATGCGTGTCCGAAATTCTGAATGGAAAATGGTAGGGGACATATTTGATGTCCTGAATCATCCTTGAACTGGTTGCAGCATAGCTTGCTGAGGGGATTATGCAAACACTGCCACATCTGTTGACTAGCGTAGGTGTATAGGCTGATCATATGGAAATTCTGGAAATCCAGGACATAAACCAGGAAATTCAAGACACCGCCTGCCTCCTCCATCACCTGTGCCCTCACAAGTCGGTGGGGGTGGGGCTGCATGCAAGGCAGGCAGTGGTGGCTGCCTGCCCGCCTGCATGGCTCTCTGAGTCCTGGCCAGACTGCGCCCCATGCCCTTGCATTTTCAGGATCCTCATTATAACTCCCAACAGCCGGCTGGGACCAGCCTCTGAAATCTGGGAGTGTCCCAGCTAAACTAGGACAAATGGTCATCCTATGTAGGAACGAAAGTCTCAAATCCTCAATATAGGTTTTGTGTGTCTGGGAAAAGGTATGAAGCTATTGTGGTAGAAATCCATTGCATAGACGGTGGTTCAACTGACAGATTATTGCAATTCTGGCGACAGTTCCAACAGATTTTAATTGTCTTGTGTGTGGAGAGAGGTAAAACATTGCTTGTTTGTTTGGGTTTTTTTGTTATTACCTATGTATATTAGCCAGACTTCTTGCCTTTAATTGAATACATTTGCTCACCAACCAGAAATAGGGGGAGAGCGGCTATATGCTATATAAGCACTAACTTTTCACTTTGAAAATATTCCTTTCATAGCAATGTTGACATTTATTTAGACCTGTTCATTTTTTAAATTTTTTAAATTTTTTTGCTTTTGTACACAATAGAACCAAACCGGGATCTAGTTGCCAGTGTATCTGGTACTGTACAGATACCCAATGAATTTCCTCCTGAAGAGGCATCTTGATTTTACCTAGCATACTTGCAATGCTAAAATAAGTCATTTTATCAAGAGTGAATCTTAAATTTAAGCAGTATCTTAACAAGAATGAAGAAAGTAAACCATATTCTAACAGTTCTTAAGAACTGCATATAAATCTATAAATAGTTCAAAATAGAACTGCAGTGAATGGATGTTATAGCTTTCATAGCATAGGTGACTGGTAGGGTGGGCACGTGACCCGCCTGAGATTGGCCACCGGCTTCTGCGAGTGGTCACCACTCGCCACCCTGCGGCCGATGCTGCTGCTCACAAACTGTGCCCCTTCAGTCTCAGGAGGTGCCAGTCACCCATTATTCATAGTAAACTATACCTGGCAGTTTTCTGGGTTGAATTTCTGGAAAAAATTTCATAAGAACTATCTGAGAGCTCGTAAGCAAAATAAACTAATCGGAAAGAAAAACATCGTAGTGGGGCATAATTAATTGAACAGATAGTTCCAAACTCTAGAAGCTCCTGTACTTCAGCCTTAAAATTCTTTAACACTCCTTTCTTTTCCTCCCAGCCTGCCATAGAAAGCAAAACAAAATGCATAATCATCTGGAGCACATTGATGCTATCATGATAGGAACAATAAGAGTGCTTGGACTGCTAAATCTAAATCAGTTTAGTCCCTTGGTAGAATACATTTAAATGTATTTTTTAGCTGGTCTTTCATGAGGTTTTCAGTGAGTGGATTCTCATCTCCATCTAGGTAACTCTGAACCTTTGTAGATGATGTAAAAAAGTTGCTTCCCTTTCAGAGCTGCCCCTTGGGGTGTGTGTGGCCTGGGGCATATCAGTCTGTGCGGGGGTGGGGGGAGGGAGCGGCCGGAGTGTGAAGCTGGTGGCGCATGGTGGCTGCGCGGTGTGGTGGCTCCCTCAGCACGTGCCAATGGCACTGTCCACGGGGCCTGTACAGCACTGTCCACAGGGGCCCCCCCAAAGCACGGGGCCTGGGGTGGTTGCCCCAATTCACCCCCTCCAAGGGATGGCTCTGTAACTTTTGTAAGGGTTTTTTTGGGATGGCAGGTTGTAGAGGAAGTTTTACCTGTATGCTTGATGCTCTATATGCGAACAGCCAACAACTTTTTCAGGTTGTGGGCCAGAATGACACAGCTCACATTAGAGGCAGGCAGGAAGGTGGGTATTATGACTTGGCTGCTGCAACCACTGTAGTAGTGCAGGGAGAGCAACTGCTGCTGAACTCTTCTATTGCTCAGCACCACTGAAGCCCCAAGTCCATCAACAGGATCAAATGGCTTTGCAGGCCAGAATCTGCCTGCGGTCTGCAGGTTGCTAACCTTTGCTATATGAAGTTCTCTGAGTTCTGCTACCCTCTTCTCCATATCAATTACATCATTGTAGGTCAGGGATCGACAACCTTTTTAGTAATGGCAGGCTGCTGCTTGTGAGTCAGTTGCTGCCATGGGTTGCTGATTCCCTTTCCTGGGTGATTTCTACACTTCCCTCAGTCCCCTTAATCATCTCTGCCATGCTGCTGACAGATTTAGTCCTGATCCCCACGTCAGTCTCAGCCCCACACCTGTCCACCCCCATTAAAGGTATGACTTCTGATGGGGAAGGGTGTTGGCACATCCAGCAGCCAACAGTTAATGAAGCAGCAGCTGGGTGCAAGGACCACGCCCTGCTACTACAGTCATTGCTGCTCATCTCTGTCACTGATTGCTGCCAAGATTCATTGCCAATTGGCAATGGTAAATACAGCAGGAAGAAAGGCAGCAGCTTCAGCAGGGGCAGGGTCTGCATGAACCCCCTGGCTGCTGACTGTGCCAGCACCTCGCCCCACAGCAGTGGTATCTCCTAGGAGTATGCGAAGCTTTGGTTGCTGATTTGATTTGGAGGAGATTTGGCTCAATTCAGCAGCCGAATCTCTGAATCCAAATCGAATCAGGAGACCCATTAATCTCTCCGAATCGAATTGGAAGCCTCTGCTCCACTTCCAGGTCCACCGCCCACTATGCTCCCCTCCCCCCCCACCCCATGCTCCCACGGGACGCTCCATCCAGCACACCATCTCAGCGTTCATGAGCTGTGCCTGGTACCTTGAGGTATGTAGAGAAGACACATAAAGGTGTGTCTGTGGCTGAATCGCTGATTCTCTGAATCAGAATTGAATCTTCAGATTCAGATTTGTCCGAATTGAATTGGGACAGTGATCTGAATCAGCAAATCAAATCACTGTCCCCTGACTTGGGCTGAATCCAAATCGAATACTGCCCACTTCGCATGCCCCTAGTGTCTTCCATGGTAAGGGAGCAGGGCTGACGAGGGAAGTGGAGCTACTGGGATGTGACCCACTAAGAGACCCCAACTGACTGCAGGGGACTCTTGCTGCAGGCCAGATCCAATGTCTTCATGGGCTGGCTCTGACCTGCAGGCCATAGGTTGCCAACCTCTGTCCTGGATAAATACAATTCTGTTCTTGGCTAGAGGGGTCTTGCTAATTTGCTCAGTTATACTGATTAGCATGGACCCATGAGATTTTTTGCTTTTCCTTATAGCAGGGGGCATATTACTTTCTCTGGGATTGTCTGGGCAGATATTAACCAGGTAGTTCCCTGTTGTTGTAGTGTCGGGGCATTGGCAGTGTCCTTTTTGCCTCTGCTTTTACCTTTGATATTTTATAGGGTGTTGTTAGTGTTTGGGATTTTGTTCCTTTGTGGTGTCAGCGAGGGTTTGAGGTGGGAATTTAGGGGATTCCTTCAGTCAATGACTTCCTGCTAGAACAGGAGTCTGGACTTGATGGGCCATGAGGCCCCTTCCAGTCCCACATTTCCATCTTTGGAGTTTTGGAATGAGACGCTGGCAAAATCTTTTGTTGATTTCAGAAGTTGTACATTTACAATTACTGCGCATTGTTTTCCAGTAAATCTGTTGTTTTTACTGTTTTAATTTGAATCTGTTGTTTGTATTCCTGTTTCAGTTTTAATTATATTATTTATATCCACTTTTGCAAAAGTTCTAGCATTCATACTTCAGATATTTTATGTTTCCCTTCTCTGTTCTTTGTGCAACCCCACTTGTATTGGGATATTTACTTAACTTATGATTTTACAAGTCTTCCCACTATTTTATTTTAAATTGTAATGCAGATTCCCAGCAGGGGTTCATTATTTTGTTTAGTGTTATCCGCTAAAGATACTCTTTGTTCCAGTTTCTCTTTCTTCAGAGATGTACTGATTTTTCTTGTTCAATTTTCCAGTCTTAAACAACACTAATAAAGTTAATTTAGTAATGAACTTTAATGTTA
Source organism: Alligator sinensis (assembly GCF_000455745.1). Lineage (NCBI taxonomy): Eukaryota > Metazoa > Chordata > Crocodylia > Alligatoridae > Alligator > Alligator sinensis. The sequence goes on from NW_005841962.1 coordinate 3,325,544, forward strand.
TTTGTTACATGGGGGTGAGTTGTCTTCTCTCTTTGTCAGACATTTTAAATTCAGAGTTGGTACAGACAAATTTTTGCTGTGGGCAGATTTAAAAGCTTTGTACCAGTTCCTAGAAAGACTAAGACCAAGCTGGTGATCGTAGATGTTTAGTCAAGGAGGGCGAGCAATTCCAGAGCCTTTTGGAGATCACCATGCCATTTAAACCCCTGTATTTTCAGGGAAATACAGTTGTATTTTGTTGGCTTCCAAAGTCCGCGAGCAATGAGTTTGATTTTATTGTTGTGGCATATAATCTATCATTTCTAAATTTCATTTCCATTTGGTCAGTGTAGTACACTTCTTATATGTAGTTTTGTTAAATAGTATGAATAAATTTGCTTGGTTTTGAAAATCACTTATTTTATTACTTTTTGAAGTCAACGTTGATTGAAGACTATAGAAACTCCTTTTAGTGGCATAGAGATGTTATAATAAGCTAAATACAGAGGAGTACTCTTCTCTGATGTTAAAAACCACATTTGTTTGTTTTAAGTGTGTGTTTGATTCTGTGAGGTCTTTGAAATCATGCAGTATTTTCAGGCTGTTCACTCTGTATTTTGTTGCCTTTTGTGCTTTCAGGTATCTTTTAATTGTTCATATCCAGGATAGAGCAAACAATGGGGAGAAAACTAGATCTTTCTGGCTTGACTGAGGAGGAAGCAGAACACGTACTTCAGGTGGTCCAAAGAGATTTCAGCCTTCGGAAGAAAGAAGAAGAAAGGCTGAGGTTAGATTATTTTTTTCTTTATTTTGATTATCCTGTTAGAATAGCAACAAAACGTTTAACAAGCAAACTCGAGTGTCTTGCCCCTTCCACATCTGGGTTTTATGTATTTTACAACTGGATATGTTTGGCACAGAACACTTTATTTCAGTGTGTAAATATGCATATTTGCATTCAGTTATTTGGTAAATAATTGTATTTGTTTTCTTTTTTAATAAATATTTTTAAAATCACTTTGATAGGGATTCAGTAGATTCAGTTCCTTGCTCTGACGTACAGAAACAGAGTAAAACAATATTCTGTATTGAAGAATCTTTGGTCACTTGAAGTTGATTTTGTTTTCAGTCATTGACAGAATCCTTCAAAAAAACATGCGACCAAAACAAAGCAAATCAAACCAATCCCAGGTGCAAGGCTCTGTGTTGCATCCCCAGGAATTTTGTTGTCCCCAAAGGCAAGTGTAATGGGAGGAACCTGAGTTGGTAGATTGAAAAGTTTATTTATAGTTTCCAAAAATGTTTTCTTTTGCTATGGTTCTGTTTTCTTTCACCTTTTCTAGAAAAAAAACAAACTATTGTTTATTCTCTAGGAGAGAGACTTAAGTAACTGCTTATACTTGTTGCATACAAATTCTCTCGTCGTAATCCTAGTGCAACAAATGGAAATCAGTCTTTATCTTCCAGCATCTTACTGGAGTCAGTAGAGCAGGAGTTTTACCTAAAGAAGACATTGAGCCCAGGCTATATATTATGCACAGTGAAAATGAAATCCCTCATTGCTTGTGGATTTCTCTCCTGCTGTTTTTTTCTGAAATAATACTCTGGAAGAGCAGGAACAAGGAGAAATGTGTTACTAAATAATCCTAGTTCATTTTCAATGCATTCAGAAAGATTCTATCTATGTATTCCAATCTCCAGTAGAGTTCAGCTGTGTACACTTCCTTGCTTCAAGTTATAGTGTCAAGAAATGAAGAGAGGGATTACAGGGCGGGGAAGGCAGGGGTAAACAAGAAGAGAAATAAGGAAGTATCTAGTGGTTGCTTGAGCTTGGGCAGCTATATCCTAATGGAAGAAAATATAAAGACCAGGGAGAATTATGTGGAATTCCTTTACCACAGTGTGAAGGGGAAGTGATTCTATGATACCTTGCTGCCATCTATATACTCAGACTTCCAAATTGGTTTGATTTTACCATTGTGTTGCTACAGTGTGTCATAGTGATGCAAGCAGGGTGCACTTGCACCTTTTAGGGGTGTCCTTTAGCCCTAAACCTCCCTGCAGTCTGCTGCTTGACTACTGGGAACAAGCTGAGATGTGCCATGGGGGCCAGCTCTTCACTTCGGTGTCTCAACTTCACCTCTCTCACCCATGTCTTGACAGTTCTAATACAGTAGATTTTGCCAACTTGAAAAATCATACCTATGTCTGGCTTGTGTAAGAAATTATAGGTCCTGGCTCCCACAGGAGTGACTGGCCCGTTTGCCAGCTGCTCTGAAATCACACTTCCCACAGACAATCAGTTATGTATAAGAAATAGCAACAAGATTTATTACATAAACAGGATAAACTTTAAAATTCAGTAACCATATATTAAAATACATAGAAGATGAATAACAAATAAAACTACAAGCACAATATTTGATTTTACAGCTGCTAGCACTCTGACCATGTCAGGATTTTCTACAAGTAAACATGTTAACTTACCCTACTCAGCTTTTCATTAATGAAATTATCTCTATGTCCAAGAATTCTTAGATCAAAACTTACTTCTAAAGCAACTTTTTAAGTACTCATTCTTATCTGCTCATCTGAATACTTTCATTGAATTCTTTCGAAGCATATATTACGTATATAACTTCCTGCCCCAGATGTGTATCCATTTGCCATGTCAGGTATCTTTCCTGATCAAATTATAACTAGGACAAATTTAAATCCTTGCAACCATAAGATTACTAATTCCACATCAGAGAGAGTGCCTCTTATTTCACATCAGAGACTATTTGGATAAAAGACTACTCCCCTATCCTCCATTAATACCTTTCCCTTTTGAGATGTAGACAAGTGCTGCCTGACTCATCCAGCCCTGCAGGCCTAAGCGGTGCAGGGCCCAGTCTGTAGGCTGGATGAGTGTCATGGGGTCTGTCCACAGAGCTTGCCATGGATCTGTAAACGTGGTGGTAGGACAAGGGGCAGCAGCGTTAATTGGCACTGTTACCCTGCTGTCAGACTTCTGGACCCATGGGGAGCTGTGTGGGCTGGATGGTGTGGTTCCACAGAATGCTCTCATGGGCTGCATCTTGGTTACACCTGATACAGACTGTCATTGTTTATTTGTGGATGAGCCTGAGGTCGGGTATACACCCAACCTTTTGGCGGGCTACTTTACATAATCACTATAGATGTGAATTCTTGGTGACTACTCTTTCAAAGAGGCATTATCCCTCTTAGGTGTGAACATTATTGTCTGAAAAGAAACATACATTCATATAAAATAATAAAAAGTTAATGCAAATATAAAATGATAAAACTAAATGCAGCTTAACATTGGCTACAAGTAGAGACCACATATTATACCAGCCAGCCTAACTGAGGAAACCATCTCTATATGAGTTTATGCCGTAGTTATCTATAAAATTTGTTTTGTTAATGTTAGTCATTTAAGTAATTTACTTGTGAAAATTGGCCTGAGGAGGTAAGCAATATTACAAACTAAATGTCTGCCCATACTCCATATCTGGTCACATGGTGGCTTAACCTGGTCACATGTTTGGCTTAACCAAGGTTTCTTTCTCTTGGCATAGAATTCATACTTTTGCAAAGAATTCATAAATACATTTTTTCGAGAATGGGGTACTGTTCATAACAACCAGCATTGATAAAGCCAATTTTTTGTACCACAGAGGATTACTTAAAAAAAAAAAATCCAGTAAGCATGAATTAATACCAGGCTTAAGCTATCTAATGATTCACTTCATATTTTACCAGTTTATTGAATTAATTGTTTTAAATAAATTTTTCACATGGGTTATGTGCAAAGTTGTACATTTTTTTCAGAATGTAGAGTTGGGAAGAAGTGCTTAATATGTTGAAATTAATTGGTTCTCCATATACTGAAACATATGCTTTGCTGAAACACAGCTTGAAATGGCATCTTCTAAAGAGGTAGATCAGATCTTCATGTTGTTCCTCCAGCACTGGAATGCATTACCTAGGAAGGATGTGGAATCTCGACCACTGATGGTTTTTACAAATAAGTTAGGCAAATATCTACTAGGAATGGTTTGCTTATACTTGAACCTATTATGGTGACTTTTCAAGGTCCCTTCTAGCTCTATATTTCTATGATTCTGTGTTGTTTTATTTTTTTTTTTAAAACAGTTATTAGATGGCAAGACCTACCAGCATATTGTCAATTTAGAAATATCAATTAATTTGTTCTATATATTGTATAGGCTGTTATAATAAAAGCTAGCCCTGTCAGATGGTGTTTTAATTTTGATGTGATTGCAGAATTCAACAGCTTAGATAGGAAATTGATTTAAAAACCCCTTTTAATAACTGGAAATGCCCTGCTAATTGAGTGGTAGTTCTGAAAATCAAAAGGGGTCAATTGATTTAACATTGTTCCCTGAAAGCAACCTGTTAAAGTTTTCACATGCATTGCAATACCTATAATAGGCTGTCAATATTGCTTGCTTGTGCCATGGGGAGCCTTATATTTCTCCACTGAAATGTAGTAATTACTTTGCAGGGCTGAGGGTAGGAATATATGAAACATTTGAAATGCTTCAGAGTGCAGCTCTGGACAGAGGTCCATCTCCCTGGATGGAGCACTTCAAAATCATCATGGCTGCATATAGCAGTGTGCTCTCCAGCCACTGGGGTGCTGTGACTTGTGGTTCCACTTCCCCACCATGTGGGGAGCAAAGCAAATTGTGAAGGCAAGATAGTTGTTTCCTTCAAGGTTACTTGTGCAGTACTTCGGCACATGTGTCCACCTTACCCTTTGAAGCACTTCAGAGGCATTTTAAATGCTTCAAATGTCATTTCAGGAGTCTTTGGGATACAAGTTAATTACTATGAAGGGGAACAAAGATCAAGATGTGTCCAAAACAGGCTGTCCATTTTCTGAGCGCTGTAGGCTGTGTAGCTGCACACTGCATGGGCGCCTCATCTCCATGTGAGCTGCATGAGCCCCCTACTACCATTGCTATGTGAGCCTCTGCACCTCAATGACTTTGGGTGATTCCCACTCCACTGTCCCACTACTGCTATGCAAGCAGTGTGAGTCTTCCACATGAGCCTCCCTGCCGCTGCTGCATGGGCAGCAAGCTCACCAGGCCTCCTGCCATGCTGTCTTGCTCCAGAGACCTCAGCTACTCCCGCCAAGCAGCTGGAGTAAATGGGAGCAATGGTGCCTAGGCAGGAGCCCAGGGATTACATGTTATCCCATGGTGAGTTGGATGTGGCCCACCAGCCTCCTATTGGATGGCCCTGGTTTAAGATAATACAGACAGTAGGCACTCATATAGTGGAAACCACCTAACCAGAATGCAAGCTAAAAAAAGTGAAAATGGTTGGTTTCAAATCCACTTCGCCAGCAGAAAATCAAAAGTGTAGTAATACACAGCTAGCATGAAAGTTTATCTCCACTCCCAACAAATACTTCTGCTTACAGTTAGAAAAGGCACAATGAACGGCATAATTTTAAGTCTTAATATGCCGCTAACTTGCATGAAGTCTTTTCGTATATTTTGTGTCGGTTCATTTTCCCCTACAGCTTAAAACAAAAAAAAGAATGAAAGAAATATCTGGCTGTTAAATTTAACATTTTGGCTGGGGAGTTTGATTTAATAAAGCTAATGAAAGTGCTGTATCTCAGAAAGGCATATGAGTTTCATACCGTTTTTCCGAAGTATGTGATCTACATATAAAATAGGGTAGTAGTTTAGTTACTGGGAAACCTTGAGTTAGTGTCATTTGGAGGGAAATGTTACAATGTTGTACCCATTTAAAACTCCATGCACAAAATGAAGTTGTCAAGAGTCTGCCTGGAATTGTTCCTTTTTATTTATTAAAGTAATTTGCATACAGGTTAATTTTTTTTGTCAATATTGTAACTTTGTCATCTTTTAAAAGTGAACAATGTAAACTTTAAATGTTGTCTATTTTCACTGTAGCTTATTAACTGTCTTTTGTATTTGTTGTTGCAATGCTGTCTTTTAGCTTCCTGCAGTAAGAACAGAGTTAGGGATTCTTGAAAGTGAGATAGAGATATCTATCAGCCCCTCTCTTGAATTTCCAGTTTTGTTGCCACACCTTCCCGAGGAAATTTCTGTGCCTGGTTAAATGAAAAAATGGCATAATTATCACTTGCCTGGCAAGGTGATCAGATGAAAATAATTGCACTCATTGATGAGTGTGGCTGAAAGGTTATGTCAACTTTCTTTGTTTCTGGACAGTTCCTTTCTTCATTCCAGGTATAAAACTTGATATTTAATCATCATAGCTAATATCTTGCCTTTGCCTGTTTTTACAGCTCTAATTTCGGTCAGTCTCATTGCAGTATGGATTCTATTCTTTTGCGTTGGCAGTGTGTATTTGGGGTTTACTTTCATTTTGATATCCTTCTTATTTTACTGTTATTAGCAAATGTTATCATGGTTGAAATGGTATCCAAGAAGCTTTTTCAATAGGCTGGCTTCATTTTGTGTTGATTAGTTCAAACAGGCATACCAGTTATCTCTGGCAATATGACACTACTCTGCTTGCAGTCTACTGCATGACCAATTAAAACTTGATAGTATGCTGAGACCCCCTTTTGTTTCAGTTGTGTATACTTCACATCTGTGATAGGAGCTCTACAGAGCACCATTGCCATCAGACTGCAGTGTGAGAACCACTGTTTTAAGTGACTTACCCAGAAAAGGATTGTCAGAGTGTACTTCCAGTAGGACTTACCAGCACTTTTCCCTTCTTGATTTAAAACAAGTGCAGCTCTGGCAGTGTTAGGAATGGGGATCCCATTTGGGAGGCTCAGTGTTTACCATTTTGTTGTGTACTGTTTTTCCAGGTATGTCCAGGAGAGCTTACAAGGATATGAGTCTGATTTGGATTGGCATCATATCCATTTACACTGCCAATATGTAAATGAGAATCAGGCTGTGTATTTCTAAGTTTATATGCTGTACTAGCATTGCAATCCATGGAACAGATTTTTTCCCAGCTTGATTAAATTTGTCTGTATGAAAGTGGTTATAAGAGAAAATCTGCCCTGCAGTTCTAAGTCTTCTAGTGCAGTTTTGCAGTGAAGTAGATGGGTGCTGTGAAGTTATAGTAGGTATGCTGGTATTATAGTCCAGTGTTAGATGGCAACAGAGCTGGGTATACCTTAGCTGCTTTACCCTAAGTAGTCTGGGACAAATGTAACTGAAAATATGGTGGCAAGCGAGCTAGCCACTCCAGTAGGGAGGTGCCAGCATTTTTATCAGTGTTGTCATAGTTTCATAGTTGGTAGGGTTGGAAGGGACCTGAGCAGGTCTAATCATGCTTGGTCCCTTGCTATTGGGCATCATACAGGATTTGGGTATAACCTGGATCATAAAAGGCAAGTTAAAAAAAAAAACAAACGAATTCCACTTTGTTTTTTTTTGTATTACAGTAGGCTGCAGCGTAGATACAGTAGGCGTCATGGTAGGTCTTGAAGATTAAATGAATTCCTTTTAACCTTTGTTTACAAAATGTCTTCTGTCTGATCCATATCCTTTAGTGGCAAAATGCCAAGCCAAATGCCTGTTGAATCAGTAGAGGTGTATTGGCTGTACCCTCCTTCCTATCTATTTCCTTCAAGTAGCTTTTAAAAATACCTGCTATAAAGTCCTGGCACTGATTTCAGTCTTGCTATGTCCCTGGGTTACAGAATTCCAGGAGCTAAACTTCTGAACACTATGCTTTGTGGCCTAAATTAATTTTATAAAGTGAGTTTCTGGTTGGTCCATACAAATGAGACTACTGTATTTACTTGAATATAAGATGACCCCCCAATAATTAGACTCTATAAATGGAAAATGTATAAATTTATTATAATTGTCCAGGTATAGAATCTAATTATTGGAGCTTTTCCTTAAATTTGTCCCCTTTCCACTGCTACAGCAGGGAAAATAAGTTGAGGGGGAGGTGTCACAGCGGGGTCCTTCAGGAGGGCCGTGATCTCCTTATGGCCCCCTCACCGTGCCAAGTCGGCCCAAGGGC
>NW_005841962.1:3334523-3345684 GCF_000455745.1 Alligator sinensis
GGTTCTTCCAAAGCTCGCATTCTAGCTCCAGGAGCTCTTGCCTCCCTGGCCACTGGCAGAGAACTGCCAATCTGGCCTCAGCCCTGGGCTTTATGAGGGCCAGGCCCTGCCCCCTTCTGGCCAGCTGACTCACATTAGTTGCCCCAGCAACCCGCAGCTGTGCTTGTTATGTTCTGCCAGGGCTCTCTCTCCCTGGCAGTTTCCACTCTCTAGGAGCAGAGCACCGAGGTGCCCTGCGACAGGAGGGAATAAATCTTTTCTCTATGCTTCCCCCCAACCTTTTCTCTTGGCAGCCCCTTTCTCCTCTCTTTATTGTCAGACCCTGTTTTCCCTAAGCACATGGAAGTAAGGAACACATTTAAAAACAATAACTTTGAATATAAACATGGCTGTAGGAAATTGCATATAGTACCCATGCACCTAGCTTATCCAGAATTGATGCATGTTACCTTTCCTTGAAACTGCTGCAAGTTTTAGCATAGGTACTCCATTAACATACTTTTGAACAGCACTTTGGCACCTGCATGTATGTAGTACAAAATATGCATGATATTAGTCCAAAGTCAGAAGCTCTTGATTTACCACATTCTTTGGGCTGAGCTCCCCACAGTCAACAGCATTGCAAGCCGTGGTGATCCCACATCTCAGTGTTGCTCACTGATATGCCCTGCCCCCCTCCCCCCCCCCCCCCCAAAGGATCCATGTGCTAATTAGCCCGCTTTTCTGTCTGGAACTGGGTGATTTTGGCACTACAGTTGGGGTGCTCCGAAAATGTATATGCAGATATGGTGCAGGGCAACCTGACCCAGCTTCTGGGTGTACTGTCATGGCTCACCATGACTTGAAAAATAGTTGGTGGTAAGGGGGATTGCGCTCAAGAGGCATTACTGTAAGTCTTATTCAGATCTAGTATTTTCAATGGAGTGTTGTATTATCCCTTTGTGAGGCCTCTCTTGGAGGTCATTTTGAGCCTTTTGTTATGGTCTGGTCTTCTAATAAAATGTTTTTAAGGAAAAAAAAAAAAAAGTTGGGCAAACATACTGATGGGAACCTATGTGGGCCGTATGTTTTATAGTCCTGCTCAGTGTTGGCTGCATTTAATCAACTTCTTAGTTGGCTTCCATTGCTGAGAACATGCTGGTTTTGCCAGATAGTTGGAAAAGGGCAAAGATAATGCCCATCTTGAAGAACAGGAAGGAGGAGGATCCAGGGCACTACAGACTAGTCAGGCTTACCTCAGTCCTTAGAAAAAATCATGGAGCAGGTCCTGAAGGAATCCATTTCTAAGCACTTGTAGGAGAAGAAAGTGTTTAGGAACAGTCAACCTGGATTCATCAAGGGTAAGTCATGCTTGACCAAACTGATTCCCTTCTATGACGAGATGATTGGCTCTGTGGATGCAGGGAGACCAGTGGATGTGGTATGCCTTGACTTTAGCAAGGCTTTTGATATGGTCTTCCACAACATTCTCTCAAGCAAGCTATAGAAGTATGGGTTCAATGAATGGACTGTAAGGTGGACAGAAAACTGGCTGAATCGTTGAGCTCAGAGGGTAGCAGTCAATGGCTCGATGTCTAGTTGGCAGCCAGAATCTAGTGGAATGCCCCAGGGGTCAGACCTGCTCAATATTTTCATCAGTGACATGGAAGATGGAATAGAGTGCCCCTTCAGCAAGGTTTCAGATGACATCAAGCTGGGGGGGAATAGTAGTTATGCTGGAGGGTAGAGCTAGGATTCAGAGAGACCCTGACAAATTAGAGGATTGGACCAAAATAAAAATCTTATGAGGTTCAATAAGGACAAGTGCAAAGTCTCGCACTTAGGACAGAACAATCCCATGCATTGCTACAGGCTGGGACTGACTGGCTAAGCAGCAGCTCTGAAGAAAAGGACTTGGGGGTTATAGTGGGCAGTAGGCTGAATATGGGCCAACAGTGTGCCCTTGTGAAGAAGGCTAATGACAATTCAGGCTGCATTAGCATTAGTAGGAGCATTGCCAGCAGATCAAGGAAAGTGATTCTTCCTCTGTATTTGGCACTTGTGAGGCCACATCTGGAGAACTGTGTCCAGTTTTGCCTCCCCTCCTCCTCCCTGCCCCCCCAAACTACAGAAAGGATGTGGAGAGTGTCCAGCAGAGGATAGTGAAAATGGTTAGCAGGCTGGGCACATGCTTTATGAGGAGTGGCTAAGGGAACTGGGTTTATTTAATCCGGAGAAGAGATGACAGAGAGGATTTAATAGTAGCCTTCAACTACTTGAAGGGTGGTTCCAAAGAGGATGGGGTTGGCCTATTCTCAGTGGTGTCAGATGACAAAACAAGGAGCAATGGTCTGAAGTTGCAGCAAGGGAAGTTTAGCTTAGATATTAGGGAAAAAAACTCTCTCACTAGGAGGGTAGTAAAAGCACTGGAACATGTTACCCAGAGAGGTTGTAGAATCTCCATCCATAGAGGGTTTTTAAGACTTGACTAAACAAAGCTTTGGCTGGGGTGATCTAGTTGGGGCTGGTCCTGCTTTGAGCAGTGGGTTGGACTAGATGACCTCCTGAGGTCCCTTTTAACCCAAATTCTTTGATTCTATGATTCAGTGGGATTTCCTTGTATGTGATTACAAGATGAGGGGCTTTCCCCCCATGCTGATTGGGAGGGAACCTTGTCTTGTATTTGAGTAAATACAGTGAAGTAGGGCAGGAGTGCGCTGTCTCTCTCTCTCTCCCCCCAACACACGCATGCTCACACATGCGTGCGCGCGCACACACAAACTTTTCTGGAGGAGCAAAGAAAGGAGTAGAAACAGAAATGTAGCTATTCCTCACCCGATCCTCATTTTTATATATTAGCTCTGAGAGCAGGATCAACACTGGAATTCTGTGAGAGCATGTAATGGCAGATGTGCTCTCCCTACATTCTGGAGGGTGCAGTGAGGCATTTTCCTACTCTGAAGCAGGATGCTTCTTAGTGCTGTGCTGTTCATGAGATGGCACTGCCCCATAATTTCTCAGTGCAAGGCTGTACCATGTTGTCAGATACTTAACATTCTTTCATTTGGATTTTTTTCAGTGTAGTGCATAATTCATCATAACTTTATTTGCCATTTATACATTTACCAAATGTAATCCTTGCAACACCCTTGTGAAGCAGGTAAGTATAATTATCCCCTTTTATAAATTGAAGTAAAAAGGCAAAACCAAAGGTTAAAACAATACCGTAGAAAACTATAGGACATTGTTTCCTGGAACTGCAGTTAATCAAGAAGGATAGCAAGACCCTGCTCCTCCAAGATAGTTGCCACAGATGCTGTTAGATTGGTTTCTAATACACAAGTAAACCTTTTGTGCAACTCCTAAAAACACTTGCATACATGTTAGAGGAATAAGATTATCAGTAGTCAGTAATTTCTTCTGCATGCTAAATGTATCACTTTATGCCATTGTTTTATAGCCCTTTCTAACAATAAAGCTTAATATTTTAACTAAAATCCCCTCAGGCTTTTCTCCAACTGAAATTTCTTGTCAAAAAATGTGTCCTGGGTGAATTCTGCATAAGAGATGGAGAGCTAATGGTTGTTTTGTCTGTAGAGTCAGCGAGGTTATACTTTAAAGTGCTTTTAAAAACTGTTATTTGGCATTAATCTCAAGATACGCTGATCTAAAAGTGAGCTGCTTGCTGTCAAATAATGCCGTGTTTGGGATTAGACAAGGAAGTAGATGTTTCACTGATGACATTAACACACCCACACATCACCAGTTTGTTTACATACTAGTTTATATTCTTCTTCCTTCCCGCATACTGCATTAGGTGTGCATCTTGAACAACCTATCCTATAAGTAGGTGTTAAACCTGATGGAAAAGCAGTATGCGGATGTTGATGACTCAATATTGCAGGAAGCACATTGAGCCACTTGAATAAAGGGAGGTGGTTGTGATTTTTTCAGAAGACCCAGACTGTGCTGCAGATTCCCATGTAGGGCAGTGCACAGATATCTGTGCTCCCTGCAATTTACCCCTAGGAGGATAAATGTACCTGTGTGGATTTCCATGCCAATTTATATATTTATATTCCAAATAAAATGACACTCTCAGATTTAAGTTCTACAAACTATAGACAAGATTGTATGAGTAAAGCTAGCAATAATACCTCTAACTGGGAATGCCATGACATGTGCGACTGTACTGTTTTTTCAATAGGATGTATATAAGAGTAAATAACCATTAGCAAAGGTAATTTTCAGCATAATCAAATGCTTAATTGTCTTTCTAGCCTTAATGGGTGTGCTGTTTTGACATATATGATATGACTTTCAAACAATATGGGCAAAATTCTGCGTGGTGGTTCTGCAATTCTTTTTAGTATTGAAGGATCAAGCTCTCTTTTTTAGAGGTATTGTTCTGTTTTCAGTTCCTTCACAATTGTAATTTCAGAATCAACATTCTCTTAGTAGAAATCACGTGTGTACAATTGTTTGTATTGTTTCTCCAGGACCAAAAATGGTGGTTCTGGGAGAAAAATAAAACGATTCCAACCAGAGAGAAGTTTCTCCCAGGAGAATGATCATCTGCATGCATTCCCGTGACTTAACTCTTCTGTTGGCTCCTCATGCACTGGGTTCCCTGGTTTGAGAAGTGGACAGGAGCTTTGCCCCACTGCTCCATTGGCTTGACTCCCTGGCACCTTGAGCAGATCAGAGCAGCAGCACCGGAAGCTTCCTGCCCACTTCTCACAGTGGAGTCCCTGGAGTGAAAAGTGTAATGGGGGCTTTACCCTAGGCATGCTAGGACTGGAGCAGCCCACACTTTTCCTAGACCAGGATCACCCCAATCTTGGTTAAGGCTCAAGGAGTAGAGAACAGTTGCAGACTAAAAATTTCTGTACTGTTCCTTCTCCCAAAATCATTTTTAGTGGTAGAAATTTTCTACCGGTAGAAATGAATGTTGGCACACAGCCTTAGAGTACTAGTTTAGGACTCAGGAGATCTTACTTTAGTTATTAGAGTGTTCATTTATAGTAACAGGGGCAATATTAAGATGTACCTAAGATTGACATGCTGTATCTGCATATAATAAAATTTAAAAAGTACTGTCCTGCTTCAGAGATTTAGGAAACTTATTGTAAGATCTGAGGTAATTTGGTATTTTCTTTTTTTGTGGGTTATCAGTTTCCCTTGTGCAAACTGACTATCATTCTTAATACATAAGAATGAAAATACGTAGTTATAATGAATAGCTGTAATATAAAAACAATATTTAATCCTGAACATCTTCTGTATGAAGCGTGACCTTGGTAACTTGACTTGCAGGGGTAATACTCATATTCTGTGATGCAAGAATACTGCCTTTAGTAAAGACTCAGAGAATCAATCTCTGATGAATTTGTTCACAATGAGTGAAGTTTTTGTAGATATTTTAAATCTAAAGTGCCCTTTGGGAAGTAAATACTTGCCCTTGAATTTTGTTAAAGAAAACCTAGGAAGCTGACCATAACCATTCTGGCTAAATCCTTAGTTAGTATTCAAATATCTACACCTATTTATTAGAAACCTCTCTAATACAAAGACAAGTCTATATTTTTATTTATGTAAAACAACTTTTCTGTGATGATTTGAGAAATATGTCTATGTACAAGGGATGGATTCCTCTTGAGTTTCAAATTTCTCTGTATGTATCTCTGTATCGTATTAAACTCCTTTTTGAATGTGGGGTTTGTCTGCTGTCTGTTTCCTGTTTATCTCCTTACTGGATGAAAATTTGTAACGTCAAAGGATAATCGAGAATGGTGAATAAACTGAGGAATAGACAGGATGTATGGTATATTGGTGTATTTGTCCTGATTGGTTTGCCTCTTATGCTATCTAACATAAAAAGTAAGTGTGTTAGAAATATGTGGAGAAGTATTCACAAATATTTGTTCTGCATTTAGTATCTGAAGACTCTAAACTAGAGCATCTACAAGGCTGGAAACATGCTTATGTAACTCTCAGTCTGAGGACAGCAGCACAAGTCTCAGGCAGTAGGATCTCGTATGTCAGGGGGTGAGGCTAGATAGGAGATCTGTGCACTGAAGGTATGATTAGAATGCAAAGCCAGAGGCAACTCCTGGGCTCTCTTCAGTCTCAGGAGTCTAAAAAGCTATATGGACAATATTTTTAGACATAAATACAGCAACTTGGGGATTAACTAGACCAAAACTCAGCTGTTCCTGGATGCCATGGAGGCTGATTAAAAGTTGTAGATGGGACTTAGTATTGTTTTTGTAGCTGTGAAGTTTGTTAATCATTGGGTTTAATTGCTAGGCTGTTGAAGGAATATGGCTCTAAATAGTTTGGAGGATCACCATCATGTATCTAGCTGACTTATAGCTGCCATGTAGTCATGGCTTAAATCTACCGTGTCTTGGTATCTCTCTTTTTATGTTGATATTTCTTACTATTCATGAGTTCCATACATTTCAATGAAGCTTGTAAACAAATATCACTTAAAAACATAATGTTGTAAGTGAATTACATTGCTAATAATTTTCAGGAACTGGGTATTTTAAATATATTTAATTACAGCAATAGCTAGATTGTAAATGTCTGACAAAGCTAACTGTGTTGGTAGCATAGTAGTGTATTTAAAATGTATTTTTTGATCCCCGAAGGAAATGATCTTACTCAGAGTTTCTATAGCAACATGATAAATATTATAGACTTACCTTTTGGATCTGTTCCTGGGCTTGTCTGGAGTTATACAGCTCCATATCCTAAATGTGCTCATTTCTGAAAAAAATCAGTCACTATTCAGCCTTTTAAAGTTTGTCAATTTCAACTGTACCTTGACAATTAAAGTAAGGGTTTTCTACAGGTTTGACTTCCTAACAATACACCTTTTTATAAGCTTTAAAGTAGGCATTTATGTAATAAGCTAGTGGTGGCCAACCTTTTTGGAAGACATGCCAAAAGGGTAAGCCCTGAACCCTCTCCAAGTGCTACTCTAATACCCATCCCCACCCCGATATGTTGCTCTGCTGTTTGCTCCCTGTCCTATCTGTTGCTGTGTTCTCTGCTTCTTTTCCATTCTGCCACATGCCACACACACAAGCTGCTTGTGGCATGCATGTCATGGGTTGGCCACCTCTGCAATAAGCTATAGTGTTTCCAGAAGGGACTAATCATTAGGAGTGTGAGAAGCGGGCCCTATTCAATTTGAATTCGGCCTGAATTGGGGACAGTGATTCAATTAGTTGATTCAGATCACTGTGCCTGATTCAATTTGGCCGAATCTAAAGATTCAATGCTGATTCAGAGAATCAGCAATTCGGACATAGACACAGCTTTAAATGTTTTTTCTACGTGCCTTGAGGTACCAGGCGCAGCTTGTGAATGCTGTGATGCTGGGGCGGATGGAGCATCCCAAGAAGAGTGTGGGGGGGGAGGGGCCATGTGCTCGGCGGTGAACCCAGGGAACATGCTGGGGGTCTGATTGGTCATGAAGGGACCTTGGGTGCCCCCCCAGACCCAGGAGGCACCAGTCGCTGAGCCAGAGGGGTGCGGGGGGCCCAAGCACGTTCTCTGGTGGACCCATGCTCCTGTGGGATTTGGCGGGTTCTGATTCGATTCGGAGACATTAAAGGGTCCTTTGATTCAATTCAGATTAGGAGATTTGGCCACCAAATCAGGCCGAATCTCTGCTGAATTCAAGCAGGGACTGAAGCTTCGCACCGCTCTATTAATTATGTTCTGTTCTTCCTTCCCATATAAAAGAACTTTAAAAAAGACTACACAACTATATTTTAAAAAAATAATATTAAAGTAAAGTTGATGTATAGTTGAATTCCCTGACATCAATTAATTTAATTCAAAGAGAAAATTTAAGGGTGAATCAGTGGTTAGAGCCTGCTTATTTATTTATTTATTTATTTTAAGATTGTATCTAATGCAGCATTGGGCTACTTCTCCACTGGTTTGCTCTTCATGTAGTTTTTGCCAAATCAAAATGGCAATGCTTAAGCCAGATTTCTATCTGTTTTGCAAAGTTTCCACGAGAAGGTAAGGCCAAAGAGAATTAGGTCAAGGTTGAATTTAACTGAAATTATTTCAGCTGAAGGAAAAGTAAAAACGTTTTAGAAATGGCGACATTTCACTTAATAGCTTTTCCAAGAAGTTGTGTTGAAACACTGAAAATCATTGTTTAAATGATTTTTTTCAACTTTTTATTTAGCATTTTCATTTAAAGGCAGACTTATGGAGAAGCTCTGGATAACACATCTACATTTCCAGATTCAGTTCTAAGTTCATGACTTTCTGCCTCCTATGAGCAATTTCAGATGCAGGAAATGAAAGTAAATAATGCTTTTGGAATGGATTGGCATTATGTTATACTCTGGAATGTCCTCTTTGCAGCTACTATACATTTGTTTGTCTAGCTAAGATTAGAATAAGGTCTTTGTTGATGGATGGGGGGCTGTGTAGCCTAAGGTAAGAAGATATTGTATAAATTGAAGGAGTAAGCAATGAGTTAAAACATAATTCGCAGCTTACATCCAGTTGACTTTTATAAAGATTATTTAACTTTCAGCATAACAGTTTGCTTGTTCCCATTTCTTCAATGATAATCTAGTTTCCTATTTAAGGTAAGTTATTTCCAATGAAGCTCCTCCTCCTCCTCTTTATCCTGTAAATAATTTGCATTATATTGGGATATAAATATAGCTAAATCATGTCAATATGTGAAGCAGGTGAAACCAACAAAGGAGATACTGAACAAACAATGAGAGTAGTAGGAGGGTGATATTATGAAAACCCTCGAAAGGCAGGTGGAGGAGAATTATTAAAAACTGCTAAAAAGTCCAGAACAGGAAAATGTAGAACCTGTGATATGAGTAGTATGCTTAGGAGAAGACTGCTAATAATGCATTCAGTAAGGTAGATAGATGGTGGAAGCCATAATAATAAATTCAGTATGAAGTTTGAGTACTTGGAAGGGTACTGCTGCAACCAAAGTGCCATGGCATCCTGAGGTGCCTTGAGATACTTTCAAGGGTGTTGCAGGGTGTTGTGCAATGTTTACACACCTAACAGTGCTAATACGATTCACAAGGTAAACTCGGAGATTTCAAATAGGAATCCATAGTGTTAAAAATATTCAGCCCTGCTCTGGCCTTTGGGTACTTTGCAAAAGAACAATTGTTCTGTTATTTTTATATAGTGAAAAAAATATGAAAACTGGCTTTTTCCATTTGAGAGCTGGCATTTTCTAAGGGATGCCTCAAGCCTGTCAGGGTATGTGTCAAGCTTAAAAAGATTGAGAATCACAGCTAGAGACTCAAAAACATTTCTGATCTGGGGTGATCTTTCTGAGTTCTTTGCAACAGAAAAATTGCTATATTATTTTTTTTAGTCAAGCAACAAGTGAAACCTATGGGAAATGGCATTTTTTTGAGTGGTACCGTGAATCTAATGAGGAGTGCCTTGAGTCTAAAAAAAAAATTAAGAGACTCATTGCCCTAAACTGCACCTGTAAAATTTGCCTTTGTACTCATTTGTCCAGAATAAGAAGAAATTGCAATTACCAGTTGATCTTGTTTTAAAGCAGAGCTCGCTTTAGTTAAACTTATCTAAAATTTAACTGTTGTATTGAACAGGGGCAAAGTTTGCTTTGACACAGAAAAACCAGCGGGCTGACCACAGTGTAAGGATGATGATTATGATCTTCCAAGATATTTCATAAAATGAGTTGGTCTACTTGCCCTTTTATAGTTACTGTTCGTTTGTGCATCTAAGATTTTATAAACCCCAAATGTTTGTGTGAACTAAACAATGGATTGTTATGTCATCAAATTACTTGAATAGTAATCCTTTTCAATTGAAATGAATTATGGTACAGGTCAACAGGATATTCCATTAGCTCTCTTTTCATTGCTTTAATCCCTTGCCTCTTGTAATACAAATTGGAAATATCATATGTAGCTATAGACAGCATGACTCAAACATTTCTTTGCCCTGTAGTATTTATTAAAAACTAGAATGCAGAAAATGCCCAATGTCCAGGCTCCACAAAGAAAAGTATAGAAAACTGTCCCCACAGTTCCATTTTTTTTTTTTTTTTCATTTTTGGTAAAGCTCTATGAAGACAATCTTTAGGTGGAAATTGATATGACCAGTGAGTTCAAATACAGACAGCCTGGTCCTCCTTGGTGTTACATTAGGGCAAGCGGGAAGGTGGGGAAACTAGCCAGTTATGTACAAGGTTGCTTAAATGTCAAGATGTGTACATGAGGATGGTAGTAGTTGTGTGTTAATGCATCTGGGCGACCATGGCCTACTCCATGATTGTTACCAGGGTGTGTTTCCTACTGCATCACAAACAAAGAGCTGGGAAATTCTTCATTGTCTTTCACCAGAAAGAATGTGGAAGACTATATCACATATCAGGTGAAGCTAACCTTCCCCTGTACGTTCAAGCCTTCTGAGTGTGAATCAGGAGGGAAATCGGGGAGGAAGCATATTAACTCCCACCTGCTCTACCTGATCACCAGGAATCCTGGTTTTCTCCAATTTAAAAAAATCTTTAATTTTTGGTTAAAAAAGTAACTTCAAATCCGAATCTTCCAGTGATTAAAATGAAACATCACTATATATTTCTCTCTATATATTTCTTCTCTGCCGGCGCGTGAGTTAGCGCGGAGTTCGCACGGGAGGGCGCACGGGAGGGCCCCGGACCCTGCCTGCGCACCCCCCAGGGTAGACAGCCCCAGCCGTAGCCAGCCTACCAGAGGCATGACACGGATGGGCACGCGCCGCATCCTGAGGGTCTCCTCGGGCTCTGCGGGCCCCCCCCTCTGGCACCTCAGAGACGGCCACCCAGACGGAGCCCCTGGTTCCGGGCTCCACGCAGATGGAGCCCCTGGCTCTTGGCTGCAGGAGGATGGTGCCCTCCCCTTGTGGGGTCTGCTCCTTTTTGGGGTCTCTGGCGTGCCAGCTGGAGGAGCTCCATGCCACAGTCTAGAGACTGCGTGCCATCAGGGACTGCGAGCAGGAGATAGACTCCTACTGCCAGGCCCTTCTCCCCCCGGGAGGCAGAGGGTAGACCACAGTCCCCCTCCACACCAAAGGAGGACTTTGGGACCTCCTGCTGTGTCCAGCCAGGTGCATGGACCACGGTGGGCAAGGGCCCTAAGGCCCGCCG
>NW_005841962.1:3348636-3381620 GCF_000455745.1 Alligator sinensis
TTGACCACAAGATGAACGTGAGCCTGCAGTGTGATGCGGTGGCTAGTAAAGCGACCAAAACGCTGGCTTGCATCCATAGATGCTTCTCAAGCAAATCCCGGGACGTCATTCTGCCCCTGTACTCAGCCTTAGTGAGGCCGCAGCTGGAGTACTGCGTCCAGTTTTGGGCTCCACAATTCAAAAAGGATGTGGAGAAGCTTGAGAGAGTCCAGAGAAGAGCCACGCGCATGATCAGAGGTCAGGGAAGCAGACCCTACGATGACAGGCTGAGAGCCCTGGGGCTCTTTAGCCTGAAAAAGTGCAGGCTCAGGGGTGATCTGTTGGCCACTTACAAGTTTATCAGGGGTGACCACCAGCATCTGGGGGAACGTTTGTTCACCAGAGCGCCCCAAGGGATGACGAGGTCGAATGGTCACAAACTACTTCAAGATCGTTTCAGGCTGGACATAAGGAAGAACTTCTTTACTGTCCGAGCCCCCAAGGTCTGGAACAGCCTGCCACCGGAGGTGGTTCAAGCGCCTTCATTGAACACCTTCAAGATGAAACTGGATGCTTATCTTGCTGGGATCCTATGACCCCAGCTGACTTCCTGCCCTTTGGGCGGGGGGCTGGACTCGATGATCTTCCGAGGTCCCTTCCAGACTTGATGTCTATGAATATTAATGGTGTTTCATTTTAATCACAGAAAAATGTGGATTTGGGGTTACTTTTTTAACCAAAAATTGGGTATTTGTTTAAATAAGAGAAAACCAGGATCACTGCTGATCACCATACACCCTCACATTTGTACCTGAATTAGAAACTTGAATCAGGAACCATTAGATGTTAGTATGTTTCTCTTATTAAATAGCTTAATAAATGAAACAAAAAAAACCCATAGCAAAAACAGTAGTTTCCTATGTAAGAGAATGTTTCATAATTCCAGAAAGCCCATTTCAGATATTACATATGAATTTAATCAGGAGTGATTA
Organism: Alligator sinensis; assembly: GCF_000455745.1. Taxonomy (NCBI): domain Eukaryota; kingdom Metazoa; phylum Chordata; order Crocodylia; family Alligatoridae; genus Alligator; species Alligator sinensis. The sequence continues at coordinate 3,349,608 of NW_005841962.1, forward strand.
GAAGCTTTCTTGCTGTGATTACGTCTATCCTGTCAGTCAAGTAGATGTAATCCTACAACCACCTATGAACTATTTCATTATTTTGATTAGATAAAGAGAATGAAACTGTGGCTTTGAATCAATATCTATCTGACTGACAGCCGGAGTATAAACAGCAACTTCATTTTTTGATAACTTTTCTTCACGTGTATGTTAAGCCCATGAGCACATTACAGAAAATTAGATAAATCTGATAAACTCTATGAAGCTATAGTTCTTGTGCCGTCCTGGAGAACGTCACTTTAAAGACACAAGAGCATCTCATATATTGCATAATGGGTTTTTTTCATGATAATTAATTGTTGCATTTGGTGCATTACAGGTAATGTCCATATTTAAATATAGGTTGCATTTACTGCATTAGACAGTGATGTCAATATTAAAGTATAGGTCATTGTTCAGATATTTAATAAAAACCTTTCAATTATCATTTTAACTTGCCGTATTGTCCTTCCTCCCACTCCACTCATTCACTTTCTTGACAGCTGTCCTTTATTATCTGCAACAAAACCAAACCACTGTCTATTCAGAGACATTTTTGAATAACTTTGCTTTGAATAACTTTGAATAACTTTGAATAATAAGTTTTGAATAACTTTGCTTTCACTATTATGCTGCAAGCCTTTGTGTAAGAATGATAGTGAATTTAAGTACAAAAAAACCCAACTCCTTTACATCCTTCAGTCCAGGCTGAGTGCCTTGTGTAATGGGGTCCTGCCCCATGGGTGGCTAGGATGCCCATAGAATTTCCCCTCAGTCCCTGTCACCTTTAATTTCTTTGGGCTATATACCCTTCCACTCGCCTGCATGCCTTGATATAATTATGTTTTCAGAAAAAAGGAGGCTGCCTCAGGGCTCCCGAAGTGAGATCTCACAATTGTGAATACAGGTATCACTGCTCATCACCTTAAGGGATAGCTGTGTGGCCTCCTAATTTCCCCTTTTAGCCATGCCCAGTATAGGGTGTGAAGTGGGCCATATTCAATTCAGATTTGGCCCAATTCAGAGCACAGTGATTAGATTCATTGATTTGGATCGCTGTCCCGATTTGATGGAGGCGAAGCTGAATCTCAAGATTCTATGCTGATTCGGAGAATCAGCAATTCGGCCATAGACACAGCTTTAAATGTTTTTTCTACATACCTCAAGGTACCAGGCATGGCTCGTGAATGCTGAGATGGTGGGGCAGATGGAGTGTCCCACAGGAGCGCAGGGGATCCCTGTGTGCTTGGTGGTGGACCTGGAAGTGGACCGGAAGTACTTCTGGTCCACTTCTGGGGCCTCTGCTGAGCATGGGGGACCCACCCCTATGGCCCCCCTGGCTCGGTGATCAGCCACGGGGGGGACCCTGGGTGGCTCCCCAGACCCAGGAGGCAGCAGTCACTGAGCCAGGGGGTGGGAGGGGGGTCCCCTGCGCCCTCCATGGTGGATCCGGAAGTGGACTGGAAGTGCTTCTGGTCCACTTACGTGTCCATTGCCGAGCACGCGGGAGACTCCCTCTCCCCCCCACCCGTGCTCCCATGGGATGCTCTATCCACCCCACCATCTCAGCGTTCATGAGCCTCTTGGTACCTTGAGGTATGTAGAAAAACTTCTAAAACTGTATCCATGTCCGAATCATCTAATCTCTCTGAATCAATTTGAAGTGTTCCAATTCGATTTGGAGAGATTAAAGGGTCTCCTGGTTCGATTCGAGTTTGGAGATTCGGCCGCTGAATCAGGCTGAATCTCCACCTAATTGAATCAGCAACTGAAGCTTCGCACAGCCCTAATGCCTAACCCTTGCAGATGTTACCCATCATGGGGTATTAAGCCCCATGTTTGAAGTACAGAGGCCCAAGGCCAGGAGGGGCCAGGACACGGGGGCTGGAAGCTCCAACAGTGACAGAGACCCTTCCAGGTTTAGAGGCCCACATTGATTGGAGTTGACACTAGGCCTGAGGGCCCATGGATGAGAGATTGACTTGACTGGACAATCTTAACCCCTCCTGGGTTTAGGCTTGCATTTTCCCCCCTGTCCTGGGCTCAGGCCTCATTACCTCCAACAGACTCCACCCCCCCCATGGGCTGTGGGCCCCTTGGCCCTGCTGGTTCTTTCCCCCCACAGGCTGTGGGCCCCCTGGCCCTGATTCCTCTTTGCTGGTTATGGGTTTGCGAGCCCTGCCTGCTCTCCTAGCTCTGCAGCCATGGCCCTTCTCTTTGGCCTTGGCCCCCACCACCCCTGCATTCTCTATCTCTAAACCACAGGTCTTATCTGCTCGAGCTTAGTCAGCAGATAGTCAGGAGCCTTGCTGCAGCTCTTCTCTACATGGCTTCCAGGTCAGATGCCTGCCCAGCTCAGGCCCTGGGCTTATATCCTGCAATCCCCGCCCCTTTTGGATCATCTGGTTCCCTTGATTGCTGTCTGCTTCATCTGCAGCCTGCTTTTCCTGCAGCCTGCCTTCCCTTAAAGCAGGAAAAGCACCAAGTTCCCTGGTATATTTGTCCACCTATCAAAAGGTGACAAACTACAACAACAGGCAGTCTGAATTATTTTGTCAGTGTCTGGATTTTCATTCCTTTTCCTCAGAGGCTTCTTTACAGTTTTATATACTCATCAATAAGCACAACTCAACTGACAAATATGTCTCAAAAGTTCCAGTGTGGGTGAGGAAGGTGGAAGATGGCCTCAGGAATAAGCTAACTTGATAACCAACACATTTCCTTCTGGTTTCTCTTCCTTTTTTTAGTGGGCCAGACTCAAGTGTCCCAGAGATATCAGTCTCACAATCTGAAGAGCTAGCTTTTAGTCCCCAAATGTTAAAGTTGCTCAGAGACAAGATATTTAGCGTTAATATGGTAAAATGGCTGGCAGGAAAAAACTCTAAGGTAGGCAGTGTGATAAAGATTTCTGCAGCCAGGCCTTGCCTGGGGACTTTCTGACTTCTGTTACTTTCTGTAGAAAGGTGTATGTCTTGTAGAAAGCCAATGGTTAGTATAGGATGAGATGCCCTGTTAGTTCTGTGCACTTTCTTAATTAGCCTTTTGCTTCAAGGTTGGGGTTTTTTTCATTTATTTCACATAGAAGTGAATTCAGAAGGGTCAGCAGCATTAAAAAACGAAGTACCTTGTAGTGGTAGGTTGAGCTGAGAATCTTCTTGGCCTACGTTCTCTTTAAAATGAAATACAGAAAGAACACAAGAGCAGTCGCACAATCCTAGAGTCTCTGAAAGTAGTTCACTGGCTAGGCTTTGTAAAGAATCTAAAGCCAAAAGCTGCTTTAAAATTATTTGTTTTTTTGTTAATTGAGGAGGCATTTCCAAGCAGCCCAAAGCAAAGTCTTTTCTCATCAGACAATATTTAAAAGAGATTCAGCAGTCCCTTCAGTCAAATCAACACTAGTGACAACTTCAGAAGAAGAATGGGCTTTTTGGCTTCTAATAAACTACAAGCAGAAACTTATCTACATGTAGTGGATAGGATTGTCAAAAGCAATCTATTCCTATTTGAGTTGGTTGCACTGACAGTTTGATGTTAGTGTCAAGCCTTCTGAAAAAAGAGAGACCCCTCTTCTCCGCTGTGTCAGGTCATTTCTCATATAAGTAAACTGTTACTTAAGAAAGCTTATGCATCTCTGATTTAGTTGGTCTTTAAGGTGCAGATCTATCCTATCTTCTGCCTACTGTGGATGCAAAATGGAACTGTTAGCATTCTGAGGCTGGACATACTTGAGGATGACCCTTAGCTATGGAATTTCTTACTACAAATCTTTACAGTGAAATGACTTCTGTGCAAGCATTCTGTCTACAAATATAACTACAAAGTGGCCTATTAGCTTCAACTTTGAGCAGATAACAATGAGTTGGAGAATTTAGGATAATGTGAAAAATTAAGAAAATGATTAAATAACATTGTCCTTTTGAAGGAAATTAACCTTTAAAAATGTGTTGTATGTGGTGCCTGTGTATTATAGTGACTTGTGCATTAGAAATGCTGATAAGCAAGTTGCACAGTATTAGCCTGAATAAGCAATCCATAGTTGTAGCATATGTGAACAAGTAGATGTTTTCTCAGTCATAAAGGATATCTTACTTTTAGTTAGTAGTAGTAATATAGTAGTTAGAATATTTGGAAGTCAAGGCCTGAACTCTGTTTTTTGTTCTATTGCCTTTCTTTCTGAATAACAAGAATAAGTTGCTAAGGCCCCTAGCAGATATTTAGGATCTGGTATGGCAGGATGTGCGCTTGGTAAAATTCCTCAGATCCCACTGTGCACTCAGGACCTTTAAAGCCATGCTGCACAGCCTGGCATTAGTGACCAGTCCCTGATGCCTGGTCAGCTTTAAGCTTGTCAGCATGGAGGGAGCCCATGGGTTCTCCATGTGCTGGGACATTTAAAGTCAAGTTGGCTCCCTCCAGGCCAGCAAATTTAAATCCAGATTTTGCAGCTTGGCATTGAGGTGCATGTCACAGCTTTAGCATTCAAACTAAAATGTGATACAAACCTAACACTAAGATGTTCCGCATGTATCATGTTACAGGTCACCATACAATTAATGCCTTAATCATGCAATAAATGTAGTGTCTGCCAGGACCTGAGAATATTCAGGTGATTAATTCCTATTTAGGTGCCTAACATCTATTAATATCAATTGGCCTGTTACAATATTTTTTCTAGTTATGAAAGCTACTTAAAAACTTTTGAGTTTCTCAATTTTCCCTCTATCACTAGTAGACTTCCTTTGTAATTCTATTGACTGTAGCTTTTATTATGCTCCCAAAGTGAATTTGGTACATTAGAAATAGATGACATTTATTTAAACAGAAAATTCAAAGTAACTTTGCCTGAAGGACTTGTTGTTTTCCTTCACTTTTGTTACTAATAGTCTCTCAAGTCACTTCTTGGACATAAAAACGAAAAGAAAGACAGGTCAGTTTCACTAATAGAAAATGTGTTTCTGGGCAAGCGTGCTGTTTCCATTCAGTGTCCTTAAAGTCAAACAACAGGAAGTAAAATGGTAGATTAGTTATGTGAAGACAATGCAGAACTGGCTCTGGACTCAACCATTAAAATAATGTTTGTAGGTTTTTCCCTTGGTCTCAGGAAATGTATTGGCTTCAAATGCTATTTTAAAACAGCTGTAGTCTGTTTTCCTGAGACAAAATAGAGTTCGTCTCCTGAGTAAGCTGTCTTTTGAATATTTTCTTATTTTGAGTGAGCATGCATTCGGATTACCTTGTTTTAGAGAGATGTTTATACCATTATATTTGAATATGCCTGCTATACAAACGCATATTTTTAGATTTGAGATTATCTAGTATTTATGGAGTTAGACACCGGCGAGCTGAGGATGGAAGGAGCTCCTGCATGACCACATTTTTTGGTCTACATACAGAATGCTTGGGGATACAGGATATGCCCTCTCATGGGCCAGCAGAGCTACTCAGTCACTCAAAGGATGGAAGCTATAGAATGGTTTAAAAAGTTATTTATTTGTTGAAGGACACCTGTCTATGTTGTCTCTTTAATGAATATTGTCTGCTGGCAATGAAACGTAGGTGTACCTCTCCCAATGTCTAACCTAGAAGCCTGAGTCCTGTTGCTTTTTTTCACTCTGATCTTACTTTATTTAAAATATTTACAGTAGCAGAAGGTAGAATGATGGATTGAAAACAGAACAGCAGAAGGTAGAATGATGGATTGAAAACAAATAAGTTGGAAACATATGATCAAACTTCTGCAATTTACCTGGTGTGTTCCTTATCATACTTCAGATTTGTGTGGATTGTTTTGAAAATAAAGTAGTTGTAGTTCATTTCATACATGTTTTAGTTGTTAACTGATTTCATTTCCTCAGAATAAGACTTGAAAGAAACTGCTGCTTAGCAAATTTTGACTAATATTTAAGGACATCTTGTCTTCCATGTCCTGCCATCTTTCATGATTTTTTAGTTCTAAATGTTTTGCTGTCTTAGTAATCCTTTCAAACTCTTTAAAGGGCATTACCCTACCTAGAACATGAGCTATGTGTAGTCTTGAAAAAAAATAGATTTCTTGGATTAATTGTAATATGCTTCATAGAAAAGTATTTAGAGTTCATTTTAATGTAAAATGTTTTGCAGTACAAAAAGTTTGGAAATATGGGTATTAAATTCTCAGACTCTATGGCCACAATAAGTTATAACCAACAATCTGGAAAACATTTTGATTTGGTAATTATTTGTCTCTTTATATTATTGATCTCCCTAAAGGCAATGCAGATTTCTCTTGTCAATAAAATACATGCGTATGTTGATGGTAGACTGCTAGATTTCCGGGCAAGGGTCTTTTGGTTCCATATTCACTTCCCCTAGAAATTTTGCAAAACTTAGTAGAATTTTCTATGGAACTAATTGTAAAGACAATTTGGTATAATGAAATTTTCATACAAAAAAAACTCATGTAGGAAATACAAAATTCTGCTTTTAGCAAAGACTGACATTTCTCAACTGTTCATGAACTCAGCATACCAAGTTCTCATTCTCTTAGAGTTTGTAAGTGTAAAGTGGTTCCAGTGGCATGAAGCAGTTGGAAATAGCTGTGTGACATAGGACTCATGCCATGGTTGCTCCTCCATCCTTCCCCTGCTGTAAGGGGCATAGAGAAAAAGGGTTGTGGTTTAGAAGCGGTTGCAGCTGGCTGAATTCTGGCTACTCAAGTGGCTGTGAACAGCAGTGGGATGGCATCAGAAGGTGAAGTCTGAAATGGCACTATGTTATGCCAAAGGCTTGGGATTGCCGACTGACCTTCCAAGTGGGTAGCTAGAAGCATCTCAGCACCCTTCCATCTCCAAACCAAGACCTAAGCTTTTTTGCATACATATGCTGCTTTTGGTTATATCTGCAGTTCAGTTAAATGTGTTGCAGCTAGCATATGGGCATAGTTGCACTCGGTTTGGTCCAGTTAGCTACAGTAATGATAGCTGTACAATGCAGAACATGAACTGTTCTGGGGCTTTAGCTATGTATTTTGGTTGCTGGTAGTGAATACAGTCTCAGCGCCTAGAAAATGATAGATCTGAGGTTTAGATGAAATACTGGGACAACTCCAGGGAGTACAGTAAAGGATTAATTTATTTTGAGAAGCTTTTGAAAAGCTAAAATGACTTTATTTTAGGTTCCCTAGATTACTGTTTCTGATGATGAAATATGGAACGGTGGGAAAGAAAATAAAATAACTAGGAACAAGAAGCGCATGTGTGTTTAAACTCAAGTCTTACAGGCCAAACCTTCAAGAGGCTGAGCACTCTGAACTCACTCTGCCTTCTAGGAGAGTTTAAGACTCTCAATGTCTGGCTAGATCAGGCCTTTGATGCACCCTTCAGCTCTAAAATGTGACTCTATGGAAATGCCAGTGTGTGTGTTAAGAATCCAGGTGTGTTGTTTCTCAGTGACTTCTTATCATTATGTCCTATTAAAAATATATATTTTCCTCCTAATTGCTATCCCTGAAAACTTGGCCTAAGCTACAGTAGGGTGACTATATGCCATGCTTTTGCCAGGACAGTTTTGTTCAACACCTCTCCCAGGTATCCTGTCAGTTTGGTTGAATGTATGGTTTTGACCTGTTTTCAGAATGCCATTTCAGGTTGCTGGTACTCTAGGGCTCCTACACACATGCAGCAAGGCTGCTCTGACACATGGTGATCACAGCACGTCTGAGCAAACTCGATTAATTGAGTCTGCTGGAGCATGATAATTACCGTGCTCCAGCAGACTCCTGTGTCATGTACTGAAAAATGGCAGCAGGGGTGCTTTAACTAAAGGAGGCGAGAGGCTCCATACCAGCTATGAAATGACTGCCGGGAAGAGTTATTCATCTATTGACTCCTCTGTGAAATCCTATGAAATATGAACTTTCATTTCTACCCAGGAGAGCTTTACAATCTTTTCTCCAATGCCTGATAAAGTGTATTTGTGCCCAAAAGCTTGCGATTAAAGCATTTTTTTTGCAAAAATTGTGTTGGTCTAATAAAAGATATCATTTCTACTAGGAGTCCTGATTGCCTTTTCCTCTAGACCGATACTGCTACAACCTGGATACCTTATACATGTTCAAGCACTAACCTTGTAGCTGGTGACTCATTTTATAGCTAGATGGACGTTTATATGGCACAACATTTACTTTGTATGTGTGGCCAGTCTACATTTATTGTGCGATTAACCAGTTAATTGTGTAATATATGTAACATGACAGAGGGCAAACTTACAGATATAACTCTCCATGCACACTGGGGTTAGGCCTGCAGCGAGAAAAGGAATAATTGTTATAGTCCTGTTTCAGAGCAGTATTGTGCTTAAATGCACGTGAACATTTCTGAAATTTTAACCCCAGCAGTTAGTCCTTGATGGCTCAGATTTTAAACGTATTGAACCAACTCAACTCCTCTAGGACAACACAACACTGGCTTTAAAATGTTCTCATATTCCTTGGGTGCAAAACAAATTGTGCTTCATTTTCTGTATCTGCTTAACCATATACAGTGCCAGACACTTAGCTTACATAATTAGGCATCTAAATCTTTTTCTCAATTAGAGAAAATTGCTTTTGTTTCAACTTGCTTTTTTCCATTTATAGTCATTGAGCCAATATTAATTGTTAAAACTCAAATAGTAATTTGAAAAATAGATTATAGTTAATTACAAAGAGATGCACTAAGCCAACATGCAGAACATCTGCTGCCTTATCCTGTGGTCATTAGAACTGGTGGACATTTTGCCATTACCTTCAGTTGTTTATAGTAGTATTTGGTCCCTTGTAGAAACAGTAGTAAGCAGGAGAGGAGTGCAGTCAACTTGGATGCAAGTTTATTTATAAATTATTTTCTCATGAGAACTAATTAGCAGTTACGTGCTTGTAGTCTGACTATTTGGGTTAGATTTGTATTTCTGAAGTTGTTGTGATAAATTATATAAGCAGTAGCATGTAGACTTTGTTTTGGCTCTTCAGTTTTAATAGGATGATTTTCTCATCACTGTTTTTGTGTGTTGTGGTTTATGGGGATACTATTTACTATGTTCCTTCAAAACATGCCAGAATAAGATGGGTATGCTATGTAATAGGGCTGTGTGAAACAGCACTGTTTTGTTTCAACTTCTGTTTCACCGTTTTGAGTTTTGTTTAGTTGTGAAAGCACTGTTCCGTTTCATTTTGTCAAAACTGCTTCAATGTTTTGACACTGTATCAACGTTTTGCCCATAGGCTATAATAGGGAAGCACAAAACTGCCCATAACTTTGTCATTTCCTGCCTGATTTAGATGAAACTTACAGGAAGGGTAGCCCCTTCTGAGGCCGTAACATCTGCCAAATCCAAGGAGATAGGTGCAGGGGTTTCTGGGAAACTGCACATCAGGCTGCTGACAAGCAAAACTTGTGACGTGTGACTGTGTGTGTGTGTTAAGGCACACTGTCACTGGTGCTGGTGCCTCTACATGACACGGTAGTGTGTCCCAATGAGGCTTCCTCCTCCCCTACAGCCTCAGTCCAGTCCACCACTTTAAACAACAACAGGTAAAATAATAACTTAGTGAGCAGTAGCATGGTAGCTCCAGCAGCATCTCAGGCAGCCAAACTATGACAGAGCCTTTCTTTCCTCTCCTGCAGGAGCTTCTTCTCCAGCAGATGCCAGAGAACTCTCCCTGCCAACCCCAGCCCTGGGGCTTAGATGTGCCCAGGGCCCTATGTTCTTCCGGTCAGGTGCCAGGAGTGTTTCTCTAAGGACATGGCACTGGCAGACAAGTTCCTTTGGGTCAATCTAATCTGGTATCTTTCAGCAGACTAACTGAATAGTTAGGGAAATGTATCTTAGCAAGCTTTCGAGTTGAAAAACCCTTTGTCATGCTGAGGAAACACCTGCAGTTGGGGGGTGTGTGTGCATGTGTGCGTGCGCACTGTTCCTGGATGGAAGGAATAGTAAAGAAGCCAGAGGCTGGTATGCAATGCAGGCAAGAAAGCCAGTCCGTGAAAATGGAAATGGAGACATCAGGGGGTGAGGGACGGGCTGGGGTGCCAGGGGGATGGGGGGGATAGGGGGATGTAGCAGCGTGGGTAAAAGTGGAGAGGTACCTGGGGAGTCAGATGTCCAGCAGGTAGTAGTGTGTCAGAATTCCAATATCTATATTGAGTCCATCAGTTTCTGTACCTACCAGCTAGGAGGTTGATGAAGTGCAGTTTATAGGCTCGTCTGTGAAAAGCGGTTTGTAAATTCAAGCAAGCACTGAACCTTGCTAACCTCATCACCAGAAGCCAACTTCCTACAGCCCAAAACATACTGAATGAATCCAGGCCATGCCATGACAAGACATGCAAAGCCTGACAGCAATATCTCCAGTATGGAGATACCTTCACAATACAATACAATTCTCCATCAGGGCACTAGGTGCCCTGAAGGAAAATATGTGGAGACACAAAGCAACAACTGTGCACCAGAATGAGCTCAGACCGAAAATCTATCAAAGACAACAACAGAACACCACCTGCCTTCAATCTATCAGGCCTGATCCTCAAAAGGAATTTACAAACTACTTTTCACAGATGAGCCTATAAACTGCACTTCATCAACCTCCTAGGTACAGAAACTCAATATAGACATTGGAATTTTGACACACTACTACCTGCTGGACATCTGACTCCCCAGGTACCTCTCCACTTTTACCTGCGCTGCTACATCCCCCTACCCCTCACCCCCCCCAGCACCCCCGCCAGTCCCTTTACCCCCTGATGCCTCCATTTCCATTTTCACTGACTAGCTTTCTTGCCTGCACTGCATGCCAGCCTCTGGCTTCTTTACTATTCCTTCCATCCAGGAACAGAGCACACACCAACTGCAGGTGCTTCCTCAGCCTGACAAAGGGCTTTTCAACTCAAAAGCTGGCATCCCAGGCAGTTAAGCTGAGTTCACATGGAGCCTCAGCTCCACTGCAACCAGCAAGCCTCAGGCCTGTCAAAGACATGACAGGTATGGCCTTTCCCCAGCCAGGACTGTGTGTGTGCGTGTGGTGGTTGGAGGTTATGGCACCTCCTACCTGCCTTTCACCAGGAGGATCTTTGGTCCTGGCATTTTCTGGGGCTGCCATGCCGCCAGCAGTCCCACCAGGCCTCCCAACCCTGGCAGAGTGCAGTTTTAGTGGTCTTGCCCAGGACCTGGGGCCTCCTTTTCCATAGCCCCTGGCCACACCTCCAAGTTCATCCTGATACAGAAGCTCAGTGGGGACATGTTCTTCCCCTGCTGGCTGGTGATGCAGTGAGTGCCCCTTCCAGCTCTGAGAGTGGGGCATTAAATGGCTTTTAAAAAATGAAGAATGGAAATAGATGCAGCTGGAGTGAGGAGGGTGGCATTCACTGCATCTGGAGCTTGGGGAACCCCAGCAGTGGGAGGTTCAGCTTGAGGAACACCAACTGCTCCACCAAACCAGGATCCAAGCAGGTGCGGTGGGGTGTCATTACATCCCCAGCAATGCTGAATACTCTCTTGCTTAGAACACTGGTTGATGGACAGGACATTTGTTCGCGGGCAACTGTGACCAGATCTGGCCACATCTGGCTGTGAGTTGCCCAATAGGCCAAGGGATCAAACAGCAGCGGCTCCACTTCCTTGGCGAGATAGGTACCCACCAAGGCCTGAGTGCTACCTGCCTGATGGTGGGATCTGATGCCTCTGGACCCCACCATGCAAGCCATGCCCCTGGCCCACATTGGCAGCACCTGTGGTGGAGGAGGAGACTGGCTGGTGGATGGCCTGCTAGCATGGAACAGTGGATCCCTCTCTTCCACATCCCCCTGCCTCTGCAGTTCTGCCTTCCTGACTCTCTTCACCAGCACCTCTGTCCACTGATCCAAGGTTTGGCTGCTGCATAAGCTGCCCTTCACACTCAGGTTACACATGGTGGCTAGCACATGGACCGTACTGGACCCCAAGAAATCAAGCCATTTCCTGATGTTCTCCTTCAGCTGCCTCACCAGTGTGTGCATGTCTGGTGACAGTGGCTTGCCCAACCCAGGAACATTGATCCCCTGGCAGCTCTCCATTTGGCTCTGAAGTTCCTACACTAGAGGGATCACCTGGCTAAGGAGGGCATCGCCAGTGCTGAGGGTCTCAGTGACCTTGAGGAAGGGCTTGGGGACCACCAAGATCTGGGAAATGGTATCTCACTCAGTTCTGTTAAGGGGGCTGCTCATCCCAATCTCCCTGACCAAGGCCATCTCATGGATGGCCTTCTGTTGCTCCACCAGCCTCTCGAACATCAGGCATGTGGAATTCCACCGAGTCTCCACATCCAGCATGATTTTGTGCTGCAGGATGTTCAGCTCTGCTTGTTTGTCCTGCAGCATCTTGCCCCCCTTCATGCTCCAGTGGAAGTAGCCTGCCACCTTTCTGCATTTGGAAATGAGCTCGCTGGTGATGCTGGCATTGTCGCTGGGAGCACTGTCCCCCTCCAAGTTGTCCCTGACAATGAGGTAGAATTTTGTTGGCGTTTCACTGTGTGGCACATAAGTTTGCATTGTGGACTGCCTTGACCATATTGGCTCCATTGTTGGTGACCATGACCCTGTGGGTGAGCTTGCCTTGCCCAAGAAGCCACCTGTGCACCAAACAGTTAATGGCCCCCATGATGTCTGTTGGCGTCTGGGACCCATCCATCACTTCCACTTGAAGGTGAGCCCACCAATGGCCTGACTAGTTGCACCAGTGCCCTGTGAGGGAGAGGCATGATCTCCACCCCGGCTGCTCCAGATGTCCGAGGTGAAGTGTAAGGGCATGTGTGGACCTGCCTCTATGCAGCTCCTCACTCAAGTACTCCCTGCATGCCTCATGCAGGGACGGCACCACCGTCCTGGTGAAGGTGGTGTGTGCGGGCACTTGATAGGATGGGGCCATGAGCCGCCTGAACCCTGGCCGCTCAACTAAGGAGAAGGGCTGGCCATCCACAGCAAGCATCTCCCCAATGCTCTGGGTGATCTCATTCGCCCTTGCAATGTGCCCCACTTTCTGTCCACCTTTCTCCCACTGTTCCAGGGTGGCCTGCCTCTGCTTTAGGGGAACTGGGGACTTTGGAGTGAGAGAGGGACTTCCCTTTGGGCATGCTCCCACTGGTGCCAGGCTGAGGAGGAGCAATGGCAAGGGGGTGGTGCCTGTGGAGATATATCAGCATCCCTGTGGTACTCATGTGTTTTGTTCCCTTGCCCCAGCTGGTTTTGCCTCGGCAGTGCAGGCAGATAGTGTATTTGGGATCATCTCCCAGCTCAAAATTATCCCAGACCACTCTACCTGCTCGCTTCTGGGATGCGGGTGCATGTGTGGATGCTGCCTTTTCCCCCTCCTTAGCAGGCAGAGGCACAGCAACAGGAGGAGCGGACTCAGATGAGCTGCTTGCCTCTGCAACCTCTACCTCATCCTGTTGTGAAGTGCCTTCTGGGGAACAAGACCTGGCTCTAGGGGGAACTTGAGGGGTGTGGAGCATAAAGTCGTGTGATTCCCCCTCCTTTCCCAGAATTTCCCTTGCTATGGTACTCAGATCCAGCTCCAGCTCTTCCTCTGGCACTGGAAGGCTCACTATGGGAAGTGAAATGGAGGTGGAGGAGACTGTCATGCTGGTCCTGGTGCTGCTGCTTGTTGTCATGATGGTGGTGGATGGGGGTCTATGGCTGGTGCTCTTGAAGGGGATGCAGACTCAGGCACAGGCAGTAGCACTGGCACTGCTCCCCTCTCCTTGCTGCTTGTAGAACTGGAAGCCTTATCCCTGCTAGTTGTAGGAAAGAGGCTGTCTCTCAATTTGTGGGGGGAGACTTCTACCTTTCCCTCCACTCCCTCTTTCACCCCTTCCTGAAGGCTTGCCACCTGCCTTTCCACCATGCTTCATAATGTGTTTCATAGTGTCTTGTCTTTATAAAAATATATAAATGTATATGTGCCTTTCTGTATAAATTCTGTTATAATATGCAAGATATAAATGTATAAAATATATAAATGTATGTACCTTCCTATATAAATTCCATAGTATAATATCCAATATAATTATGAAATTGAAAAGAATAAATCAATGAATATAATAATAAAATGAAAGGGTCTAGAAAGAAAGCAAAAGGTATTGCAGAATCCCACTTGCTAGGCTAGCAAGTAGGAAATCAAATCAATGGTAGTAGTAGCCTTTGTTGTCTAATGTTCTTGAGCTGCTGGAATATAGCTCAGTAACTGTCAGATCCCAAGGCACAAAGCAGGCCAGTTCAAACAATGCTGCCTTTAATGCTGTTTTTCCATCCCTCCCACAGAGAACTGGGATTGGAAGGGACCTCAGGGAAGGATCACAGTCACTAGCGAGCTACACAGTCAATGTCAGACTAGTTCTTCCCCACTCTTCCCCCTCCCTCTACTTACTTTCTGTTTCCCTGCAGGTAAGCCCAGCTTCAGCTTCGAAACTCGAAATGTTTCAAAAGTTTTGAAACACTTTGATTGCCCTCATTTCATTACGCAGCTATCTCAAAGCCCTTTGTTTCATTTCAGTGTTGCTGTTTCAAGCTCAAAACAAGTCGAAGCAGCGTCGAAAGGAAACACCCAGCACAATTTCACACAGCCCTACTGTGTAATAAACTGTTTTAATGGAGCCCACAGGCACTGTTATGGATGGGAACCTCTCACAATTTGTAGTATGAATTCATTATTTTCAGGGTTTTATCGCTTGATCATTAAAAAAAAAAATGCTGTAAGACAAAATGTTGGCTATAATGTTCCATCCTTGGAGAGAATTAATGGTAATCATATATTTGGTATTATAAAGTAGCTTTGGAGGGGGAAGTTTTATTGCCTCCCCCTCTCCCCCTTTCTTAAATTTCAGAACAAAATTATCTTCTATGCATGTAAAGATAGCCTAATACTTGCAGTATTCTACTCTGTGTTTGCAGTTATGGATTCATTTTCCATGTCTGTACTGGGGATAGGTTATGAAGTTGCTATCTACAGTACCACATATTCATTGTTATCTATTCCAGTATAAATTAGCTAAATTTTTCTTTACCAAACATAGCAACTGTGCTTGGCACATCATCTTGGATTTAGGTTTTCTTTTTACTGTAAAAATTGTATAATGACATCCATCTTACTTAACAGGTACTGTGTTTAGTTTAATTTCTTACTTGTAAAGATATGGAGAATATACTATATTTTCTCACATGCAACATATACATTTTCCCCCAAAAAATCAGTCTCCCAAAAGTTGGGTGCATGTCTTAAGTGGGAAGCAGTTTTTCTTGCTGGAAAAGAAGCAACTTGGAGATTAATGTGCTTGGTGGGCATATCCACACCTCACCCTGAGTGCATAGTTGGTACTGGGCAGTCCTGGTGGTGCACAGATAGTTTTTGACCCTACTGAGCAGTAGCAATGAGCTACTGTGTAGTAGCTTGTTGCTGCTGAGCAGTAGCAGTCAGGGTGGATAAAAATCATGATTTTTTTTAAAACAGAAAAAAAATTGGATATTTTTTTTTCAAATTGGATTTTTTGATTTTTTTTTTTTAATCATCAGTAAAATACTAAATTTCTCTCATTTAAAAAATAACCATTACGATTAAATCTCATCACAAACATGCTAAACCTACACTTATAGTCTCATAAAAATGAATCAATGGCTGTCACACTCGCACACATTGTGTTACCTACCAATCAAACATGGGCATTCATTTCAGTTTTTCATCTCATGAAAATAGCTCTAGTCTCTGTCCAGCCTAACTACCAGCTCTTGCTTCTTGAAAGTTCTGGGCTTTCAATTTCTGTTCCTCAGCAGTCTAAAGTGACACATGCAAAGACACAGGCTGGATAGGACTGTTGTTGTTCTGTGCTTATGTGGTGGTGGAGCTGGGCCAAGCAAGGCAGAGGAGCTAGTTAAGACACTGTCTTAAAGAGGCATAGTAAAAGGAACAGTGGAGTGGACTGGAAAGAAAAAGAGAAGACATTATTCAGTAGTACACACACAGCTTCCTGTATTCCCCCACACTTTTTTGCCACAGAAAAACTGTCATGGCTTCTGGGCATAAGAGAGACTGTATCTGGGAATATTTTGAAGAAATTCCTTCCCTGGGTAAAAAAGGAAAATGTGTCCAGTGCAGTGCAAGAAGGAGATGCAGGGCCTAGTTGCAAGAATGAAACACACAATGAAAACTGCTTATTGGGAGAAAATGATGTGGATTAAGATGTGGATATGTCTGAAGAACAATGTGGATCGATTGGTTAGTAAATTAAATTAAATAATTCATTTTGCAATGCATCATTCTTCAAGATTCTCTCTATGCCTTTTAGTATAAGTCTGATTTAACAAGTAAATTCCCAAGCTGTGTTGGATGTTGCTAGAAAAAAAGTTTAGCTTTTTAATTAGGTTTAGAATCTATCACCCAAGTTTTCGGTACAGAAAGCTGCAGTAAGAAAAATCTAGAGTTGCCAGTTGCCACTGGGTGTCATTTTCTTATTTTATATTACATAATACATTCCCCTTATTTTGAAACATCCTGGCCCCAGACCATAATGGTGATGCCATAAGTCTATTCCCTATTTTACTTCAACATAACTCAGCTTTCCCAAGGGAACCCCCTTCTTATACTTGTTTTCTCAAAAAACAGAAGTGCCAGTGAGTTCAGTGGGGCTTACTCCAAAATTAGGTGCACTCTAAGTACAGTCAATCTTAGCTTTTTTGGTCATTTGGAATTGGATCTGCATCCTTGCTGAAAAAAATGTAAATGATTAACTGAATAATAGAGTGAGAAGAACTGTGAAGAATGACTATTCAAAAATCATTTTTGTTTCAGGATCCCATTTAAGCATAAGAGACTTTGACTCTCTATCTGCAAAAACTTCAGAGTCATCCATTGGTACTTTTAGCACTAGTGCTGCAACTAAACATATTTCAGACAACAAAGTATCAGTAGCAAGCAAAAGATTTCAACCATCCAGTAAAACCACCACCATGGATGGGTTTGTAGTAAGGACCAGCAACTACCAGCAAGACACCATAGATGAAAAGATTGCTCGGTTCATTTATGCCGCAAATTCTCCTTTTTGCATTGTTAACAAACACTTCATTGGCATGGTTGGGTCCTTACAACCAGGCTACACTACACCTGGTAGAGCAGACATTGGTGGAAGGTTGCTAGATACAGTGTATGAGAAGGAACTTGAACAGTGTGCAAGAAATACTGAGGGGAAATTTGCCAGTTTAAGCCTTGATGGGTGGAGCAACGTACACAATGATCCATAATATGTGCCTGTGTGACAACAGAAGATGGGGATGAATTTCTTTCAGAAACAATAGATACATTGGGAAATGCCCACACAGCAGAATGTTTAAAAGAAGTGGCAGTGAAAGCTGTAATAAACTGTGAACAATAATTAAACTGTCACACGCGCAGTTTTGTCACAGACAATGCTGCAAATGTGGCAAAGATGAGAAGATACTTAGAAGAAGAAACGGAAGGATGCTTCTTAATAACATATGGTTGCAGTGCCCATTTAATGCATCTTTTAGCCAAAGACTTAAGTACTTCACCAAGAATAAAAGAAAATGTTGTTGAAGCTGCAAAATATTTCCATAACAACAATTTTGCTTTGGCTTCACTGAAGAGAGCAGGAGGATCTAAACTAATTCTCCCTCAAGATGTTCGATGGAATTCTGTGGTTGATTGTTTTGAACAATTTATTAACAACTGGCCTATACTCGTAAAAATTTGTGAAGAAAACCACGATAAAACAAATGGAAGTATCTTATCCAAAGCATTTAACATTGGATTAAAGAGGAATGTAGAGGGTATACTCAGTATACTGAAGTCTATATCCATAGCCTTAAACAAACTTCAGAGAAATTGTGGCTGCATTGGTGATGCTGTCGAAATTTGGAAGGCACTTCAAGAGACATTGAAGAAAGAAATACCTAACCACAAATTTAAACTGCAGGCAATAAAGAAGCAAATGGATCAAGCACTAACTCCACCTCCATTTTCTTGCGAACTTTTCAACCCCAGATATAAGGGTAAATGCCTAACTTCTGAAGAAGATGATGCTGCCATGGCATGGGCATCTCAAAATCACTCCTTAGTTATGCCAGTCGTAATAAATTTCAGGGCTGGAGAGGAGCCATTTAAGCAGTACATGTTTACTGATGAAGTTTTGAACACAGTCACTCCCCTGAATTGGTGGAAATCATTAGCCAGGCACCTTGAAACAAGAGTTCCTTCAGTTACTAAGCCAACTTTTCACAGCAGTAGCTTCCTCTTCAGGCACAGAGAGAATATTTTCATCATTTGGTATTATTCGCTGAAAGCTAAGAAATTGACTGAATGTTGAAAAAGCAGGAAGACTCATATTTCTGTTTCAGTCTATGAATAAAAATGACAGTGGGAGTGGGGAAGATGAGATCTAGTTGTAGAAGTTTTAAGGACACGTATGATTAGTGTTGTGATGACTTGTCTGTTAGAGTTAATAACATTTGAAAATTTTAAAAAGTTTAAGGACAGATGTTGTAAAATGCTGTATTGAGTTGTAAATTAACATGTTTTAGTGATCAGATTTGTGCCATTGTTTAAGAAATATGTGAAGAAGTATCAGTGGAAAACTTGATTTAAATCGTTGATCAGGGTTTTTGCTTGGTGATTTAAATCAATTATTTAAATCTCATTGATTTAAATCAATCCACCCTGGTAACGGTGTCACAGTTAGCACTTCCCAACATTATGGTGCTGTAGTGATGTAGAGGTGCCTGCTATGTAGCTGCCAAAATGGTGCAGTCCTGGGATAACCCTCTCAAAGCCAAAACTATTGACTGAGCAATGTAGCTTGTACCTGAAGTAGCAAGTCATCTCCTGGTAGTGTCTTGATGAAGCTCGTGATGTGGTACAACAGTTTCTCTATGAGTACTTATATAAAGAACTGCCTACAGCAAAGAGCTAAGTCTTGGTACTGCCCTTGAAAGGGTCTGGGAACTAACCTTGTGTGACAAAGTAAGTCTTCCTGGGAATACAGTGTCCAGGAAGTGTGACATCCCAGGAGGTAGTCTGGATGAGGCAGCTGGCATCAGCAACTTCCTGGTGACACACTTACTGGACACTGTGTGTTTCCAGGAGGACTAATTCTATGTCACGGAAATGAGGTGCATGTTTTATTTGGAGGCGTGTATGTAATGGAAAATAGTCTTACCATATTTTATTATATGAAGAAGACCTAAGGAGGGCAATGTCTTCTTCATCTTTGCATCAAACTATCCAATCAAGTAGGTGCCTTGCAGTGTACAAATGCTGAGTCTGATTTGTCAGTCCTGTTAACTAAAAAAGGCCCTTCTTATAGAAAAATGGTGTTTCCTGTAGTCAAGGTGGGGTGGGGGGACTGTAGGAAAGATTGAGGATTTCCCAGTGTCAAGGCCCCTTATACAATCTGGTCTATTTTGTAATATCTTGGAGGTAAATGGTTCCATAAGAAAAAATTATGCCTGTTCGTTCTAATGTGTACTTTGAATTGCCCCCAGCCAAGCAAGCACCAGTTTCCTGTCCTGAATGGTACAGGAGGCAAGAGGCTACAAAAGATCTGGGCAAAAATGTAAATTAATGAAGGGATGGACAAGGAGCTAACTCCCTCTTATTGTTTAAAGAGAAGCAGGAAACCATTGCAAGAGGGTGAGGCCCTCCCTAGTGTAATCAAATTAAATCCCCAAAGAATGGGCTTAGTAATATAAAGATGATGCAGGGGGGAAACAATCTCTATATATGCATTATATCTTACTTAGTGAAAGTATATGCCAGTAGAAATTACTATATTTTCTCACATACCATACACACCATTCCTCCCCTTACCTTCCCCCCCACCCCAAATTAAGTCACATCTTAAGTAGGAAAGGTGATCTTCTGCTTGGAATAGAAACACCTCTATTTGGTTCCTACTCCACAACCAACTGGCTGGCGGCAGCAGCAGTAGCATTTCTGTTTGGGCAGCTGAAGGGGTTATTTGCTGTAATGGCTCATTGGTTTTTTTCATTTCACAGGTGTTAATGATCATCCCGCATTTTGATGGTCTTGATGTTCCACTGATCAAGATAACCTTTCTTCTGGCAACTTTTCTGTTTGCTAGCTACTCCTGGTCTCTCTCCAGGACTATATTCTTTTTCAAAATAGTACATCCACCAATGGAGACCATCCACCCATGGAGAGCAGTCTTCAGCAGCAGATGGAGTTTCAGAAAAAAGATTAAACAGGAGAGGGAAGGTGATTGAGCTGAAGATTAGGTTTTTTTTTTCTCTTTGCAGCCTTAACTCGGGCTGGTGGGGAATCTATTTTGTCTTTATTTTGTCTTCCCAAAAGTAAGGTGTTTTTTTTACTTGGGGACATGTGGTATGTGTGAAACTGTGATATTAATGAATTAGTTATCTGAGTCTCTTCAAGTATGTGTAATTTTATGTGCAACTTGGATCAGGAAACAAGTGTGTCATTCACTTTATTATTATTAGTATGATTATTATGATGATGATGATTATTATTATTTTACAATATCTGCAACAGTCATCAGTTGTGGAGCTCAATTTGTGAACCTCTTAACACTCTGAATAGTTCCAACTGAAGTCAGTAGTAGTGAATAGGATTGTTTGCAACCAAGGTCTGTAAAACCAAGACTGAACTATTTACTTTGGACCTATGGATATCCCTTTGTTGGGAAAAGGGAGAAATCCAAAAATTTGATATTGCTTATCTCAAATGCTCAAAAATCATGCAATTGAAAAAGAACCAAGAGTTTATTTTTATTTGTCTTCCTAATATCAAGACTTTAGGATATATTAGGATTACATAACCACGGGGGCTAGAAATCTGTGTTATTTATAACTCCTGAGGTTCTCACTTAATCATTTGTGCCCAATCATGTCTGTAACTCGAAATAAAATCAAGAGAACCGATCATGTTGCCAATTCTTATAAGTTATAGGTTTGGAGAACCATATTTTTTTACAAATTCTATATCTGGAACCCATTAGAAATTTAACAAATACATACTGTATTTACTCAAATCTAAGTTGACCCTGAGTTTAAGACAATCCCCCAATAATTAGATTCTATATATGAAAAATTGATATAAAAGGTTATAATTTTCTAAGTATAGAATCTAATTATCAGAGGGTTGTCTTAAATTATTCCCTTCACCACTTGTACAGCAAGGAAAGCAGTGGCTGGGGGTGTCAGCCCCTTGCCCTCTGTCCCCCTCACTTCTTCCCCTTGCAGCATTCCTACTATCCCCACCACTGGCACCCAGCACCCCCATAATCTCTGCCCCTTGCCCTCCCCATCTCCTTCTGTCCCATGCTGCTTGTTCCCTCCCTGAGCACAGCACATGGGAGTGTAGTCCCTGCTGTCCATGCAGCAATCTAGCAGTGCTGATTGTCCAGGCAGGGGCCATTCAGTTGTCAGAACTGCTGATTGACTGGGCAGGGGACAGAGTGTGCTCAGGAGGGAACCTAACCCAAGACAGAGCTGAGCTGTGCCTGACAGTAATGGGTGGGGAAGGGGTGGGGCGTTGGGTGGGCAGGACAGAAGCTGCAGAGGGTAAGTGCGGGGGTGGGCATAAGATTACTATGGGCTCAGGGCCAGAGTCAGAACCACAGCAGTCACCCTCCCCCCTCTTACCCTCCTCCTTTGTACATGAATCTAAGATGGGGGGCCCCACCCATGTTGGGGTATCTTGTTTTAGATTTGAGTAAATATGGTAATTTATTTCTAATTTTGATATTTACATCATGGAGTGAAAGTCTGAAATTGGCAGGTGTGATTTAGATCATAATGGGTGTGTATTATATTGGAGCTGTTCTAAAGATAAATAGGACTGAGCTTTCAAGGGCATTCAGTCTATAACCTTTCATAAGCACTTCACTGGGGAAAATAAAAAGATAATGAAAATTTCTTATTTCATATTTTCTCGTGTTCTTGAATAACTCAATATTTATTGTGTTGTTTTTCATTCTTTTACTTACTGATTAACAGGGATCTTAGAAAACAGAAAGCCATGGGTTTCCCCTTTTTATCAGAGAAAACATGGATTTCTCCTTTTAGCAGAGAAACCCACAGATTCCCAGCTTTTGCAAAGAGCTCTACAGGCTGGTTGAGCTCCAGCCTGCAAGAGCTGTTTGCAGACAGAGTGGGAAACCCCCAGCCCTGGCCAGAGGGGAAGGGGGAGGGGGGAAGGCAAGGCCTGAGGCGCTCAGTCAGCTATGGCTCGGCTTAGCTCAGCTTCACTCTTTGCTCCTGAGGTAAATTGGACTTGCAGGGGGCTTGGGGCTCCTCTGGCAGGGCTGGTGGGGTTGTGGGTCATGGCTGAGGGGCACTGGCAGGGTAGTGGGGGGCCAGGAGCCCACCCCACCTCCACCCAAGCAGGCAGAGGAGTGGGGGAGCCGGCTCCATGCTGCTTCTGCTGTAGCTGCTTGCTGTTGGGGACAGGGAGCTGCAGACTTGGGTCCCTGGCCCCATAGCCCTGGCAGCTGCAGGCCCCCTCCAACAGGGCCAGGATGCGGGGCTGTGGGTGGGGGCAAGAGGCATGAGTAGGGTGGGAGGCTGTTGTGGGGGCAATGAGGAGCACCAACAGGGTTGGGATGGCTTTGGTGGTAAGTGAAGGGCACCAGAAGGGCTGTGGGAGGCATTGGGGATGAGTGGGGGGCTGGGGGGTCATTGGGGGGTGAAGTGAGAGTTTTTTTTTTTTTATCAGAGAAAATCAGGATCCCTGCTGATTAATAAAGCTCATCTGGGTAACAGTCAAAATAACAGGTTATTTTAAAAAAAATGTTTATTATTGTGTGCAGGATGGTAACATTTTGTTTGATTAGTTTGAAAACATTGTGACAGCTGTTAAATATTGATTGGTATTAAAGGACAGATATATCAAGGAAATAATTATTGTGATATGCCATTATTTTTACCCCAGGGTAAAACTGAGGTCCAGTATATTTATTTGCCATATATGCATTTACTCCGTGCTCATTTCAAACATGAGTTACATACATGTGCAGGGCTGAGTGCAGGATTTTCAGTTACTCAAGGCCTTCAAAATCTCATGGAACAGGTTTAACAGGGCTCAGAGGATGATGACTGGCAGAACAAATGATCAGAAGTCATGAAAATAGATGCTTTTTGTTCTGAGGAGATTTAAAGTCTATTTTGAATGCATTGTGTGGCACTTGCTTTCCCTATCCAAAGATATTTCTTTAAATAAAATTTCCTTAACATTTCTGGCAACCATGTTTCCTGCAAATTGTAATATGGAGACGGTGGCGTAGGGTACTCATTCTGTTCAACCCACTCATTTCCCACCTTCCAGATACACTGTTTGGTGCAGTGCTGCATTGCCCAGCTCCTCTGGCCAGGTAGAGGCAGCGTAGGGTTTGTCCCACCACTGCAAAGACTCCCCTGCTGTGACAGACTCCTGGATCCTGTCGGATCCTGGCACCCCCTCATAGTTGGCACCTGAGGTGGGTCTCCCCCTTCCCTCACCTTAGTTATACTACTGTATGGGCAGGTTCCACTGCATGTAATGGAACCTAGGGGGTCACACACCTGCTTCTAAAGTAAGAGTACTGCATGGCAGATTAATGCAATGATTCCCAAACAGGCTGCTGTAAGATCCTGCCAAGGGTACTGCAAGGTGCCACACAATGTTAACACTGTTGGGTGTTCATTTATACAAAAATGATTCATGAGATAAACCCGGGGATTTCAAATAGGAACCCATGGTGTTAAAAGCACCCTGTCCTTTTGTGGTTTTTTTGAGTTACTTACAACAGAAAAATTGCTCTATTAATTTTCCATAGTCACAAAGTGAGTGAAATGTAAGAGCTGGCATTTTCTGAGGAGTGCCTTGAGTTGAACAAGGGGTGCTTTGAGTCTGAAAAGGTGGAGAAACACACTGCACTTAGGACAGAATAATTGCATTACTGCAGTACTGCAGAGAAGGATCTAGAGGGTACACAGTAAGCTGAATATGAGCCAACAGTGTTGTTGCAAAAAAGCCAATGCAATACCAGGCTGTATTAACAGGAGTATCTCTTGCAAATCAAGGGAAGTCATTATTTCTATTCAGCACTGGGGAGTCTTCACATGGAGTACTGTCCCCAGTTTTGGGCCCTAGACTTCAGGAAAGATGTGGACAGATAGGGGAGAGTACAGCAGAGAGCAATGCAAATTAATAGAGGTGTCTTTGTAAAGTCCTGGGAAGCATGACTTCCAAGGAAAGGTTGAAAGAGCTAGTGCTTTGTTTCATCTGGAGAAGAGAAGATTGAAGCAAGGATTTGATAATAGTTTTCCAGTACCTAAAGACTGATTATAAAAAAGATGGAGTTAGCCTTTTTTCTGTGGTCACAGGGGATGGGAAATTTCCTGGAAATTTTCAAGAGCAGATTAGATAGGCACTTGGCTGGGATGGTTTAGTCAGGGATAATCCTCCCATAATGAGGGGGCATGACTAGATGACTGCATGAGGTGCCGTCAAGCCCTGTTTTCTTATGATTTTATGCCGGCTTAATGACTTCTGTTTCTGGAAGTGTTTTTCATAGCTATCCCCTTCTCCAAAAGGATATGTTAGACTGCACGTTTTAGGCCAAATCTTTAGTTTAAAACTATGAGATATCATTAAAGTCTTTGTTCATTGATACACAAACTACTTGTACATATAGGCTAGGGACAGACATTACACGTAAACCGGTTTAAGTGATCAGAAACTGTAACAAAACAGATGTTAAACCTGTAACACAACAGATGTTCAGTGCACATAAATCAGCTTGAAAATGGCTGAAACCGGTTTGAGATAAACCTGGTTGAATGTAGTATCAGAGTTAACTGATTTGGCTCAAACTGGTTTATTCAACATCTGTCCCAGACTCCTTGCTGGTTTAAGATAAACCAGAGTTCCACAGCATCCCAGCATGCTCTTGGGCTGGGCAGGGCTTTCTGGTCCACAGCAGGGCTGGCCCCTCCCCTCTGCATCTTCCTGGCTACTCCGTGCTAAGCAGGGATCCCCCTCCTTTGCTTTACAAAGACACCTTGGCCTTAGCTAGCAGACCACATGCTGGCTACAGTCCGTGCTGTGGGAGAGACAAAGGTAGACAGGCTTTTTGGAGCTAATCAACAGGTGGTTTAATGTCCTTCCTTGGAAATGCTGTTTGAGAAGAGCTGTTTGCTCCCCTCCCTCTCCCTCACCACTCTCTGTTAAGCACAAATTCCGCTCTCCCCTCTGCCATGTTGAGAAGTGTCTGTATATTAGCCAGCAGACTACATGCTAGGTCTGTGCTGAATCAACAGATAGCTGGTAACGTCTCTCTGTTTTCTTAATGGGGCAATAAACACTGAGATAACAGTGTTTATCACTCTTATCAGATCCCCTGGCTTGCATGCCTGTCAGTTTGCTGCAGACAGTATACAGAAGCAGGGAGGGAGAGTGAAAAGCTCCATATCATCAACAGATGCATGCACTGCACTTCCCCCTGGTTTGCCTCAAAGTGCTAGCCTGGGGCTGCAGGCTGGCAACACCTCTGCCTCTTGAGCAGTGAGCGGGGAAAAGCATGGGACTGCAGGCAGGGTGGGGATTCACACCCTTCCCTAATCAGAGCCCTGCTGGGGAATGGCCAGCCCTCCCTAGTTTATCTCTGTGGAAGGGCAAGGAGGGCTGCTGTAGTGCCCCCTGGCTTCCATCCTAAGCCACTGCAGGCATGTGCCTGAGTTTCCTCAGGCCAGAGAGATTGTCTGTATGGTTGGAAACCAGTTCAGCTTAGCCAGGTTAGAGAAACCTGCAAAGGTTGGATCAGTTCAAGCTCAGGCTTTTTGAAAGTTGATCCCTAGCCATACAGTAGGCATAGTAGAGTAGCACCTTATATACTAATTCACAGGCTTAAGCTTTTGTAGGCAACAGCTTACATTGCCATATACTATCGGGTTATGCCTTTGCATTAGTCTGTGAAGTGCCACTCTGTCCTGTCCTCTGCCTGACTTCAGATTAACACAGCTAGCTACCCCTCTTATATATATATAGGGGCGCGCGTGCACACACACACCCCCCCATTTGTTTTATTGACTACTGAAATGCAGCCAGCAATGGGATGAAATATAGCAAGAGTTAAGGGGGGTAGCAAGATAATGAAATGGTCTAAGAGAATAAATAAAAATGAATAATGTATTCAACAGAACTGATGGGAAATTTCAGGAGATAACAATGAAGGGTGGATAAAGGAATAAAATTTAAATATATTCACGAATTAAATATTTATTATGCCAAATTAAACATTGTAATTTAAACAGTAAGTTTTAGTTCATACTAGCTTCCCAGGCAAATTAAAAAAAATGTTACAGCAAATATATTTGATTGTCTTTGGCTATTCAGAGTGTCATCCATCAGGAAACAGCAGTGGTAGGCAGTCATATCAGCAGAGATACCTTATATTAGATCTTTCATCAAAAGGATTACACAGCTTAGCAATGGCATCTTGAAATATTGTCTGCCTCAGGAAGTCATGGGGATGGACTTATGGTTCTGATTTAAGAGTCACTTGAATCAGTTATGGAGTCAGCAGCTGTGTTAGACCTGTAAAGATCAAGACTGTCCTAGGGTTTCAGAAGGTGTAGCAACCCCAGGTACAGCAGGGGCCTCCAAGACAATATTACATGCAGCATTGTAGATGCTGCAGTACCTTGGAAAGATGTAAAAGGACTTTTGGAGGGGAGTTAGTTGGTACAGCAGGTTATACTACAGCTTCAGCTTTTACATGGGAATGTCTTTCTTTTTATGGATGTGACTTAGAACCCTGGTATTTTTTCAGGTAAACTTCTACATGTGGTGTGGTTACAGATTTGTTCTCCAGCAAGGTTCTTCTGCATATTAGTGTGGTATTAATAAAATAGAAAACTTAAACTTAGGGACTTGAATCTTTTGAACCATGTAACTTTGAACACTTGCAATTTTATTTCTTTATTAGCTTTACTCTTCATAGCTTAAGTGGGCTATTGTTCTTCTCTAAATTAAGTCTATTTACTATTGTTATGCTGGGTATCAACTGTATAGTGTCATGTTTTTTTAACTCATTTATTAAAAAATCTGTTCATTATCAAATAAGCAAATAACACAACACACAACACCCTCTCTTTCCTGATGCTGAATTCAGCTGGGGGTGGGAGGGTGGAAGGGCAAATGGTGATAGTGCTCACCCCTGGGCTCCAGAGCTATGTGAAAGCAGGGCTATAGGAAGAGCCTGCACCAATTATCTGGTAAGCTCAGAGCTCACAGCACATGCAGAGCTCCAGCAGGAGCTGTGCTCATGTGGCAGTGAGCTCAGAGAACCTGTGCAAGTGCCGTACAGCTGAAGGGGTGTGACTGCATCCCTCTTGCCATGATCCTGGATCTGACCTTGTTCATACTATAATTTTGGAAACTATGAATTGACTAAAGTAGCTTTTTGTATTTTATTTCCTGTAATGTTAAACTAAAAAAACCTCCATCTCTGAATGCCAAGGAGAACAAAGTTCTGCCTTGCACTGGGAAGGAGTAATATAGGAACTAACAATTTTGACTGATCTGCCTGGGAGCAGTGGGAGTTGAGCATGACTAGGTGTCCCTACAAAGCAGCGAGGTACTAGCCAGCAGGAGAAGTAGACTGTGTCTTCCCCCCAAGTATCAAAAGAGGATGGTTAGATTTCCAGAGGCCATTCTCATTCTTCACTGAGGTAGTATTTAATCTGTCTACTCCTCTCCTTGCCCTACTGTTCTCAAGTAGACTAGAAAATATCACATTCTCTCCCTGTTTTTCTTGGGCCATGTCTATGCTGTGGTATGCAATATAGTGTATAGATACCTGAGTTAGCTTTAAGTGTTCTAGCTTTAAGCAACTTAGCTTCCTCATTGGAAGCAGTGTAGCACTGTCAGGATGGAGATTTGCATAGACTGCATACCCTTCTTTTCATGAGCTTCTTGGCTTCAGCTTGTCATTCCTCTGCACAGTGCTGCGGTCTGCAGTGTTAATACACTTTGACTCACTGTGGAATGAATATCGAATCTTGAGAGCATTTTTTAAACACAGATTGAAAGGCCTCAAGATCTATGGAGCTCCTTCAGCAGCCAAGATAGTGAGATATGAGGGGTCAGGAGGAATCAAGCAAGCAAGGGAGTATGGCTTAGTGAGATGGATGCTACTTTGGAAAAGAGCATGTCTTGGGTTCTAGCCTGGATCCTTGCTTCCAGTGTGGAAGAAACTTCCCTGTAGCTCTCCATTGATTTTAGCCAATGAATATTAAATGTGAGACTCAGTAGCACCACTTCAAAAGAATGGTTGAAAAAGAGCCTGGTTAATGCCTTGCAGAAAGAGTACTGTGCTGCAAAATCAGGGATTCAAATTCAACTCTCCTTTCAATGAGGAGGTCCTGAGTTTCCTGCTTTCTGGTTAAGTGTCTTAAGCACTCAGCTGTTGAGCAAAAGATGGAAAGACCTTCTTCCTCATCCAACATCTAACACCCACTAGGCATGGTTTTCTGCTTTTTAGAATTTCATAACTTGTAAGCATGTACAGAGTTGCATACCTGCCCAACCTGTACACAGCTTGCTGCCCATACTCAGTATCCATGCAGTGGCTTACACATCCATACTTCATGGGTTACAAACTGCATAAGCACCAAAAATGCTATTTATGTAGCTGGAAATATTCCATTTGTGCATGAAAAGTGAAATAGGATTCTGCTCATACACTGGAGTTGGGGTGGCCAATCTGCATGTCACAAGTGGCACAGGCAGCTTCTGTGTGTGGTGCATGGCATTGCGAAGGAGCCAAGCAGCACAGTGGCAGATAGGGCAGAAAGAATAGCAGGTTGGGCAGAGAAGACAGGGCAGGAAGCAGAAAGAAAAGCAGAAAAGCAGAAAGTGAGCACAGCAAGTAGAAGGCAGAGCAGCTGATTGGGCAGGTGAAGGGGATTGGAGTGGTACTGGAGGTGGGTATGAGGCTATCAGAAAAGTTGGCCCCCGCTGCCACAGAGAAGTTTGAGTAGTAAGAGAGGGTTCTTTTATATTGTCCCATAACTTTCCAGCCATCCAAAGTACTAGGATAACTAGTAATAAAGTACTCTTGTACTCTTCTCCAACATCTTTGCCTTTTTTTAAAATTGGCTTTATTTTAGTTTGATTAATGGTGCAGAATTCCATGTCTCTGTTTTTTGAATTATAACAAAGTCTTCTGAAATCCAGTAAAAAACCTGAAAATGGAAGAGAACCATGCAATGATCTAATCGAGTGCTGTTCAACCTGTGGCCTCTAAAGGTTGAGTTGATAGACTCCCCTGGTCTAGTCCATCCCCCTGCCACAGCTAAATTATTCCCCACAGTCTGTTTTCTAGTATTTTTCTAATCACGTGTAACCCATTTTTCTAATCATGTGTAACCCTGTCCTCAGTCAGAAGGGATGGGTAGGCAGGATAGGTGCTGTAAGAGGGATACTGGGATTTAGGGCGGATCCCTCTTTCCTCTATAGTGTTAGCCCAGGCCAAAGTTCTCAACAATTTATTGAGTTGCAAAACATTTATATATAAAAAACTCCTTAAAGTGAATACAAGCACAGGTATAGATAAAAAATATACATATAAATGTCCATCAGCATGAGGAAGGCTGCTGTAGAGAGGGCATTCAGGTAAGTACACATGCCCCAGGCCCAGAAGAGGAGTGGATACCGGGACAGCCAGCCAGGTAAATCTACCACAGTGGGTTAACCAATGAAGTCACCTTTAAAGAGCCCATTATACAGAATTAACATACCCAACTGTATATAATACATTCATGACCATGACCAAACCAACAATAGTAATAAATACAAAATACAAAGTGTTAACTGGACAAGATTTTAGGTGCACTTTATCTGGGTTCCAGCCAGCTTAGTCCCTCAGGTGGGCCAGGGTCTTTCCCTCCTATGCACCCTTGAGTGTCCCACTGCCTTCCCAGTGTGTTTTTTGGGGTACCTCCTCTTTTACCCTGTGGAGCCGGAGGGGGAGGGGAAAAAGGGGGACCTTCCCCCCCATCCACTCCTCTCAGGGTTCCTTGCCCGGGAGCAACCCCCCTGCAGGACCCGAGTCCCAGGTAACTCATGGTTCTTCCACTGGGGCCACTGATTGGGCCTCGGGGTCCCTCTGCACCATCTCAGGCCTCCTGGAGCTGTCGGCCTTGAGCTGGGGCCTTCCCTTTCGGGCCTGTGTCCTGCTCTGGGCAGCCAGAGAGCTCCTATGGGAGCCAAGACATCGCTGGCTCAGGTTCTCCTGCTTCACACTGGGGCGGGGGGGGGGCCTTTCCCCTTCCTGGGCCCTGCTCTGGGCACTGGGGCTCTTTTAGTTTATTGGCTGAGCCACACTGCGGGGCTTTGGCCACCCAGCCAAGTTAGCCAGGGGCTAACTTGAGCAGCCTCGAGCCGCTCTCGAGCTTGGCTCTCCATGTGCCAATCTGTGCACCGTGTGGGACTCAAGTAGCCTCAAGCTGCTCCCAGGGCTGGCTATCTGTGCGCTGGTCCATGCACTGTCCCACTCAGCCACTTGCTGGGTTTAGAGGCTCAAGCCACCTCGAGCGGCTCCCAGACCTTGGAGCACTGCGTGCCAATCTGCACACCATTGAGGCTCAGATGGGGTCCCGATGAAGGTCTTCTCTGAAGCTTCTCTCTCCTTGCCATCCCTCATTGTCTCCCCCTCATGAGGCTCACACTGCTCCTTTTATTCCCTTAGGGGCTCCAACCCCTGAAGTCCAGCAGGCCTGCAGTTTGCAGGTCCCAATTAGGTCCAGACGCTTCTTGCCCTCTCCCTTTGGGAAAGAAGCGGTGCCGTCTCCTCCCAGCTCTTCCCCGATTGGTGGATGGGATCCACCAATTGGAATTAAGAATTCTCAAGCCCGGGACTCAGTGGGGGCTGTAGCAGGTAAGTCCCCCACACATGTTTAACTCAGGGATGCCAAGCCTGTGGCACATATGCCACAAGAGACAGAGGCAGCTTCTGTGTGTGGCACGTGGTAGACTGGGAATGGGACAGGTAGCCGATTGGTAGATAAGGCAGGAAGCAGAAAGCAAAACAGCAGATCAGGTGCAAGGAGGGTGGGATTGAAGTAGCACTTGGAAAGGGTGCAGAGATAATTTGTGGTGTGATTGCCAAAAAGGTTAAACCCCCCCCACTGTTATAAATGATGTATTATTTCAATTAAGGATTATGCTGTGGTCTAATCCCTGCATGGATTTTTTCCTGATATTCAACCTAAATTCTCATTCTCTTAATTTAATTCTATTGCTCTTAGTTATAAACTCTTGTATCACTCAGATTGATACATTCGTGTCTTTTTCATTTATACACACAATATTTATGTAATATGATCATATCCTACTGTATCTATCACTTAACCAAGTATTCTATAAAATGTATATAGCGCTTATATTTTTATGAATGTATCCCTCTGGCACTCTTCCTGTTTGTATTGCTATTCTTTGAACTGCTTCCAGTTCGTAAATATCTTGGTGGTATCAAAGCGCGCAGGACTGAATTCTCTGTTCTAGGTGCACAGTAACCTTTGTTGTCTTATTGGATAGACTAGTTCTCTAGCTTCCTGGTTCTACAACACTGTAGCTCTAAAATAAATACAGCTCCAAAATAAATTGGTTGCATTTTTTTGCCATATCACAGAACAATACGTCTATAATTTACTGTCTACAATCTCTGTCTGACACTCTTGGCATTACTGCTTTCTAAGATGGTCCCTCTCCCATTGAAAATGTCTTATAGTCTGAAGCCCCTGCTACTTGTTATACTTCAGGTGTGATTAATCATGCCTTAAATTGTGCCCCAGCTACGCATTCAATAAATTAATGACATGATAATCAGGCAATAAGAATGTACAATAACTTTGTAGCTTGTTTTAATTATGCCATTAATTGAATGTGTGGGCAAGTGCTCCTCTGTGGCTGGGGGGGCCC
>NW_005841962.1:3381630-3388950 GCF_000455745.1 Alligator sinensis
ACAGGGGTGCAGCACCGACTGCCAATGTTTGGAGTGGTGGCATTTGTGAATTGCTGCTTCTGACCTGGCCTGCAGAGCATACTGCAAATCTCTGCCTCCCATAGCACCCAAGCCACCTTTCCTTGCCCTCACCACTGATTCCCATCCCCAACAGTAATGGAGAAGGGCAAATTATGTGTCATGGGTAAGCTTAGGCAGGAATGAGTAGCAGGGTGTGCTGCAGAGTGGAGCACTGTAGTGGGGATGGGCATCATGGCACACTTGTGTGCTGCCAGTCTCCCAGGCTCATTTAGTAAATCTTGAATATTTTCCAACTTTTCAATTTTATTATTCAATTAAGGATTCTGGCTAAATGCCATGCTCCCAAAAACAACATAACATACTTAGAACCATAATATAAATAAGTTTGCACAAATTAACTGAACTACAAATATTATACTAAAAATAGAGCCCACCAACATAAAAACATTGTTAATATAAATATACTAATAAATCAAGACATGAATCTATAAGGTTGTACATAGATCCACAATTGAGATAATAAAATCAAATTTAATGTTAAAATGTATCACTCATATCAGTAATAAACGATATTTAACTCTAATTGCCTCAGCCTTATAAGCAAAAATTGCAGTACGGTTTACTAAATTTGGATCTGTTTGCTGTAGAAGCCAGATCAATTTCTCTCTGCTTGAAAAGTGTATCAGTTTCTTCAGGAATGGTAATAAATATGCCATTATGTCCTTATGTCATCATATAAAAAACATTTTAAAACGTAGTGGATATATGTTCCAAAACTCCTAGACAGGCTGGGCAAACATCTTTTAGCTCTTGGAATGGAAAATCTATGTCTAGCCAGAACAGCTGTGGGCGTGTGTTCGGACCTGAGTCTAGTCAAAGAGGATCACCATTTATTATTGAGATCCAACTGTAAAAACCTTTCCCCCACCACAATCTAATTTTCAAAGAGTACATAAAGGGGCAGTACAAGTAGCCCTAGCCACTGCAAAATCATTTTGCTTGGCAATATCTCATATCCTCCTGAAAACCCAAACCTTTTCTATAGGGGAGAAAAATCTTTCATTATCTTTGAGATCAGTATCCCATCCTCGAAAGTGCAAAAGTATGGGAAAGAAAAGCTAACCAGGGTGATTGTGAAGTGTGCACTCCATCTTTCTGTTATTTAAAAAATACTGTTAACTTGCTAGTGACACCCAAAACCTAATAGAAGACACAGTCTGCAAAGTAACTTGCATGCTAAAGATCCATCTTCTGCAAAGATATAATGTTCATTCCCCACCTTCTTTCTGTCAGTAGCGCACTGGTGGTAAATTAAACCCTACTCCAACAACCAGTCATTGGTGTTATTCTTCAGGCCAGAGCATGAGCTGAAAGATGATCCCAAGTACCGGGCATATTTTGTTGCCTTACAACTGCAGTCTGGTGATTCAATAGCATCTCTCAACCCTTGTTAGTCAAGTTGGTGGCTATTAATGAGACAAGCTAACTTGCAAGCTAACATCATTACAGGAGCAAGAACTTCCAGCCCTCCCCAAAAGGATTTTTATGGATTTGTAAAATCTGACTGTTTTGTGGTTCCCCTCCAGTAAAAAAAAATAATTCCATCATTGGTAATTTAAAAATATGATGAACAAGGTGAAGTTGGCTGGTCCTAGAGAGTTAGTATATTATACAATGAAATTATGAAAATAATAAGACTTGGGTCTTAGAAATGTTCTTTTTCTGGAAAAAAAAAAGACTTTTAAAACTATATCTTGAGTTTTCCTGTTTGTTTGACTCTCAGTGCTTTCCATATTATATGCCAGGCACCTGTGTGCACCATCTCCCAAATGGGAAGTAATATAGTGCATTTAAACACAATTATGAATGGGTTAATTAGCTGGGGTATTGCACTGCATAAATATGACTACACTGCTTCTGATTTGAGAAGACATGGAGCACTGTGGTGTGTTTAAGTGTGCTTGTGCCTGATACAGTAAAATGTGGTATAGTCAGGCTATTTAGTATGCCCAGTGCACTGGAAAAAAGTGGCTAGAGTGCATCTGCTTCAGGCGGTAGTATATGCAGAGTAGCATAGTATACTTGAAAGCATCATATCCATATTTTTCCCATGGCAATATTTTTGCCTTCAGTGTATACAGGTAACATTGGCTGGATGCTAGAAAATAATTCTATTAATAATGTCCAAGAAAGAGTAAATTCTTGCTTGCATTATTCCTTAGATGCATCAGTTCAGGAAGACTGAGATGGCAAATAGTAATCAAAACATTTTTGAAGCCAGATTCAGCAGATATGATTCTGAATGCACATATTCAGGGAGTAGTTTTATTGAAGAAGTACATACCATTTTACAGAAGTCATTTTTCAGTGAATAACTTCACTTTCAGACTGTCTGACATCCTAAGATGTATTATTCATGAGACTCAGATTGGTTTTATTAAAAGATAATTGTCTTTGGACAATATAATAAAAAAATTCTTGATTTATGAAGTGCCATTCCCTTACATTGTAAGGGCACGGTGCTCACTCTGGACAGTAACTTTGTTACTGTGGATTGCCTCTTTGTATTAAGTTGCATGGATTCTGAGGTGGGGTGAGAGGGTGGGAAGGGCAGCGTTTGGTGGATACAGTCTTATTATAAAAGCAGTTTGCGTGCTCTGTTGGAGAAAATGTGTAGTGTAGATAATTGCACGGCACCAGGGAGTTTAAATTGGCACAAGCAAACACGTTTAGCAAACATCTGAGAGGGCTAGACATCTTTTTTGTTGAGCTATAGTAGGGACAGGAATTAAAGGCTGAGAATATGAGGAGGACTCATCCTATAGTGTGAAGCTGTACTAACTGGAATGTTTTATGAGAAATGTATGGTTATCCTTAGAGATTGAACAAAGTTGGTAGATTTCTTTGCAGAGAGTTACCAAAAATTAGAACTGGGTAGATTCCAGAATTTGATTTTTGATTTTAGAATGTAACTTGACTTCTTATGAATCCTTATAGTTTCTTTTTGTTCCAGAAAAGATGGAGTTTTCTGTGCTGTTTTGACAATTCTATGTTATATCCTAGTCAGTATCGGTGCTTGAAGCAATTCCAAATATCTGAGTACTTTGGTGTTGCTGTTAAACATAAATAAAGCTAACATCAATCACACCAGCAATTAACTAGATATCATCTACACACCACATCATGACCCTTCAGTGTGCATCAGCTGGTATTCAGTCTATATGGTGATAAATATATTCAACTCTATTTGAATTACAGTAAAAGCCACATTATCTGGCACTTCATTAACTGGCATGATTTATTAACTGGCATGCTGGTTGATGCCGGTCGACACGGCAAAAGCAAAACTGGAAGTGGGACTTCCAGTTTCTCTAAGTTCCATTTCAGGCCACGGCCCGGGGCAAAGCAGCCTACACAGGGCCCCCATCCTGGTCCCCCAGCACACTGATGTGAGGGGAGGGGTGGGAGGGGTGGCGTGGTGCCTGTCCCCTGGCACACTGATGCATGGGGTGTGGCGGGAGGGGCATCTTTGCCTGACCAGGCAAATACACCTCTCAGGTAACTGGCATATTTGGTTATCTGGCACACCTCCATTCCCCATGGGTGCCGGATAACAGAGCTTTTGCTGTAAATGGATATTGTCAATCCATACTTGCAGCACCTTGCAGGAGAGACCCAGAGACAATCTTAGAATCATGGAAAAGTTGGTTTGGAAGGAACCTTAGTCCAATCCTCCTGATCCAGGAAGGATCTTCCTTACTTAAACCATCCTGTACAAGTGTTTGTGTAACCTGTGCTTAAAACTGCATGAATAACCCTTTTGCACAACTACCAGGCACACAGCATCAAGCCTAGGGACAGACGTTACACATAAAATGGTTTAAATGATCAGAAACTGGTTTAAACCTGTAACAGAACAGATGTTCAGTGTACATAAACCAGTTTGAAAATGGCAGAAACTGGTTTGAGATAAACCTGGTTGAATGTAGCATCAGACTTAACTGATTTGGGTCAGCTGGTTTATGCAATATCTGCCCCAGACCCCTTCCTGGTTTAACTTAAACCAGAGTCTCCCAGCATCCCAGATGCTTTACAGCCCTGGGCTGGGCTGTGTGCTTCAGAACAGGGCTGTCCCATCCTGTTTGCTCCCTAGCTGGAGCTCTGGTGGAAACTGCAGGCACAGAAGAGTCTTCCTGGCTTCCCCTTGCTGCCTCTCCCCCCAGCTCCACTCCCTGCTCAAGCAAGGATTCTCCCCTCCCCCCCCCCATCTCCCACAGCACAGACTGTAGCCAGCATGTGGTATGCTAGCTAATGCTGAGAGGTGTCTGTGCAAGACAGACAGAACAGTGTCTGCTCAGGGCTTTTTGGAGCTAATGAACAGGTCAGCTGGTAATGTCCCTCCATTCCTTCCTTGGAAAAGGTTGTTTAAGAAGAGCTTGAACTAATGAGAGAAGCTTTTTTTTTCTTGATGGGGTGCTATCCTATCGGGGCCTGGCTATGCCCCCTCCCCACCCTCAGTTCAGCATTATGGAAGGGATGGGAGGGCTGCTCTAGCACCCCCTGGCTTTTAGCCTGAGCCACTGCAGGCATGTGCCTGCATTTCCTCAGTCCAGGGGGAATGCCTGTACATTTGCAAACCAGTTCAGCCTAGCCAGGTTACACTAACTTGCAAAGATTGAATAAATTCAGGCTCAGGCTTTTTGAATGTCTGTCCCTAGCCCCAAACCCCAAGAACACCCTAACCGGCCACAAATAAAGCAGGGAGGTGAGGGCAAGTCAATGTCCTGCCACTGTTGTTTGTTAAAATACACTCAAGAGATCACAGGAAATCAATCAGGCCCCTGCTGCAGAGGAAGGCAAACCCCGCTCACATACTGCCAGTTTGGCAGTGGGTTAAAATTCTTTCCTGAACCCAAATGTAGCAAGTGGTCTGACCCTGGGTGGAAGAGGAAAACCATCTAACTAGGAACCCTCTGGGTTTTTCAGTTCCAGCAGGTGCATTGACATACCTCAGTCAAAACCTTCAGCCTTGGCTGCAGCCAACACCCAGAGCTTCCTGGGAAGATGAAAAAAAAAATTCCTGGCACCTATAGTAGTAGGAGAGAAATAATTCCTTAGCCTTGTGTGGAAACACCTTGATGGGGTCGTTTGACCCCAGTGCTCTTTCGTGCCGTGGCAGGGGGTCGGACTTGATGATCTGTCAAGGTCCCTCCCGACCCTACAAACTATGAAACTATGAAACGCGCAAAGTTCAGGAGCATAGGAAAAACAAAACATCCTCCACTCTCTACTGCAACTAGTGGACCACAAACAAACTCCATGCATCACACACCCTGAATGAAGAGCCAGAATTCCTCTTCTTTCCCTCCATGAACTTATCCCAGCTCCTTTAGTGTTCTTCAATAACAAAGACACTTGTGGAGCTCTGCTTCATTCTCCTGTTGCTGAGCATGGTCCTACCCAGTTTCTGTGCACTCTTCACTACAGAGCTCTTCTTGCGATCTTCAAGTGATGTGTGAAGGGAGTCTTTTGGGCTTCCAACTATTGCTTCTCACAACATACTTCTTGCATTACTTTTCTTAGATCACCCCTGCCCAATGCTTATCCATTTTCTTTTTTTAAAACCTCCAGTGAAGGAGATTCTACAACTTTTCTTGGTTGTCTATTCCACTGCCTCACTAGTCAAACACTGAAGAAGTTTTTCTTGATATCCAATCTAAACCTACTTTGTTGCAATTTCAAGCTATTGCTATGAAAACTACTCTCTGCAGACATGGAGAAATGGTGTTCTCCCTTTTTTGGATGGCACTCTGCAGATACTTGAAGACTGCTATCATAGTCTCTCTTAGTTATGTTTTCTGCAAGCTGAAGAGACTTGTTTCTTTCAAAAACTTGTCTGGCTTACCTTCCAAGCCTTTTATCATTCTTCTTACCCACTTTTGGACCCTCTGTAATTTCTCCATTTTCTTTTTATAATGTGGAGCCCCAAACTGCACACAGTACTCAAGATGGGACCTAAGTCATGCTGACTAAAAAGCCACTATTACATCCCCTTTTTGCACCCAGTGGTTCTGTTGATGCAACTCAAAACTGCATCTGTCTTTTTGGCCTTTTGAGCCTGTGTTCCACCAAGATCCCAAGCCCCCAGGCAAGTTAGACAGATACTTGACTGAGATGGTTTAGTCAGAGATGATCCCACCTTGAGTAGGGGGCTGGATTAGATCTCATGTGGTCTCTTCCAGGCCTCCTTTCCTATGACCTTTCTGTGCAATGCTGCCATCTCGCTGGTTGCCACCCATTTCATATTTGTGTTTTTGACTGTTCTTCCCAAAGTAGTATCTTGGATTTGTCAGCATTGATCTTCATCCTGTTGGTTCCAGTCCAGCTTTCCAGTCTATCCAGATCCTTCTGAATTCTGCTCCTATCCTCCAGTATATTTGCATACCTTCCCAATTTTGTGTCATTTGCAGATTTGCTCAGGATGCTCTCTATTCCAGCGTGTAACTGATTAAGAAACATCCTGAACATCATCAAATCAAGACCCTTGTGGGATTTCATTCAAAACCTCATGCCATTCTGATATGGATCC
Organism: Alligator sinensis; assembly: GCF_000455745.1. Classification (NCBI taxonomy): domain Eukaryota; kingdom Metazoa; phylum Chordata; order Crocodylia; family Alligatoridae; genus Alligator; species Alligator sinensis. The sequence continues at coordinate 3,388,241 of NW_005841962.1, forward strand.
ATTTATAGATTTCATAGACATTAGGGCTGGAAGGGACCTCAGGAGATCATTGAGTCCAGCCCTCTGCCCTAGGGGCAGGAAGTCACCAAGGATCCGATCAAGATAGGATCCCAGCATAGGATCCCATCAAGATAAACATCGACATGTCTTTTGAAGGCGTTCAGAGTAGGCGTTGAATGACCTCCGGCAGCAATCTATTCCAAACCTTGAGTGCTCAGACAGTAAAGAAGTTCTTCCTTATGTCCAGCCTGAAATGGTCATGGAGGAGTTTGTGACCATTCAACCTTGTCATCCCTTGGGGCACTCTGGTGAACAGATGTTCTCCCAGATCCTGGTAAGCACCTCTGATAAACTTTTACAGGTGGCCACCAGATCACCCCTGAGCCTGCACTTTTCCAGGCTGAAGAGTCCCATGGCTCTCAGCTTCTCTTGATAAGGTTTGCTTTCCTTATCTCTGGTCATGCGTGTGGCTCTCCTCTTCACCGTCTCAAGCTTCTCCACATCCTTTTTGAATTGTGAAGCCTGAAACTGGACACAGTAATCCAGTTGCAGCCTCACCAAGGCCAAGTACAATGGGAGAATGATGTCCTGGGACTCGCTTGAGAAGCATCTATGGATGCAAGCAAGCATTTTGCTCGCTTTACTAGCCACAGTATCACATTGAAGGCTCATGTTCATCTTGTGGTCAATCATGACCCCCAAGTCCCTTT
>NW_005841962.1:3388970-3389653 GCF_000455745.1 Alligator sinensis
AGTTTCATAGATTTCATAGATTTCATAGACCTTAGGGCTGGAAGGGACCTCGGAAGATCATCGAGTCCACCCCCCCGCCCAAAGGGCAGGAAGTCAGCTGGGGTCATAGGATCCCAGCAAGATAAGCATCCAGTTTCATCTTGAAGGTGTTCAATGAAGGCGCTTGAACCACCTCCGGTGGCAGGCTGTTCCAGACCTTGGGGGCTCAGACAGTAAAGAAATTCTTCCTTATGTCCAGCCTGAAACGATCTTGAAGTAGTTTGTGACCATTCGACCTCGTCATCCCTTGGGGCGCTCTGGTGAACAAACGTTCCCCCAGATACTGGTGGTCACCCCTGATAAACTTATAGGTGGCCATCAGATCCCCCCGGAGCCTGCGCTTTTCCAGGCTAAAGAGCCCCAGGGCTCTCAGCCTGTCATCGTAGGGTCTGCTTCCCTGACCTCTGATCATGCGCGTGGCTCTTCTCTGGACTCTCTCAAGCTTCTCCACATCCTTTTTGAATTGTGGAGCCCAAAACTGGACACAGTACTCCAGCTGCGGCCTCACTAAGGCCGAGTACAGGGGGAGAATGACGTCCCGGGATTTGCTTGAGAGACGTCCCGGGATTTGCTTGAGACGTCCCGGGATTTGCTTGAGATCATCGAGTCTGACCCCCTGCATAGGCAGGGAAGAGTGCTGGGTG
>NW_005841962.1:3390809-3391168 GCF_000455745.1 Alligator sinensis
CATCCTTTGTAGGCCTTTCTTTTTAGCCTCAGGAGGTCTGCTAGGTCCCTGGAGAGCCAGGGGGGGCTGCTGTGCCCTCTTGCTGCCTTTCCTCCGAGATGGAATAGACTTAGTTTGTGCATTGAGGATCGCTCCCTTGAGGAGCAACCACTCCTCTTGAACTCCCCTCTCCCTGTGGTCACGGTCCCTTAGGGCCTCACTGACAAGCCTCCTTGATGCATTCCCAAGGTGCAGAACCTTGCATTTTTTGGTGCTAAACACCATCAGGTTCTTGTCCGCCCATTTCCTGAGGCTGTCAAGGTTGGCCTGGATCACCAGCCTGCCTCAGGTGTGGATGCTTTACCCCAGAGTTTGGTGTC
>NW_005841962.1:3391527-3394134 GCF_000455745.1 Alligator sinensis
TAAGAATGGTCTCTTTGATAATCTTTTCTAAGACCTTCCCCAGAATAGAGGTCGGGCTGATGGGCCTATAGTTTGCCAGATCCACTTTCTTCCCTTTCTTGAAGATAGGCACCACATTGGCCTTCTTCCAGTCTTTGGGCACTACACCAGAGCGCCAGGAGTTCTCAAAGATCTGTGCCAGGGGCTGAGCTATGATGCATGCCAACTCCTTGAGTACCCTGGGGTGTAAGCTGTCAGGGCCGGCTGACTTGAAGGTGTTCAGCATCTCAAGGTGTTCCTTCATTAGGTCAGCATTGATGTGGGGTAAGGAATCTCCCTCTCCTGGGCCTCCCTGTCCTGTAAAGGGGTGTCCCATGGGACTGGTGAAAGACCGACGCCAAGTGCCCACTTAGCCAGTTGGCTTTTCCTGGGCATCAGTTGTCAGTTGTCCCACCTGGTTTAGCAGGGGTCCAATGTTGCCCTTGCTTTTCCTCCGGCTCCCCACATATCTAAAAAAAGGACTTCTTATTATCCTTGATACTTGTAGCTAATTGGAGTTCTGTCGCAGCCTTGGCTTTCCTGGTTCACTCGCTGCCGGTCAGGACCAGTGCGGAGTATTCCTCCTTGGAGGTGGATCCAGTTCCCTTTCCTTTGTAGGTCTTTCTTTTTAGATGCAGGAAGTCTGCTAGTTCCCTGGAGAGCCAAGGGGGTTGCTGTGCCCTTTTGCTATAAATTCCCTTTGCTTGTGGCTATTAAGCCAGATGTTTTTCTACTTTGTAGTTTTTTGGCCAAGCTGCATTTCTCCAATCTGTTTATGAGAGAGTTTTGTGGGACTTCATTAAAAGCCTTACTGAAATCCAAGTACATTGTACCCATGGCTTCTCCCTTGAACATCTACCAGTTGTCCAAGATTCCAAATACCTTATATTGACATCAAAGAGAAAGCAAATGTCAAAGTATCAGAATTTGCCTTTGGATAGAAATTCTGATTTTCAGCCAGCTTTAGTTAATAACGTGCACTGGGATGACACATGGCACCTGAAACCTGCTGTACTGAAAAAATCAAGTTTTTCTAACAAAGGTTACTCCATGGCTTAGGATCTCCTGTTTTAAGTGTAATTTATTACCTTTACATTTCCTTTAATTTTTGATAGGTAGTTTTGCTTTCTCTCCCTTGACTTCACAAGTGTGACAATTATCCTGTGACAATATATTCCACTGACACTTTTTCTTAATTAGCCTTGACACAGTATATTAACCAGTATGATTCTTAATTGGTATGAAGAAATTGTGAGTGAGTAGAGTGGAAGATGTGCTTTCTTTTGGCAGTAATAAGGTACTGTGAAACCTAATTCAATCTATTTTAATTAAAATACTGTTTTAGTTACTAGAATTCTTTAGGACTCCCACAATCACTGGATGATACGAGAGAACTTTGTCTTTGATTTGAGTTATATTTAATAAGACTAGTGACATGCCATCATTCTATGCAATTGAAAAAGTAATTTTGTCCTGAAAACAGACTAAGTAAAGTGGTATTTTCTTCTTCAACTGAGTGTTTCTAGTGTGTATTCAAAGTCTATTATGTTTTGTTTCAGGATCTAAAGTAAACTTAGTTTTACTGCCCTTTTGTTATTTAACTTCTCTTAGCCAAAGATTAGTCAAAGGTAGGATGATTATATTACTGCTTGTGAATCATCAAAATATTGGTTACTAAATTCCAGACAGTTACTGTTGTGAAACTCTGTTTGAAGCAATGTTAATGGACTGATTTTTCAGAGATATGGAATGCTTATCCATTAAGTTCAATGGGACCTACAGATGCCTTGTATCTCTGAAAATCAGGCCACATGGATATAATCTTGTTTACAGAATCCATGTTAATGGATTCCAGACTTGTGTTCTTAGGGACAGTGGGCATGAGAGAGAAAAAAAGAAGCAACAGTCATAATCTTGTTACACCTGAAATGGAAATTGTTAGGGGAAAACAAATACTGATCTTTTAGTGCCATTTTTATAGTTTCCTTTTGGAGAATTTACTATTGGAATAACATAGTATAAGAAAAATGCAGGCTAACATTTAAGGTACTTAATAACTTTGCAAAACTTCAGTCCATTTCTTCTTGATGGCTTGTTCCTTTTGAATGCATGAAGATATCTATTACAGAACTCTTGTGCAGGTTATTATTTACCTGCCCTGGTATAAAATTACAAAAACAGATCTGAAACCAGGATCTCTGATTCAAGGGTAGGAGTTCTGTATGAACACAGGAGTCCACACCACAAAGCAAAAGATTAATTAGAGAGTTAGGGATTAAAAAAAGATAGACTTATGTTGCCATTAGCAGCTTCTCAGTCGCTTCTTAGGACAATTTACCTAACAACCTTTGTTGCTATGCACATATTTTAAATGTTATTAAAACCAGTAAAATATTTATATTAGAAATGCTCCTGTTTCTGTCTCTGTCCCAGGGGAGTGGGGGCGCTGGGAGACCCCCGCGGCGGCAAAGGGGTCCGCTTACCTCCCGCAGGGCCAGAGGAGCCGAAGAGAATCCACGCGCCGGCACAGCCGGCGCGGGTCTTCAGCCGGGCATTTATCAAGCTGCGGCTGAGCGGCGGCGAGCGTGG
>NW_005841962.1:3394261-3394949 GCF_000455745.1 Alligator sinensis
GGGGGGACCCCGGCAGCCGAGGCGGCAGGAGGGCCGGCAGCAGCACCGAGAGAGGGGCCGACTGCACCCCGCACCACAGAGCCAACAGCGAGGGTAACCACGGTGTGGGCTATTGGAGGAGCAGAGAGGCCAGCCGCATCCCAGGGAAGGAGGGACCAGGTCAGTGTCCCTACTGGGGGGCATACCCGGTCTGAAGACCGCTGCTAAAGGCCGAGTGGACTGAGGCAAGAGAGGACAAGGCAAGGACAGGTTAGAGGCCAGGATAGGAAGACCCTAAGGTGGCTTATGGCCAGGGTGTAGGGGAGGACGGAGCCCCGAGAGTACCCGCGAAGAAGCGTGCCGGTACCGGGGGATACCCCAAGGGAAGACCCCCCACTGAAAGCATCATCAAAGTCATGGGAGGCGAGTTCTGGGGTCCCCCTTGATACCAGATGGGGTAAAATCTAGTGCGTACCAGCGAAGTCCGGGTGTGCGAGATCTTGGGCCCGGGCAAAGGCGGCGCGTGAACTCCTGGTCGAACGGAGGTGGGTACAAAGTGGTGCATTGGCCGGGAAGATGGAAGACCCAGACATGGCGGCGTATGCCGGTGCCCAACCCATGCCTGTGTCAGCGCTTGAGGTTTTGGGACAAAACCTGCAAGCCCTCACCCAAATTGTCGGCTCTCAGCAGCAGATGTTTGGGCAACAAC
>NW_005841962.1:3395198-3395540 GCF_000455745.1 Alligator sinensis
TGCCGACACCTGTTCCGGGCTAAGAAGAGGCCCAACGAGAGGCGTCCCCGGGTGCTACTACAGTTGCTGCAGGACCTCCTCGACAAATGGGTGAACCCGGTCGGGTCCGACCGCCAAGACTTGGCAGATCAGGTCGTTCTGAAGCAATTCCAGATTGACCTAGACGAGAGGACGCAGCGCTGGGTGCGGCAACACGCCCCTCAGAATTGCGAGGAGGTGTTGAAGCTGGCGGTAGCCTACGCGGCTGCAGAAGCAAGTTATCCGAAGGAACAGAGAAACCAGAGGCCAGCATCACTGCCGCCGAGAGAGGCTGAACGGCGGACAGCCCCTCACTGGGGGGGC
>NW_005841962.1:3395843-3398058 GCF_000455745.1 Alligator sinensis
CCCTGCCTCCATGGAGAGACCGAGCACGTGAGGCGACAATGGATACAGCTGCGCGTGATGGAGCACCAAGGGGAGCTACTCGTAGGGGTGGTGCCGAAGCTAGCATGCGACATGCTACTAGGCCTGGATTGGACACCCCTCTACGATGTACTGGAGCGAGTGAGGGATATAGAGCTAGCCCGTAAGAAGATGGGAGCCAGTGAAGGGTGGCTAGGCGAGGAAGAAGCGGATCCGACCAACATGGAGGGCTCCATAAACCTCGACCTAAACCGTATCGCCAGTAGCTGACAGTTCCGGGAGGCGCAGAGCGAGGACCCGGAGCTTAAAACCCACTGGAGACGAGCCCAGGAGGACCAAGGCAAGGCCGCGTCACCCAGAGGAGAGCAACCCCAATTCGAGGTAAGGAACCACCTCCTCTATCGCGTACCAGGACCCAGGCGGGAGGGTCCCGCAGAAGCACAGCTGGTAGTCCCGAGACAGTTCCGCCAGGTGGTCTGGCAACTTGCCCATGTGAGCCCAGTGTGGGGCCATCTGGGGCGAGATAAAACCCTGGCCAAGGTAGGACGGTGGTTCTTTTGGCCCGGGATGGGAGAAGAAGTGGCCCGCCGATGTGCAGCCTGCTCAGAGTGTCAGGAGACACGGAACGAATGCCGGTCATAGATACCCCCTTTGCGAGAATAGCCCTAGACATTGTGGGGCCCTTACCCCGCAGCAGTTCCGGCCATCAGTATGTGCTAGTCATGGTGGACTATGCAACGTGGTATCCCGAGGCCGTCCCATTGCGAACCGCCACGGCTCCCCGGGTGGCGGAAGAACTGATAAAGTGGGTCACAAGAATGGGGGTCCCTGAAGAGATCCTGACCGACCAGGGCCGAAATTTTATGTCCAGCGTCATGAAGGTGGTGTGTCAGACCCTGCAAATACGACAGATACGAACCGCGGTATACCACCCCCAAACCAACGGGCTGGTGGAACGCCTGAATGGCACCCTGAAAAGGGTATTGAGGCGGTGCATCCAGGGAGATCCTCGGAAGTGGGATTTGCTGTTGCCGTTGGTCCTATTCTCTCTCGGAGATACCCCTCAGGACTCCATGAAGTTCTCCCCGTTCGAGCTGGTCCTCGGGCACCGCCCGAGGGGATGGCTGCAGGTCCTCCGAAAAGAGTGGGAGCAGGACCCCGGGGGGGCTGCAGGACCCGGCACGATATCGCCAGGCTTTCCAACAAAGCATACGAATGTCCCAGAACATAGCTCGCGAGAATTTGAGAAACGCCCAGGCGCGGCAGAAGGAGAGGTACGACAACAACACCAGAGAGCGGGCCTTCGAACCTGGGCAGCGAGTACTAGTGCTATTGCCCACATCCACAAGCCGGTTCCTGATGCAGTGGCAAGGCCCCTTCGAGATCCTCTGGCGAGTCGGGCCTGTGGACTACGAAGTGCACCGGCCAGGTCATCGCCGAGAGAAGCAAATCTTCCACGTGAATTTGCTGCGGGAATGGAAAGAACCAAGGGGCTGGGTAACTTTCGTGGAGACTGAAGGGGAGGATTTGGGGCCCCAAGGGCAGCAGCGAGATGGGACACTGTCCGGCGAGGTACAGCAACTAATCGGGATAGGGGAAGACCTGTCTGAACTACAGGAGCAAGAAACACAGAAGGTAATTCAGGAATTCCAGGATGTGTTCTGCATAGAGCCGGGGTGGGTCCATGGCACCATGCATACCATTAAGACACCTCCCGGGGCTATAGTAAGGGAGAAGTGGAGGCCCATCCCTCACCACTTGCTAGATGCCGTGCGGGAAGAGGTGGACTCCATGCTACAACTGGGAGTGGTGAGACCTTCCCGAAGCCCTTGGAGAAGCCCGTTGGTCCCCGTACGAAAACCGGACGGGTCACTGAGACTATGCGTTGACTACAGAAGGTTAAACGCATTGGCCACCTTCGACGCATTCCCCATGCCCCAGGTAGACGAGTTAATAGAGAGGATCAGAGAGGCCCAATATATATCAACGCTGGATTTGGCCAAAGGATACTGGCAAATCTCAGTGGCCCCGGCCGACTGGCCAAAGACGGCCTTCGGCACGCCCTGGGGCCTATATGAGTTCGTAAGAATGCCCTTCGGGCTACATGGGGCGGCGGCAACATTCCAGCGGTTAATGGACTGACTGCTGGCCCCACAGGCAGAATATGCGGCGGCCTACATCGATGACATTATTATAT
>NW_005841963.1:0-14012 GCF_000455745.1 Alligator sinensis
TATATTATGCCTCTGATTTTTTTTTATTGGTCTGCTGGGAACCTGGTGTTCCTCTTGAAGCATAACACCAGACTTAAAGAGAATGTAAGCCTCTTTCTTTCCTTGTGGTATAAGAAAGCTCTTTTATAGCTTGATGGGCTCTGGAGACTCTAATTCAGGTAATTGGTAGGAGATGTTTTTGATTAAGGGGATATTTTTGCTCTGCCACCAGTGTTTGCAGGACTTCCCTGTACCTCTGTGCTTTGAGGTCACCATAAATAGAATTCCTTTAGTCTCTTGCCTACTTCAGATGGCTCTCTACTCTGCTTGTCAACTTTATGTGGCTCTCTGCTCTGTGCCCTAGTGATTTTGGATCTCCTTCTAAGGCACCTAATGCTCATCATGCACTGTATGGGGAACTTAGGGGCTCAGTGGTGTGTACATAGCTGCGTAACTACAGATTTTGGCAGTTTTATGCATAGTTTCAGATTTTGTTTTCTGCTGTGGTAAAACAGAATTACTCTGTGCATGTACCTCCTGGAAGTAAAGTGGAGGAAAGGAGCCCTCGCAACTTCAAGCGAACGGGCACTTGCCCAGGAGGTGGGGCAGCTGGAGTCTAGGCACCTTCATCTAGAGTGGGTTTGAACCTTTATCAGCTGCTTCTTAGCAAAATGGTGTAACCACTGGTCATAGGCCATGCATTGTCCAGAGGCCTCTCCAGACCTCCTCTTGAACTTGGCCCTCTCAAGAAGGAGAAGTCTGAGGCTAGAAACAAGTTAGCAAGCCAGAGGGTATAGGGCTCAGTGAGATGACTTCTACCCTGGAAAAAACAGGTCCCTAATCTTTAGCCTAGGGCCTTGCTCCCAATGGGACATGAATTTTCCCACTGCTGTTTATCCAATTAATATTAAATACAAGGTGCTTTACAATAGGCTTCTCGGCATAGTATGGTAATTAGAGCACTTTGTTGAGAAACAGGTGATGCAGATTCAGTTCCCAGCTGGGTGCAGGTCAGGGGGCCGCACTCTAGGGCCACTGCCTACTTTGCTGCTGTCTGCTTGCTGCCTGCCTCAGTCTGCCTGCACTTTCCAGCTCCAGAGAGGATCCAGCAGAGATTACAAGGCATTCTGGGAATCATAACTTTGTAGAGCGGCTGTGCAGTTTGCCGCTGGGGATGGGAGGGGCGGGGAGAAGGAGCAGAGAACTGGCACCTATTTTTTTGCCACTGAAATTTGCATCTTTTTGCCTTCGGAACATAGGCTTCAGTGGCACAAAAATGGGGTGAAAGCTCCACCTGCAGCAGCAGGTAATTCTACTGCTACTCTAGAGAACTATGGTTCCATGAAGACCTTGCAGCAGCATTGCTTGCTGCTACCAGCCTCAAGGTAGGAGGAGATGAAGGAATGGGAGAAGGGTAGAAGATGATTGTCCTGGGCACATTCTTTCCATGCTACACCTCTGTGTTTGACCAGAGGAAATATTGGGCCAGTTAAAGATTTCCCTAATATGGGATTCTGGATCTTGGTGAGGTGTACAGAGGTAAAAGTCAAGGGTTTTTTTAGGATCTGGTCCAGAATAAAAATGTTTGAGGTAATAGAGTCAGAAAAATATCAAGAGGCTCATACAGATCTGAACATAGTCCCTCTCTATCACAGTTCCATATGTTCTAATATAGGCCAATCTAGGATTTTGAAAATGGGGGATGCAGATGGTGTGGTGCCTCATCGCACATAACATGACAGATATATTTATCCAGTTAAGAAGAAACTAGAACACTTCACTAAAAAGCTAGGAGCCCAGGGCTATATTATTTAGTTTAAAATTGAAGCAAAATAAATATCACTTTATTGGAATGTGCATTAATTTGCTCTGTCATATATTATGTATAAGACCAAAATAAACTAGGCTACAATAATCACAGTATGTTGTTTCATTAGTCCTGTGGCCATTAGAATCATATGTATCTCTCTGTCAGATTCATAAAACAAAATCTAGAGCATCTTGACAGTGCATCCAATGCTTCACTGAAAGTTATTTCCATGTCTGAGTTATTCTTAGTAAAGCTAAAAAAGAGTCTGCAGGGCTGTGAAATAGAAACTATATTACCTGAAGTAGCTAACAGAGAAAAAATTCAGAAGGAAGGATCGTTTCATAAGTGGAACATTGAGTTTGGAGAAGTCTGAGGCTCCTGTGGAAAACATGTTGCAGCCAAGTCACTCAGTACTTGCTTATCCTCTTTTGTACTTGCCTGTTATGCCTTTCATGTTAAGGAAAATACAAAAGAGAAAGTAAATATTGGGAGATGGGTCTCTCGGATCTTAGTGCAATGTAATTAGCCATCCAGCCTCTTTGCAGGGCTACTCCATCCCCATTCCCTGTCCTTACCATGCCAGATATTCCTAGGTGCAAAACTTAGTTACAGTCTCTGCTTAGTGCACCCACATAGTCCTATGAGCTCCTATTAACTACCCAATGCCTGTGCCATGGACTGTCCTCAGTAATTGGGCTTAGGTCCTCATGGGTTCACAGTATCTTGTCGGTCCTTAATTTACTCCCCCTTCTGACCTCAAGGTAAATTCCTTCTCAGCTTGCTGTTATGGCTATCACCTGTGGCTGGTCTTCAATTAAGCGCTTGAGTCCCAGTGCTACTCCTTGTTAACTTAGAAGTCCAGACAGTGAACCACAGCCAGCCTGACCCAGTCTCTTGGCTTGGTTCCCATGTTCTTTGCCCACTGAGACAGCAAACCCTGTCTCCTCTGAGTGGTTCCCTTTTAGCAGGCTGTCTAATTAATTCTGTCTTGCAGGTAACAACTCAGAAACACTGCACTCGCTGGACTGGTTCCTTGTTTGCCCCTTGGGTAACACTTCTACACCGGTTCTCACCTTCAGGTAAGTCTCGCAGCCCCTGTTTCTCTCCCGCAAGCCCCGTTAACTCCCTGACTGAGGTCGGGTATATTGTCACACCGCCATGTGTTAGCATGAACTCCTGCTCCTGCTGTCATCGCCTCCCTAGGAAAATAACCCACTTTACTCCCAGGCTTTTGACTTCTGGGCCAGCCACTGGACCCTATCAGGATGGCTCTTTGTCAGCGTGTGCCCCATCGGAATTAATCAAGCTGGATTCACTTGCTGCACTGCTTTATTGCCTTCGCTCCCACCATACAGGTAAGGTGCCTTCTCCCTGCAGCCGTCCATCTGAACTCCATCCTATTGTGATGGGGCATGAATGATGCCCTGTCACAGAGATCATTAAAAAGGAGTGAAGCATTAGTACTTATGGAATGAACAGTTTAGAAAGAATCAGGTAGATCATAAGGAGCTATTAAACCAAGTGACTCCATCACGGCTGCCTGAATAAAGATGCTGCTGCCACTGCCAGGAAGCTGATTTTAAACTTTGCATAGACCAGGAATTAAAGAGGGGTGCAAATGCTCCACTACACCTCTCTGGATCCTCCTGTTTACTAATAGCTATATAGAATGGACTGGAAAGAGACTAGTACAGAGCAACAAAAATGATCAGGGGCCTGAGAAGCATGACTTATGAGGAAAGGCTGTAAAAACTAGGGCTATTTAGTCTGGAGAAGAGAAGACAGAGCAGGGATTTGATAACAGACTTCAAATAGCTGAAGGGTGATTATGGAGAGGACAGAAATAAGCTTTCTTTTGTGGCTGCAGGGAACAAGACTAGGACCAATAGTTTCAAGATGGAGCTGAGGAAGTTTAGGTTGAATACTAGGAGGAAATGTCTGAATATGAGGTTGGCCAAGTCTGCCTAGAGAAACTGTGGAGTTGCCATCACTGGACAATCAAGAGCAAGTTTGACAGATATTTGGCTGGGAAGTTTTAGTTGGCTGGAAAGTTGGCTCCGGGGTCGGACCCAGAGGGTAGTAATTGATGGAAGTCACTCATCGTGGTGTCCTGTGACCAGTGGGGTCCCCCAAGGCTCTGTCCTTGGACCCCTGCTGTTCAACATCTTTATTAATGATGTGGACAGTGGAGTCAGAAGTGGACTGGCCAAGTTTGCCGATGACACCAAACTTTGGGGCAAAGCATCCACACCAGAAGACAGGCGGGTGATCCAGGCTGACCTGGACAGGCTCAGCAAGTGGGCAGACGAGAATCTGATGGTGTTCAACGCCTTGGGAAGAAAAACCCGCAGCATCCTTATAGGCTCGGCAGTGCTATGTTGGCTAGCACTATGCAAGAAAGAGACTTGGGGATCATCACTGACCACAAGATGAACATGAGCCTGCAGTGCGATGCTGCGGCTAGTAAAGTGACCAAAACGCTGGCTTGCATCCATAGATGCTTCTCAAGCAAATCCCGGGACGCCGTTCTCCCCTTATACCCGGCCTTAGTGAGGCCGCAGCTGGAGTACTGCGTCCAGTTTTGGGCTCCACAATTCAAAAAGGATGTGGAGAAGCTTGAGAGAGTCCAGAGAAGAGCCACGTGCATGATCAGAGGTCAGGGAAGCAGACCCTACGATGACAGGCTGAGAGCCCTGGAGCTCTTTAGCCTGGAAAAGCGCAGGTTCAGGGGTGATCTGATGGCCACCTATAAGTTTATCAGGGGGGACCACCAGTACCTGGGGGAACGTTTGTTCACCAGAGCGCCCCAAGGGATGATGACTAGGTCGAATGGTCATAAACTACTACAAGACCGTTTCAGGCTGGACATAAGGAAGAATTTCTTTACTGTCCGAGCCCCCAAGGTCTGGAACAGCCTGCCACCGGAGGTGGTTCAAGCGCCTTCGTTGAACACCTTCAAGAGCAAACTGGATGCTTATCTTGCTGGGATCCTATGAACCCAGCTGACTTCCTGCCCTTTGGGCAGGGGGCTGGACTCGATGATCTTCCGAGGTCCCTTCCAGCCCTAATGTCTATGAAATATCTATGAAATATAGTTAGAGACGATCCTGCCTTGAGAAGGGGACTGGATTAGATGACCTTGTGAGGTCCTTACCCTCCTTAGTTTCCTCTGATTCTGTATTGTGTCTATGTTGTATAAATGCAAATACCTATGGTGAGCTGAGCAGAACTAAGGTATTAGGTCTTCTCAAAGTATTACCAAAGGTGATCTGGTCACTGAAGTAAAATAAGGGAAAAGAGTCAGTCTATTAAACAGGCCACTTTCACAATTCTACCACCAAACCCTTAGTAACCCTTAGGCCACCACACTTAGATCTTAGGACTTTGTCAGTATCCCATCTCATGGCAGAATCCTATGATATGATCAGGTTTAAGACTCTTGCAATATGCTATGGTCACCTCAGCAGCTCTGATGTAAGTGGCATCTACAGTTCTATTCAGATAAAATGGCAGCATTAATCAGTGACCAGCCAGCTCTTGTAAAGGAAGTGCTATTTATTCAGAACAAAAGTCTTTCAGAAGAAAACCCAACAAAGAGCTTACCTGCAGGCTCAGTTTCCCAAGTGATTACCCACCTTTCACATAAATACTCTTTCGGCTCAAAATTATTTTGTGTCCCCTCACTGGGTCTGTCTTTCTCTTGGCCATAATCTCATGCCTATCAGTTTTCAAAAGGAGAATGTCTTCTCCTCAGATCAGCATTGTCATTTGACACAATTTCAAGTTTCTCTTTGTCTTAGGCTTCCTGAACCAGTCTGGGTGTGTACAGAAGTTGCTTGTTTTGCCACTTAAAGTGCTTTATCACCATGATTAATAGAAGTGCATGGCTTTATAGCACTTAAAAATGGGCACAGTGCTTTAAATTAACCTTTGTTAAATGAGGTATTACATTTGAAGTGCTGTATTTTACAGCATTTTAGCAACCTACAGCATTTGACATAACTTCTGTACACTGGTCAAATTTTTGGAGCCCAGGAGGCTGTGGAGTGCCCCTTGCCCCTGGAAAGTACACAGAGGCTCAGAGGCACCTTCCACCAAACACTGCACTTCTGTCATGTTGAAGACTGCTGTAACCTTATAGTGCTATGAAAGTGCTCTACATTACAATGCTGTAAAATGTGCATGGAACACTTCTGTACACACCATCTATGACTCCTTCCAATGTTGAGGTGGGGAAAAAATTTCAAAACACTTGTTTTAGCATTGGGAATTATTTCCTTGGTACTGACAGTGCCCTCCAGAAGTATACTTTAGGTTCCGATAGAGCCAGGTATGTAATGACTATCAAACCTACAGAGATACATATCACATTTTTGTAGTTAGTGCAATAGTCTCTACATATTCCATACCACAAAAACAGCTGTTGCAACCATCCACTAAGAAGTGTTTTCCAAGGACTCTCAAAGCTGGGGTAAAAAAAGTGTTTTAGTGTATCCAGGCCACTGGAACTTTTCATTTGCAGTCTGCTTTAATCATAGAATCATAGACAAGTAGGGCTGGAAGGGACCTCCAAAGGTCATCTAGGCCAAACCCCTGCCTGAGGCAGGATCGCCCCATACAAACCATAATCTAAACTCTATATAAGCCTACCATATCCCTAACACAACACAGACCTAACACCCTAACCTACCACAGGTAAAGCAGGGAAACCATGGCACCAGTGTCCTGCTCCTATGAAATGTTGTTAATATATGCTCAAGAGATCCTGGGTAGAGTCACACCCCCTATTACAGATGAAGGCAAAACCCCCACAGTCCATACCAGTCTGACCATATGGTAAAATTCCTTCCTGATCCCAAATCTGGTGATTGGCCTGACCCTGAGCAGAGGGGCAAGACCCACTAGCCAGGAACCTCCAGCTTTGGTCCTAGCAGGAGCACTAATACACCCCAGTGAAAGTTCCCAGCCCTGATTGTAGCCAACACCCAATGCCTCTGAGGAAGGCTTAAAAACTCTATGATACATGTAGCAGAAAGTGGAGGGAGGGCAACTAGTAAAGCCCATGAACATAGGCATAGCTACATCTAGATCATCTTCAACCAGTGGCTGTCCAGCCTCTTCTTGAATACCTCCAGTGATAGAAAGTCCTCAGCTTCTCTAGGCAGACTATTCCATTGCCCCACTATTCTAACAGCGAAGAAGTTTTTTCTCCAGATATCCAATCTAAACCTATTTTGCTGCAACTTCAAGCCATTGGTCTGTTTCCTCCTCTCTGCAACGAGAGAAAAGGTACTTTCCCTCTACTTTATAGCTGCCCTTCAAGTATTTGAAGACTGCTATCATGTCTCCTCTTATGCACCTTTTCTGCAAGCTGAACCTGCCTAGCTCCTTCAGCTTCTCCTCATATGACTTGCCTTACAAGCCTTTGATCATCTTTGTTGCCCACCTCTGGACCCTTTCTACCTTCTCTACATCCTTTTTAAAATGTGGAGGCAAGAACTGCATGCAGTACTCCAGATGTACTGTGGTTTTATTTCTCTAAGGGCCTTGTCATGTGGGACACTTAGTACATGTTCTGTTTAGATCATAGAAATATTACTCTGCCATATTAAAAGATAGAACATATTCTGGACAGTCTCATGGTAACACTTACTAAGATCTCAGCCTGCTCCAGACAGGGCTAGAGCTATCTGTTTCCTGTTCCTCCTTGCCCCAACACTGATCCTGGCACTGGCTGCTGCAGCTCACATATCTGCTTGTGAGGACATGCAAACCTCATGCCTAGAGCCAGTGCTCTCCCTGCCATTTGCCTAGCACACATGGGCAAGCCAGGTCTGGCAGCTAATAGAGGGTGGGACAGGGAGCTGAGTCCAGGAGAGGGTGTCGATCCTGTCATTGGATCCACACCTGTAGCTGAATCAGGGAAAGCTGCATCTCTGCTACCTGCAGTCTTGAACTGCCTCTGGTGCAGTGCTAGAGCTGGGACTGATGTTCAGTTGAATGTCAATCCCAGCCCCCCAGACTGCACTGGAAGCTTGTATTATCTCTGTGGAGTAATTTGATGATAGCTGAACTAGCTATAGCTTGGAAAGCTAAATGGAAAAATGTTGTGACCCAGTATAGTAAGAGAATAGCCTTTTTTCCAACATACACATGGAAAGGTTGAAACCATTGTCTTTGGGAAAAGAATCTTACAGCTGCTAGGCCTTGAATCTCTCTATTTTGACCTATTCTTGCCATTTAGTTCTTTCTTAATGCATTCCATGCACGTGCTGTTATATATGTAGAATGCATCTCCCAATACCTGGTGTCATGAACCCCACCATTTTGAGGATTTGTGGGAGTTCACAAATGTTTTCTTATATTTATTTCACTGATATGGCATGTGTAGTCTCATTAAAAAGTGAATGTTATGCTGTATCCATTTCTGTTGCTTTTATCATTGTATAGACTGTTATGCTCAGCATTGCTAACTGTCCATAAATGTATGCTTGTCCATAAAGTCCATATAAAAATGAGCCATGCATAAAAAAACTAAGAAACAGTGATCTAGTTTCAAGATCTAACATCAGAATTAAGTTTGATTCAAGTCTTGATGCTGGACAGATTGCCCTAGGTGCTGAGCAGAGCAGCACCTGGGGCACCTATACATGAGCAGTGAGGCTGCTCTGATGCACTTTAAAAACAGCACGTCAGGGTAGACTTGATTAATCAAGTCTGCTAGACTAAGTTAATAACTGGGCTCCAGCAGACTCCAGCATCTCATGTATCATCATCCCTGTGCTGAAAAATGGAGGCAGGGACACTTTAACTAAAGCTCACTTGATGAGCTTTAGTTAGAGCATCCTTGCTGCTATTTTTCAGCATGGGGACACTGATACATGAGACACTTTAATTAAATAATTGTTGCAGTTAATCAGAGCTGCCAACCCAAGGACATCTTTTCTTTTGACAATCAACAAACTTTTTACTGACAAACAAACTTTTTTTTTACTATGGTTGGTGTTAATTAAACCCCTAAGCTTGAGCTTGGCCATTGTTCAGGGCCTGGCAGAAATGTTACATTTACATTATGTAAAACATATGCCAGTAAAAAGTTTGGTTGTCAGTTAAAAGCTTGTTGATTATCATTAAAAAAAAATTCTTGGGTTGGCACCCCTTGTTATGCTGTCTGTATACATCTTTATGATTTGGTCATGGTTTAATCAAAGGAACTGAGGGATGGATACTCAAAGAAAAGAGAGTAGGTGTAACTGCTAATATCTCTTACCATTGTATTATTAGGCCAAGGACAATTGCCACTCCCAATTGCAGGCAGAAGGGGCCACTGCTGGGATGGGCACCTAAATTATTTTCTGCTTGCAATAGGAAAACAACCATACAATAGCCAAGAAATCTACGCGAAATAGCCCATTAACTAGAGGAATGCCAGCAATCCCTAGAAATTGGGACAATGCTGAGCGAGGGGGTAGGGGAAGAGGGACTGGTATGGACATATTTTAATTGATATCTGAGATTTCCCGGGGATTTGGATATCCCAGGCTTGGGGGAGAGTCTAGGTCCCTAGCAGTTAAGTCTAGCAGGATTAGCTGGAAGGCTGATCTCTGAAAATACTGGCAGACCTCTCTAAAGTGGTAGTCAGATGAGAGGCTGAGAAACTTGTCTTTTTATTCTGTATTCAAACTTATGTTCAGTTATTCTTGTATGATTCTTTTCTCCTATACAGTAAATCTTTTTTTTCCCTTTTTCCTCCTTAATGATTGCCTGTGGTAAAGAATGATCTCTACACAAGTGATATTCCAGGCTAACCCATTTTATGGGAAGGGAGAACCTAACATTTCTTTCACAACCCAAAGGGAATCAACCAGGAGTTAGCAGAGATTCCTCTTCTGCAGCTGTGAGGTCTAATTAAGGGCAGTGGACCTGAGGCTTGTGAGGTCAAGGAGTTATCCCAGGGCAAACTTTGGGACAAGTAGCAGGACATCAGGGAGAAACTCAGTCCCATGGATAAGTTTTTGACACCTGGTATACCCTGTTTGAAGAGTCAGTGTTAGACTCGCAGTATGGAAGATGGTGCCAAATGTTTCAGTTGCACAGAGATGACAGCTACAGTCCAAACTAAAGAACTAATTAAATCCAGGGCCATTTTTCTTCTCACAAATCACGTCTTCTGTTAGAACCACACCCTTCATTTTTTCAGCATATGCCACCACTGAAGATAGGCCATGGTGCTGTGCAGCACCACATTCCTTTATGTATTGCTTCCAGTGCCTCTATATGTCTATTAACAATACAAAGGGCTATTTGAGGAGAAATGTGAGAACATGGCTTTGCTGGAAAAAGGGATGTTGACTAAGAGATGTACTGAGCACTCTTTCTTTGTTTCCCTCTCAGTAATCACTTCCAATCTTGCTAACTCAACATCTCTCCTGCTTCTTCAACAGTCTCCTCATTTTCTCATTCCTTCACTGTCTCAATAACAAATACCCTTCTCTCTCCTTTCTCTGATATCTAAGTGTACTTTTTCCTATTTTCCTTCTATAGTTTTCAGATGACCAAGATCCAGGCTTTTCAAATTATTCTCTGGCTTTAGCTGAACACTAAGGACAAATGAACTGATTTGAAATAACTAAGTAAAGGCCATAGAACCTTCATCTCTCTCCCCCCCCCCCCCCAACCAATGTGTGTGTATATGTGTTGATGTGCACGTGTTTCTAAAGTTAGCATGTTTATTTTTCACGTCTGGTTTCTATCTATGAGAGGAATCAAAAAAGTTAGAAATTATGAGAAGGGCCATTCCAGTGAAATTTCCAGTCCAGTTTTTTTCAGAAAAACAGTGCAGAAAACATAGATAAACAGTCCTACTTCTGGGTGCTAACTTGAACCATCTCAGACTCCAAGCCTTCCCAGGGTACTGTGCTACCCATGCAGATCAGCAGACAGATAAGCACAGCAGAAATGTACTCTGGTAGCTTGTGATCTTGAATAAAGCTGCCAGAATTGTGCCTGAAGAGATTAAATAGCACCTGTATTAAGGTCTTTATTGTAATCAAGCATGCTTTTATGACAGGAAGTGTGTACTCTCTCTTTCTTCTAGCTTTCAATAATGTGGCCCTCTTCTCTTCTGACCCCTATTCCAAGATCTGTTCAATGGCCCTTTTTTCTTCTTCAAGCCTAAGAGCTCTTTCACACCCTCTCTTGTTTATTAACACTGAAGACCCCTCTTATACTACCTCCACAAGCTTAGAGGGTCCTAATTGCTCCTTTGTTGTCCTATTTCATGTTAAAGATGCCATTTCTCCTTTTCCACTCTGTCTCTGTTACAAATAGTTTTTTACATCTTTGCAGTGACACTAGTGTAAATGTACTTTCTAGCCCCCATAGCACACATGGCTTTGTCTGGTCCTGGATCCTGAACTCAAGACTCTTAAATAATCTGTTTCAGTTCAGTGGCTGCCTCTGAAACTGTTGGCTAGGTTTGTGCATTCGTGGCTTCTGATTTAAATACAGCACAATGTTGTCCTGTTGGTAGGCTAAGCTGGGCTTTTATAAGACAGAAGGGGAAAAAGGAAGGAGGTGTGGGGAAGCATATATAAAATGGGAAGCAGACAACACCTTATGTTAGTTTCTTCCTAAGAACATATCCTTGGGCAATGGCAGTAGCATCTGGTTTTATTTTTATCTCTTCTCAGATCAGAACAGTTTTCAAGATCAAGAGTAGAAAGGCTCAGTGGAAGGAATAACCTTGGTTTCCTGTAGGTGCAATGACACCAAGCATAAATATGAGACAGATGATCAATGTGGGCAGAACAATCTTGTCTACAAACAGCCTTTCATGCTAAGTGATTTGCCAACTGCTACCATCCACATCTTAAAAAGTGCTGCTATTCACCCAGATTGCTTAATTTTAATTATGGTTGAAATACATAAATATTTTAGCCTAGGGTGCATTCATTACCAGGCCTAGATCATTTTCCCCATGCCCATTAAGATCTGTACCTTCAGAAGACCTTTCACAATTGGACTTCCCTACTGAGGTGGTACAGGAGCCTGCCTGCACCTCCTACAGCTGTCTACAAGACACTATAGCACCATTCAGGTATGCAAAGGAAAGAGACGGAGTGTAGTGTTAATGCATATTGTCTGGACTTGTAGCCCTGAAAAACTTAGGCTGAAAATATCATACAAGCTGGGACTGAAGTCCCTCCTCTGCCCAGAGCTTCCTCTAAGGTCTTGGTGGAATAAGAAAATCTGTAAGATTTTTTCGATTTTTCGTCCTTAGAGTATCCTTCAGTAGGACAAAGATGTCATCTTTCTCAACCAGAGCCACAAAGCCAGATTCCAAATTCTCTCACCAACAGTTCACAGAAGTGATCACATAAGACTGTCTATCACATAATTCTATTTTACCTGTGAATTTTTGCTCTCCCTCTTTTGAGAAGAGGAGAAAAGGAACTTGGATACCAGATCAGCATCAATGGTATAGTTTTCACAATATCTAGAATCTTATGCACTTGGAATAATGTATAACCCAGTTCTTGAAATTATAAATTAAAAAAAAATCCACTTGAGAAATAAGCATTTTTTTCTAACCAAGATTTTTTTTTACTTAAAAAAAATGTCTTGCAAATAATAATTATTTTGCAACTTCTGAGACTGCAGATGAAACATGCATACTTAAGGGAAATGAATATGGATATAAATCTTCATTCAGATTTGTCGTGCCATTATTTTAGGGAAAATGCAGTCATTTGCCATTCGTTTAGCCCTTTAATTTACCTTTAATTTACACATGTTCATTTTGATGATACCATCTACATAGGACTGGAAAGGCAATGACATGCTATTTCAGCCCCTATGATGAATAACCTCTTTCATATACTGATTAAGCTCCACCTTAAAAGTAATTGCTTTTTGCCACCACCGCACTCATTTGAAGATTGTTTCAGATACAGTTTAGAAATATACTTCTAACACCCATTTGTTCTTGTGTTGACATAGTCTTTTGCTTAAATACCATATTTTCTTGTATGCAGCACATCTCTGAATAAGACCTTGTTTTTCAAAGGCAGAATGAAGAAAAAAGATCCTTGCTTGAAAATATTGGTAAGTATAGTATTTTACCAGGAAAACACAGGTATTTGCAGAGGGGGAAGAGAAGCAAAGCATTGTGGCTGCTCTGTTAACCCCTGCAGGTTGCAGGATGGTGCAGGTGCTACAGGCTGAGCCAAACTGCCTGACCCCTCTTCTCTTCTTGAGCAGAGCTAGGTGGGCTGCCAAGGTTAGTCAATGGCCTGATCCTAGTCAGCAGCAGTTGCTGAGTCAGTTGAGCATCTACCTGGATGGTTCAGCCTGTTCCTTAGCACCCAGGCCTCAGCTCCACTTTAAAAAAAAAAGCTTATACAGCATGAGTCTTGGCCAGGGGAAGAAGAAAGTGTTCACAACCAGGAACTTAGGGCTAGGGACAGACATTCAAAAAGCCTGAGCCTGAATTGATTCAATCTTTGCAGGTTAGTCTAACTTGGCTAGGCTAAATCAGTTTTGTAACTGGACAGACATCCCAGAAATGCAGGCATATGCCTGCAGTGGCTCAGGCTAGAAGCCAGGGGTGCTAGAGTAGCCATCCCTTTCTTCCACAGCACTGAGCTGAGTGGGGGATGGCCAGATTCTGGCAGGGTCTCTGATTAGCCCAGCAGGGACTTGATAACAGCATTTATCACCCAATTAAGAAAACAAGAGAGGGACATTGCTAGCTACTGGTTGATGCTGCCTGTTGATTTTACCTGTTGATTCAGCATGGACTGTAGCCAGCACGTGGTCTGCTAGCTAATACATAGACACCTCCTCAGGAAGGCATAGGGGAGGGGGGAATTCCTGCTTGGCAGGGAGTGGTGAGGAGAGGAGGGAGCAGCCTACAGTCTGTGCTGGAGCTCTGGCCAGGGAACAGAGGGGAGGGGCTAGCCCTGCTGTGGAGCAGAGAGCCCTGCCCAGCCCAGAGGGCATGCTGGGTTACTGAGGGTGTCTGGTTTAGCTTAAACCAACAAGGGGTCTGGGACAGACATTGCATAAACCTGTTTGAGCCAAATCAGTTAAGTCTGATACTACATTTAATCAGGTTTCCCCCAAACCAGTTTCAGCCATTCTCAAACTGGTTTATGTACACTGAACATCTGTTCTGTTACAGGTTTTAGCCAGCTACTGATCACTTAAACCAGTTTATGTG
>NW_005841963.1:14040-36550 GCF_000455745.1 Alligator sinensis
TTTCCCTAGTCTAGGAGTCTGGCATGCTTATTCTGCTGCTCTCTGTGCAACACATGCAGCGTAACTTTCTTTCCCTCCCTGCCCCTTCCCCCTACAGAGGCACAAGATACAGAAGCTTCTATTACCATATTTCCTCACTTAAAGTGCATACTCACATTTCCAGCAGTTAATTTTTGTAGAAAGGGTGCATGTCTTATGTGAGAAAAAACAACAGTGCTTTTCTTCCGCTGGTGTCTAATTCCTTTATACATTTATGCACAGGAGTTTTAACCAGGGGTGGATTCCCAGGGGCACCACAGCACAGGTGGACATCCTGGCTACGGGCATCTTTTGGGGGGGGGGGGGCACCATGTACCTCCTCCCCTCCAGCCAGGCCAGGGCCAGGGGTTAGGGGCAGGTGTGGGGCTCCCTGCAGGTGGCAGCAGCTTCCTGGGGCCATCTGCTGCCAGGGGGACCCATGGGCATCCCTGCTTCTGCTCCTGCTCCTGCTCCCTACTGTCTGCGGGCAGCTGCTGGCACCACAGCACTGTCCCACACTGCCCAGTCCAGCAGAGGGGTGGGCAGCTAGAAGTGGGGCTCATGCCTCCCCTCAAGCCAGCCCTGGCCCTGGCCCGTGCTATCCTGCAGCGCTGGGGGACCGTAGCCCCAGCTGCAGGATACCCACTGGGCAGTTAGGCCAGGGCCACCTTCACCTCAGCGGTGCTCACACCCCCTGGCTCACCCTGGACATGACAAGGAGGCTGCAAGGAGCTTGCCCTGACCTGGTAGGGGCCCCCAATTTTCTGTTTGACCAGAACCCCAATAAATCTTAATCCATGACTGATTTAACCCCTCTCAGCCTTTCTTTTGCTAGGCTAAGCAAGCCAGTCTTCTCTTCTAGTCATCTCTCATATAATAAGTTTTCCATTCATTTGATATTCTAGTACAGATTTTCAACCTTTTTTAAGGAGTGTACCCCTTCTGGTGGGTACCCCTTCTGGAGTGCATGCCCTTCCAGAGGGGGAAGGGTGCAGATGGCTGGCTGGACACAAAGCCGGCAGCGCGGGGAAGCAGTGCATGGTGGCGGCGTGGAGTGGTGAATGGCAGGGAGCAGGAAAGCGGCGTGCAGTGGTGGCACAGAGTGGTGCAAGGCGGCAGCAGGGGGTGAAGAGCAGGGGGCTTGCATGCAGTGACCGCTGCTGCCATTCACCACTCCATGCTGTTGCTGCATGCCACTTCCCCGTGCCACCACATGTACCCCCTGGGGCCATCCCACGTATCCCCAGGGGTACGCATACCACCAGTTGACAACCCCTGTTCCAGTAGTACTTCTTCGCACCAGTTCTAGTTTCAGTTAATCTTTCTTGAACATGGGTACCCAGAATTGTATGCTGTATTCCATATGAAATCTCACCAGCACCTCATACAATGGCATTACCACCTCTCTGTTTCTACTGGAAATACATCTCTGAATGCATCCTAAGATTGCATTTGCCTTTTTAACGGCTACCTTGCATTGTCAGTTGATCACATGCCTTTTTTTCTCCATGTGTAAGGTGCTCTTTTAATCAGAAGGTATTCAGTATTTTCATCTATCTCCACTGTTTAATGTATACCCCCACTTTATTTACTGAATACTATTCATACCATGATGAGAATGCAGAATTGTGAACGGAAGCCTAACAGCCAGGGTCTGTACCCCAGGCAACAGCAGTAGCAGGAACAGCTGCAGAGACTGGATCAGCTGTAGCGACTGTGGTTGTTGAGTTGACAGCCATGGAGCTTGTTCATGGACCCCTTCTAAGTAGGAACTGGAGACTGGTGCCCTGGTCACCCACTGTTTGTTGCATTACCTATTGTGGACTTCTCTAGGATGCTTAGCATTTTGGCATCTGATGCATTATAGAAAGTAATAGATCCTAAAAATGGTGACTGTGATGTGAACTGGTATAACTTCCCATAGGAGACTGGTAGGGAGCACATGGGGGTGCACATGCCCCCCATCCTGACAGGGCTGGTGCCCCCCAATGGCGAACACTGATGCTGTCAGTAGAGCTGGTTCCTCCCTTTACATGGTCGATGGCTTTTGTGGGTGCCCCCACAGATTCAGGAGGCACCAGTCGCTCATGACTTTTCCTCTCCTGTTTTTGAGGAAAAATCTTGCTCAGCCCTTGCATCTTTGGAATGAAATCTTTCCAGTGGCTCAGTGATGGTGCCTCACATGCAGACCAGTTGGCACACATGAGCTGAGATATTCAGAAGCTCAGAACTTGGCCAAAGTTGCAAAAATTTGCACAGATTTCACAGGGCAAATCTCTGCTAAAATATGGAGGTTCTAGAACTATTCAGCAAAGCAATAAATGAGTTGTAGTTTCACCTGGTTCTGAAATACTGTTCATTTGCTTTTGCTTTAAGTGTCCCCCCAAAATTTCCTGCCAAACACCCATCCTAGAAAAATTCAGTCTGAATCTGTGAAGTTTGGCAAAGTTATAGGCAGCTGAAAGCAGGATTTTAAAATGGAAAGTTTTTGGGCCACCTGACTTGCTCCTTTTACTTAGAAAATAGCTTCAGCATCAGGATATCTGAGTACCGCAGTGAAGATGGTGGTAAAACAATAGTGTTGATGGAGGAAGGAAGTGTGTTATAGCAATAATAATATGCTTGGCAGCTCAGCCATCCAGACTGGTGGAGCAAACACTTTTCTTTTAAAAATGCAAGTAAAACAAACAAATGAATGCTTTGACTGGTATCCAAGCACTAAGCAACAGTTCCTAACAATGCCCTTGGGAGGTAAATAGCTAGGTATTATTATCGGCATACAAAAATGGAGAAAAGCAGGCACCAAGGTGAACTAATATGACAAAAGCTACACACTGAATCAAGGCTGAGTGGGAATTAGTACTCAGAAATTCTCATCTCTGGCTCTGCACTCATTTTTCTTGACCATGCTGCTTCTCCATGTCAGCAGAAGGCACATTAAGTAGGATTTCTCCTCAGCACTCCTCAGCTTTGAAGAGCTGGAGAGGCACTTTGCAGTCACTTGAAGTCAGATAGTCACAAATAATTGTACAATCTCTGACATCTCTTTGTTCTGTGCCATCAAATTCCAATGTTGTGACTTAAAGCTACCATATAGTGATGCAACAGTATGGCTAGCATTTCACAATGTAATATCAAAATGCTCTACGTGCAGTTCTGTTTGACAACACACATTTCTTACTAACAACCAAGAGATTCAGAAATTCGTTTGCAGAGGCTAAAGATCAAAACAGGCATCCAAGAGTGTTTTGCCTTTAACGCTATAGGAGGAATTAAGCGTTATAGATTTGCCCCAGACACCAAACAGTGGCATAAACAACAACTGATCAGTAGAAGTGTTAGTATCTGTGCAAGGGTAAAACTCTAACCACCTTGAAGTCAATGGCAAAGCTGACTTCAGTGGACCCTGGATTTCACTCGTAGTATCTACCATTATGTGATGAAAACAAATGATAGGATTTTTTTTTTATCACTATTGCTTGGAGTCATAGAAAAATACTCGGCTGGAAGGGTCCTCAGGTGGTCATTTAGTCCAATCCCCTGTTTAAAGCAAGATCATGCCTGTCTAAACTATCCTAGACAAATGTTTCTGTAACCATTGACAAACTTTCCACAACATGTCTCAGTCATTTTTTTCAGTGCTTAACCATTGTGGTTACCTTGACTGTGGGAAGGGAAACTATCCAGTTAACTAGAGAAATTGCCTGGGAATAAGTTATTATTCCAGAGGATACTGTCTGCACTGTTTTGCAGCTACCTACCTGGATTTGCCGTCATCTTATGCAATTGCTACCCAATTGCTCTTGTTTTATGATTTTCATTTTTCACTTGGGAACATAAACATCTTACATGTTCTTCTCAGAGAAAAACACCCTACTAATTGCTGATAAGTATTGGTGAATAATAATCCCATGAAATGACTCAGGAGATTAGATTAGTGAGTGATTTATTTCCCCTTGGGATAAGAAGCTTGAGAAAACATGGGAATGTTTCTCTGAGGGTACGGGTACAGTAACAAGTGCATCCATGAAGTAAATGAGGATGGGGCTTTGGAGTATAACAGGTACTCAATGGCATCTACTTGCTTGCATGCTCTTACTTTGCAGTGCCTAAAATCTAACCCAGGATACCCTAACTCTCTTTCATTTATTGTGCAGTAAGAGTCTGTGCACAGGCAGTTACTCTAGGGTAGTTCATTTGCTGTAGATGCCCAGTCCTATTTACCATGCAGTAACTTATTTATATGCCCAGGAGTAATTCCAGTACAGTCACTGAAATTATATGGGGGTCAGTGAAGGAAGAATGAGGCCTACTGAATGACGTAGTAAGAAGCCACAGCAGCTGAGAATTCAGTGCCAAGAATCAGGGTAAATTAGCACATTTTGAACTCTGTGCTGCCTGGGCTTGACTGCTTCCACCTGACACTGCCATGTCCAGTAGACATACCATCAGTTTAATACAAGTTTTAATCATTCCACATCTAGATTCTTTGGAGAGGTCTGTCTGAAATCTCAACCTATTGAATCAGTTTACACGTGGGTGACAATCCTAATTTAATTTTCCTGTCATAAAGAAGCCTTTTTCTCTTGTCATCTTACTGTCAGTTGTGTAAAACATAATGGAAAGTAGGCAGAAGAGACAAAACAGCATTGGCCACCAAGTACAATTTCATCCATTACATTTAGACTGCTGTAATATGCTGTATTGTATCTGATTACATGAGATTTTAGTAGCCAATGGCTTTTAAGTTCTATGAATGGAAATAATATTTATACTATCAAAAATGATTTCCATTCAGCTATCTGGCATTAAAATTACATCAGAATTAAAATGTAAACCTAAAAGGATGCAAAATAGTCATACAATTTTAAGTTTTGGCATCTCGCATTCAGTGAATTTGGAAGTGAATATTTCTGTCATCAGAAACCTGGCCTGATAGGATTTCCAGGGATGCAAAGCATTCACACATAGTCTTGGTGACTGGCCTGATTTTGGCTCTTGATGGTCACTGATTTCTTTGGTGTCTCCTAATTTTTTCAGTGGATAATTCAGGACTGAATAAATAAGGCGCAGATCTTAACCAAAGTAATTACCCCTGCAGTGTCAGTCCTTTCCTAGTGCTTGGCTGAAGTTGGGTACTGAATGTTGTTGAACAAATTGAATCTGAATTCAGACAAGACAGAGGTGATTCAGACCTTTCCCCAATTCCATCTGCCAAGAAGGCTGAGGCCCTTTCTTTCAGATGCAAATCTAGCCACCATCATCCAAGTCTTCATAATCTCCAGGCTAAACTACTTCAGTACACTCAATGTGTGCTGCCAATACAGGACACTGGGCACATTCACACCAGACACTTTACTGCTCAGTAGACTAATCTATTGCACAGTAAAGCATCACAGTCTATATATATGCGCAGCATTTACTGTGCAGTAAATTAGTCTACTGTGCAGTTGACTACTACCTATAGATACAGGAGATAGTAGACTAATCACACAGTAGCTACTGTGCAGTAGCACATGTGTAGATAGCTGACCAGGAGCAAATTGCTTCCAGTCATCCCACGCAGCAGGGAGTGGGGGAACCGTCCCCTCCCCCAGCAGCTGTTTCCCGGGCCTGTACCTAATTGGGGTGCAGGGCTAGCAGGCAGCTGCCCTAGAGGCAGGACAGCTCCCCTGCCCCCTGGAGCCCAGACCTGACCCTGGTGACCCCTGCCAGCTTGGGGCTGGCACCTGGGGGAGCCTGGAGCTCCCCCTGGCTGCTGTAGAGGGCCAGAACAGGACAGGAGTAGCTCTGCAATGAATTGCTCCTGTTGGAAGCAGCATAAATAGCATGTGTAGATGTGCCCATCATGGCATGCCTTCTGACAGGAGAGGGTCACCAGAAGTATGTATTCCAGAGTCTGCACTGGCTTCCAGTGGCTCTCTTGGACAAATGCAAAGTGCTGGTTTTGATCTATATGGCTCTAAACAGTGTGGACCCTATATACCTATGGGACCATCTTCTCTCTTATGCCCTATGGTGATTCTTAAGGTCCACAAAGAGTAACTTTGTGCAAGAACCATAGATGCGTCAAGTTTACTTCATGTAAACATGTACGAGCAGCTGCCACAGACAGGGGCAGTAGCAACTTCTGGTTGCTACTGCCACAATTGTGACTGTGCAGTTGCAACAAAAGCATTGTTTTTCCCAGCAATTTGAACTGGGGCAGAACAGTCCTGGGCTAGCAGTTTGAGCTGGGAGGCTCAGCCCTGGGCAGTGGGTGGCAGCACTGGGCAGCATCAGGGTGGGCTGGGGCACAAGGGTGCTAAAGTACAGGGCTAGACTGCAGGTAGCTCCCACACTTTAGCACCCTCATGCCCCAGCCAGGCCCTGTCACCATCTAGATATGTGTTTCAGTGCACATAATTACTCTGCTATAGGATAGTATTGTTTCTGACAGTACTATCCTATGGCTGAATTAGTTAATTTACTGCACTCTAATACTGGTGCACATGTAGACAGTGATGCTTTATTGAGGAGCTAGTTAGTCAGTTCTGCAGTAAAGTACACATGTAGATGCACCCAGTGTAACCATATTTATCTTTGTCTTGATGTTGAACTATAGTTCAATGGATTTCAGTCTTTTGATAACCCTGGGCAACATGAGTTATTCTAACATGACTATCCAATAATGATGTGAACTTTTTGCAAAATTTCATTCCATTTAAAAACATACATATAGTTTATGCACAAAAATTGTCATTGTGTTCTCATAAATGAACTGAAATGAACTGTGTGTGATACTGGGGGAGTTAATCACGTTTTATAACCCAGGTAGCATATGTAAGTGCTGGTTAAACCTACGCTATGAAAGCACAGATGTAACATCAGTGTGAATGACAACGTGTCATGGAAACAGAAACAAGAATAGAGAAAGTGATTTCTCTTCTTCTTTTGAAATTGCATCAAAAGGCCATTGGAAATTTGTCTTCATTTGTGTGTTTTTCAATCATGGCAACAGAAAAAAAGATGGTTTTAGTGTGGAGAAAACCAAGTCAAACCATGTTTTAAAAATACTATTTAAATTCAAAACTTCTTTCCCATATTCTGTGAATTCTAGTGTTCAATATCCTTCGATTATCTTTTTCATGTTTGGGTTATTTTCTATGCCATGTAGTTTCCCTAACTCCTTCAGAGGTCAGTTCTACTGTTCTACTGTTCAAACTTCAGCAAATATTTCATCCCTATTATACAGTATAAAGTCAAAGGAACAGCCTCCATTCCAAGTTATACCTTTTTCCCTGTGTCTTTTATGTGGCATGTAATTCAGCACACCACACACACGCAAGTGTATATGCTCAATAACTATATTGTCAGTTATAAAAGATCTCAGAGGTTACTTGACAGATCCCTTGGCAAGGGATTAACAAACACCTTCAAGATAGTAACATAAAATGCTGTGGCACAGCTCCAAAAGTCTGTCTAACATGAGAACAGACACCATGAGCTCGAAGAAATGGGCATACAAACAATATGTTCTGTCAGGTTTTTGGATTATACCACTCCCAGAAACGATCATCATGCCAGCCTTTTAAATTTACACTAAGGACAAGAAGGAAGACTACATAAGGAAGCTGTGCCGTGCAAGATATCTCCATGTTGACTCTTTCCTTATATGCAACTTTTGAATGTAGAAATATTTATCTGCTTAAGCATCAGTTTTAACGTAGAAGCAAATGCATTATTAAAATTGCTATCACCTTTTCAGAAGTTTTTGTGTCAGATGTTTGGGTTTCATTGGCAGTTTATATGAATGATGTCAGAAAATCCCACATTAGGAGCACCTGTTTGGTGTCTTGGTTCCTTTTTTGTAAGATCTTTGATGAGTTTCCCTCTCTGTAGCTATTGCTCAGTTTCAAAATATTTTACATATGCAGATGTAAAATCCCATTCTCTCCCTGTCTTCTACAACTTGCTAAACACCAGTGCAAAAGATGAGAGAGAAGCAAACATAAACAGAATTCAAACTACTTCTACCCCAACCTGGATGCAGTGCAAAAAGGCAGTATTTAGCCCTTCAAAAACCTCTCAACAGTCAGAATACAGAATCTTTCAAATCACATTAGATACTTAATCTTTCAAATCTGGTATCCTAACACCACTCGTGATAAATACTTCATGCTTCAGAGGAAGGTGAAGAGCCCACAAAGTACCTACCTAGTTTTGTACATTTATATTGATATCAAAAGGTTTTAAATAACTATATGATAATATGACTAATGCCTTATAAATGTGTCTGATGATAAGCAGCTGAAACTTGCATCAACATTTACTTTTATAAAGCAGCTTGGTCTTAGCCTTGATGACTAGTTAAGTTTCATCTGGAGTGCCATGTGCAGTTTTGGGTTTTACATTTTAAAAAGGACATGGAGAAATTAGAGAGGGTCCAGAAGTGGGCAACAAAGATGATCAAGAGCTTGGAAGGCAAGGCATGGGGAGAGGCTGAAGGAACTAGGTATGTTCAGCTTGCAGAAAAGGTGCTTAAGAGGGGCCATGATAGCACTCATTGACTACTTGAAGGGCTGCCATAAAGAGGAGGGAAAGCCCCTTTTCTTTCTTGCTGCATAGAGGAGGATATGTATCAAAGGCTTGAAGTTGCAGCAAATTAAGTCTAGACTGGATAATTGGAAAAAACTTATTTGTTGTGAGGCAGTGGAATAGATTGCTTAGAGAAGCTGAGGACTCTCTATCACTGGTGGTGTTCAAGAGGAGGCTGGGCAGCCACTGGTTGGGGTGATCTAAGTCTAGCTATTCCTATATTCATGGATATTTCTCATGCTTTTGGGCTTTGCTGGTTGCCCTCCCCCTACTTTCTGCTACTTGTCAGGGTGTTCTTAAGCCTTCCTCTGAAGCATTGGGTGCTACAGCCAAGGCTGGGGACTTTGACTGGGATGTATCAGCGCTCCTGCTGGAACTAAAGCTGGAGGTTCTTGACTATGGGGGGGGGGGGGGGAAAGGGTTGCTTTCCTCTGTAGCAGAGTGGGAGAGGGTGGCTCTCTACCCAGGATCTCTTGAGCATATATTGACTACATTTCATAGGAGCAGGAAGTTGGCTGCCATGGTTTCCCTGCTTTACTTGTGTCAGGTTAGGGTGTTAGGTCTGTGTTGTGGCAGGATTGATGGTAGGTTTATGAAGATTATAGTTTTTATGGGATAGTTTCTATAGGGATGATCTTGCCTCAGGTTAGAGGTTGGACTAGATGACCTCTGGAGTCCATTCCAGCCCTACTTCTCTATGCTTGTCATGATGAGGACCCATCCACCTTTTATTAGTAATGATTAGGGCATGCTCCCAGCAAGTAGGAGACCTGTGTTTGAGACTGAGTGTAGACATCTGGGGATGTCTTGCCTACTCACGCCTCCACCACTCACACCTCCACCTCTAGCTTCCTCTTCTCTCACCTGCCACATCTTGATTTTTTGATAGTAAAAAAGAAAAAGGGAGGTGAGATGTTACTCAGGAATTAGCAGTGTAGCTGAATGGCAGGGTCTTTTCACAGGGCTCCTGCTTCCCTCTACCCTGCTCTGGACTACACCCATTTAGGCTTATGGTCTTATCACACAATCCTTAGTCTCTACAACCGCGTGCACCTCTGGTTCTCAGTCAATTTCTGACAACCTTCTGCCTCTAATTTATGTGCAATGTTACCATTGGGGGGGGTCCCTTTTTATCCCAGTCACCAAGAGTGAATGGTTAATTACTAAGGCAACATTATAATATTGGTGTATTAGCTCCCCGTTTATCAACTCCATCAGTCATCATTGCAATTAATTAATTGATAATTCATTATTTGCTGGCTTCCCAACTCAACCAAGAACCTCCATGATTCATCAATTAATAATTCATTATCTGCTGGCTTATCAGCTCAATCAATTGTCTTCATAATTCATCAACTAATAATCCATTATTTGCTGGCCTATCTACTTCATCAGTTATCCTCATGAAGATGGCTTATCATCTCCACCAATCACCTTCATAATTCATCAATCAGTAGACCATCGTTCGCTGGCCCATAAAGTCAATCACTTATCTTCATAATTCATCAATTAACAATCTACTATTCTTCAGCCTATCGACTTGATAAATTATCTTCATGGGGAGGATTACCCCCATCCTCTCATGGTTTGGTTCCCTTTTGAGTGCCCTGTTCCCTTCAGGATACTCAGATCGCCTCTGCTTCACTCACCAGCTCTATTTCCCCCATGTCCGACCGATCCCTCTGGCTCTAACTAGGTGGCTGGACTCTCTGACTCTGGCTCTGACTGACTTTGGCACAAGCTCCAGCTCTGTCTCTGGCTCCAGCTCCAGCTCCAGCTCCAGCTCCAGTTCCAGTTCCATGTCTCTACATGGCTTGCACAATGTTCTACCTTGTCATGCTTTCCCCTCTCTGGGGGTAAGTAACTGTGTCAGCAGCCCCTTTTAATGTCTGCCAAAATTCCCAGAGGTCAATGGGAGCCAACTCCCACAATATGGGATCCCATGGCAACTGGGTTGGCCCCTCCAGTCCCAGCCAGCAGTTGGATGTCTGCCAGCATTTGCCTATTCCCCAGGTAAGTTACTGAGTGGGTTCCAGTCTGGCTGCCACACACACACCATAACAGGGTTCAGGACTGGTGCCCTTTTAAAGAAACCATATTCAGCCTGAGGTAGTTTGAATCCACATCTCACTTCCAGGGAAATGCACACCCCCTGGGTCTGCCCCTGGATGCTACCAATATGAACTCTGCCAGCAATGAGCTAGACAGGACTGGGGGCATTTTCCTTCCATTCTACTAAAGCAGAGCCACTGGACAGAAAGGAGGGCAAGAATAATGAAACATGACACTATAGCTCAGTGTGGTGAGAAAGAAGGAATCCCCAGTTTTGTTCCCAACATTATTTATGCATTTTGCATTAAGTACTCATTTGGATAACTTCTATAACTTCTTCAGGGGAGGGCAGCAGGGAATAGGAGATGCTCTATTTACTAGGGCACCTCCTGGAGTAACCAGCAACAAT
Source organism: Alligator sinensis (assembly GCF_000455745.1). Taxonomy (NCBI): domain Eukaryota; kingdom Metazoa; phylum Chordata; order Crocodylia; family Alligatoridae; genus Alligator; species Alligator sinensis. The sequence continues at coordinate 25,097 of NW_005841963.1, forward strand.
GGCCACAAATTGACAGGGAGTAGATTTAGGTTGGACATTAGAAAGAAATTCACAGTAAGGGTTACCAGAGTCTGGAATGGGTCTAAGGGAGATGGGGCTCTCCCCTACCCTGGGGGTCTTCAAGAGGAGACTGGACAAGCAACTACCTGGGGTCATCTGACCCCAGCCCTCTGCCCTGCCCAGGGCAAGGGGTCGGACTCAATGACTTACTGAAGTCCCTTCTGATCCTAACATCTATGAATCTATGAATCTACAAATAGCGTCAGGCTCAGGAGCCTTATTCCCATCTAAAGCTTGACCATATACAGGATGATGGCCTACAACTGCTACATTCACTCTGTTACCTCAAATGGCAGAGGTCTGTGTTAAAAGTTCTAACCCTAGTGATGATCCATGTGGAGATCAGTACACAGCCACATAATGTAATTTCAATTTATACCATTTGTTAATTTTTAAGACCAGAAATTACCCACAAAAAAACTACCATAAAAGAATATTAGAGCTGAATTGTTAAATAACCAGACATTGGGGAATGCCAGAATTCTGATTGCTTTTGCAACCTTAGTTTGGTTCTCTAGCATCATATTATCATTTTTTCTGAATGGTTCCTTGTTCATCCAAGGAACCAGATTATTTTTCTTCTGATCTCACCAAAAACATTTAGAGGAAGGGTCTAGAGAATGACAGAGACCATAGGGAAGAAAATAAGAAAATGGGAATGAAAGTGAAGGTTTCAATTTAAAATGAGGATGCTACACGGGCACATCAAGCAGAGCACCTTTCAATTTTTGATAGAGTCAAAAGGAATGAATCAATGATACCATGGGCAGATCTAGGATTTTAAAAAGAGGGGTTCAGATGGTGTGGTGCATCACTGCATACAACAGAGCATATATTTTTCTCCAGGTAAAAAAGCAATTAGGAGCTTTACTATTATGTAAGGGACCTGGTGCTATATTATTCAGTTAGAAGATGGAAGTAAAAGCAAATATCACTTTATTGGAATGTACATTCATTTTCTTTGTCATATTTTATGTATTAAAAAACACAACAGGTTAGGCAAAAATAATCAAAATATGTTATTTCTTTAGTCTTGTGGTCATTAGAATTAAATATACAGATATATATTATTTTACATATTATATTATATGTATATTATTTTACATATCTTTCAGATATGTAAAATAAAATTGATACTTCTTGAGCATCTTGGCAGTCTGTCCAATTCACAGACAGTTAATTCCATACCTGAGCTAATGTTTTTTAGGTAGAGTTAAAAATACTGCAGGGCTGTGAAATAGGAAATGCATTACCTGGAGCTACTAGCAGACAGCAAAATTGCAGAAAAAGAATAGCATCATTAGTGGAATATTACGACAATTATAAAAGGAAAGAGGATCATTAACACCTGTGGAATGAAGAGTTTAGAAGGAATCAGGCAGATTCTAAACCAAATTACTCTCTCACTGCTGCTTGAATAGAGATGCTGGTGCCACTGCTAGGAAGTCAGTTTTAAACTTTGGGTGGACCAAGATTCAAAGGAAAGAGGGTTCAAAAGAGGCAACTACACCACTGCAGCCCCCTGGATCTGCCTCTGGATAGGAATAGGAACTGCCCAGCACTTCCAATGAATGAGGTAGTGTAAGTGTCAGTGTAAGTGTAAGTGTAGAGCACAGTCATGTAGAACTGTTCTCATAAGACTGTTCAGGTGTGGACCAATTTGGTACATTGGAAGATCTCAAGGAAGGGTCCAATATCAAACTTTAGAGAGCCTGTGGATACTAGCAGGTAGATCTAGTACCTACCTCAAGGTAAATAAAAAAGAGAAGAAAAGTAGGAGACAGATAGATGGTAGGAATACTCAAGGCAGACATTGTGCACCGCTATGGGACTCATACAATCCTGCTGACCATAGTTAAGGAGATCTTCAATTTTGGAGACATTAGATAAGATCAACTTCTGATACACAGGGTGAAGTTCCCTCAGTAAGTAGTAAGAAAAAGTTTAAGTATTCCCTTGAAGGGACATTGGACAAATTCCATCGACTCCCACAAGTAGTTAGACTGCATGGCCTGCAAATAGGTCCAAGTGATGAGTGGAATAGCACACCCACACACCTTTGGATGGGATTTAGCATGGGTGATATAAGCATAATCTCACACATCTCCAACCATCAGGCCGGAACTTTTGATGTTTTTGGCTCAGATGGAAAAGTCTACTCAACAGATGGCATAGCAGGCACACAGTCAAGCCAGGTCCAGAGCTCTGAGGAATGCAACCGACTCACTTAACACAAACCTCAGCATCCTCTTGGTAAAGGAGAGCTTGATAGCAATGAAATAACTAGTTGGACAAGTGACTTGATGCATCAAGAGAAAAGGACTGGCTCCCCAGTACAAATTTCAGGTGCAGTGAGATGGCCATTGCTACAATTTAGTAGTTCATTTTCCCATGAAAGGGGAAGTGGCTGCCTCCGAGGTAGTAAGGCAGATGGAAAATCTGAATATGGATTTGCATTGGGTCTCCACTGGCCATGCCAATATGAAGGTGCACCACCACTTATGGAACTAGGAAAGGGGGGCCACCACAATGGATTCAGCTTCAGGTGGTGGTGGTATGGCTAGGTTAGGATTCCTGGGCTCCTGCAGAAATCACCACCCCCTGCAGACTGAAACTCAGCTTCTTGAATGAGCAGCAAGTTGGAAAGGGGGAAGAGAAGGAGAAGTTGCCATGATGAGAACCCAGAGTGCAGCTCTTTGGAAGAAAGTTATCCTCCCAGGATCTGACTCTCCTCAAAGACAATTGTGAAGGCTCCTGATGATGAGAAAGAATCCTCTCTGCTAGCAACTGAAGTGGATTCAGACTCCACATCAGTGTTGGGAAAGGTACGAGACACCTGACATGACAGAGGGTATGACTGATTTGTCTAAACAGTTTCACAGCAGCATAGGCCTTATCAATTTCAATTTGTTTTTCAGATATTGCTCCAAATTTCTGCCTGGGGAACTCAGTGATCTACAGCGGTCTTGATTTTCTGTTTAAAAATATTAAATTATCTGATTTTAAAAAAATCCAAAATTCTCTGATTAAAAGCTCCCAAATCCACATTTTTCTGTGATTAAAATGAAACCCCACTATATATATAGGTATCAGTTGAACACAATGTTTTACTGATATTTTTACAATTTTAAAGCAATTTGGAAGCCTGCCAGTGCCTCAATCATTATAATAAAATAAATTTTAAATACCTATAAGTTTTGGTGTTTGATTTTGGGGTTTTTTTATTGTGGAAAATCAGAGCACCCCCTGTCCTCTTCACTCACCAGGATGCAGGTCGAGCAGTAGTTGTGCCCCCCACTACTTTGTGGTGCTGAGCAGCCCTGATATGCCAGTGCCCTGCCCATGCCATGACCCCTCACTCCCCATCCACAACCCCCTGGCCCTGCCGGTGCCTCTTACTCTCAACCCACAGCCTCCTGGCCCTGCTGGTGCCCCTCACTCCCCACCCATAGGTGCCCTACCCCCAAGCCTGCTGGAGGGGGCCTCCAGCTGGCAGGGTTACAGGGCTAGGGATCTAGGTCCTCAGTCCCCTGCCCACCCCCACAGCAGCATCCAAGGCCCGGCTGCTGCCTGTGAAAGGCAGTGGGTGGTGCAACCAACTTGGATCATGGAGCCCAGTTCCAGGTGGCATGGCTGGAGTGGAGCCTGGGGGAGTGGGGGGTGGGGAGCAGATGCAGGCTGCCTGCTGTGGGCTCAGGGCTCCCTGCCCTGCTGCCCTCACCCCAGGGGCCTCTGCAGCTCAGCAGGTGGGACCCAGCACAACAAGGAAAAACAGGGTGAGGAGGTAGTGCCATAGCTAGGAGCCCTGTGCCACCATGGTGAGGCACTTATGCCTGCCCAGCAGCAGCAGGGGTGGCAGCATGGAGTTGTGGCCCCCACTCCTGCCGGGTGGGCAGGGGACGCCTTGCCATGCTGACATGGAGCTCCTGGCAGTCCTCCACTCTGCTCTGCCATGCTGGGTCCCACCTACTGGGCTGTGAAGGCCTCAGGGGAAGGGCAGCAGGGCAGGGAGCCTTGAGCTCATAACCACCAGCCCACATTTGCCCCCACCCTGTGCACAAATCTGGGAAGTATGTGCCCCCCCATGCCTCCCCTTTTCACCACTTTTTTACATCTATACTGCATAACCCCCTGTGATAGGTCAGCCCCAGGAAGCAGAACAAATTTGCATGTGCAAAACATTCTTTAGCAAAGCTCAAAGTTCCTGGACAAGGTCAACTAGTACAGCTGGAGAAGGCTCTGCATTTAGGAGTATTCCCCTAAGGACTGTAGTTGGGACTGGTTAACAGGACCTGGGAGCACCCACAGGCAGCTGAGGGCTTAAGAAAGGTCCAGGTAGAAAAACATACTGGGCCTTCTCAGGGACTGATTAGGGGGTTGTGAGAGGTATTCCCTATAAGGCAATCTACAAGAAGCCAACTTGCCAAAAATCAACTTGCAAAAGCTGCAGCCAGAGCAGCTGAGACTCCAGAGCAGCAACTTGCAAGACAAACAGAGCAGCAATGGCTGCATCCAGAGTAACTGAAACTTCTGCACAGCAAGTTGCAAACAGAGCAGCAATGGCTGCAGCCAGGAACTGGCCCTGGAGGGAAAAAGAAAACTCTGCATTCTTCTACAATCCAGCCTTGGATTATGGTTCTGATCCATTAGTTGAAATTGGCTCAATGGCGACTTCTTGCAGCCACTGCCTTGCAATGAGATGGAAAGAAGAAGCTCCAGGGATATGCTGCAACAGTGGCAAGGTTCAACTGCCCCAAATGAATGAGCTCCTGAGCCCCCTCATACATTGTTGACAGGCAACACTCCAGATGCACGCCATTTCCAAAGCAACGTTAGAAGATACAACTCATGCTTCCAAATGACATCTTTTGGCACCACAAAAGACATCAGACAATCTGGCTACATGCTCACATTTAAAGTGCAGGGCCAGGTTTATCATCGGATTGTCAGTCTGATGCCACTCCCAAATGAAGAGCCCAAATTCCTGCAGATCTACTTCATGGGTGACAGTACAAAACAGGCGGAACAGTGTTGCAACAATATCATTCAAACCAACCTGCTGGTGGTGTTGCAAGACATGCTCCACAAGGAAAACAACTATGTTCACAGTTTCAAGCGTGCCATGGAGAAGATGACTCCAGGGTATAATGTTGTCATTCATGCAGACAAAACTCCAGCTGGTGAGCATGAGCGGCGCTTCAGTGCACCCACAACATCAGAAGTGGCTGTCGTTCTGGCTGGTGAACAACAGGGCAATCAAGACATTGTGTTGCAACTCAGGAACAACTCCCTCCAGAGAATTGCTGAGACACACCGATCTTACCATGCACTTCATTATCCACTAATTTTCTGGCAGGGTGATGATGAGTACCATTTTGAACTGCGACAAACAAACCCAGCAACAGGTGATGCATCTGCTGGAGAGTTTGCTGCAAGCCTTCTCAAACTGGGAAATGGGACCATGGTATCTGAGAATCAAGATGGAACTATCTCAATGAACAACATTGGAAAAACAGTTACAACACTTCAAGAACTGAAAGAAGCAGTTTTTCCAAATGTTTCACATCACTTTCATGACCATAAGTGGCTATGCCAAAGAGCCATCCTGGCACCAAAAAATGATGCGGTCAATACTATAAACAAAGACCTTCTTTCTCAATTGCCTGGCACTGTGCAAAAATACAAGTCAGTGGACACTGTCCCAGACACCAATGAGGCAGTCAACTATCCAACAGAATTTCTCAACTTTCTCAAACCACCAGGTGTGCCTTCACACAATCTGGAGCTCAAGATTGGTGCACCCATCATTCTTCCCAGGAATCTGGACCCACCAGCATTCTGCAATGGAACACGATTGGCTGTCAAGAAGCTTATGCCACATGTCATTGAAGCCACCATCATAACTGTCCATGCAGCAGGACAGGATGTCTTCATTCCACTCATTCCAATCATTCCCTCTGACCTGCCATTTCAATTTAAATGGCTCCAGTTCCCAATCCGCCTCAATTTTGCCGTGAGTATCAACAAGGCACAGGGACAATCACTCAAACTTGTTGGCCTCAACCTGAGAAGCCCATGCTTTTCTCATGGCCAACTCTATGTTGGTTGTTCCAGAGTTGGCAATGGCAAAAACCTTTTCATCTTGGCACAGATGGCAAAACATGCGACATTGTTTATCCTGAAGCTATACAAGGATAAAAAAGCATCAAACACCATCATAAACTGGGATAGAAAAATGTGATGTGAAATCCTCAGTGCTATGCTAAAGTCTTACAAAGTAAATAAATAACTCTACCTCACAATTCAGTTGTTTAATAATTTAAATGTTCAACTTTTGTAGGTTTTTGGTATGACCAAAAGCTCACAGTGTCAAGCTGTATCACATGAGTAAAATAGGGTACAAAACTAAACACATACACACAGCTTATTAGTAGAGGGAAATCAGATAGAATGAAAATATTTTATTTATAAAACATTAAAATGTGATTACTGCAACCCGTGCAAAGCCAGGTACTTTGGCTAGTATTCAATAAGGGTTGGGGTGATGCATAATTACAACCTTTTCTCTTCAATGTTTCAGGGGGATGGGTGTCGGGGGAGCAGAATCCTTTGTGAATCCATGTGATGGTAGTACAGAGCTGCTCGGCACTACTAAGACTAAATGCTTCTGAGTATTCCCAGTGGCCTAAAATTTGAGTGCCTAGAGAAGGTAGAGGTCCCCAAGATTCACTGGCAATTTTGAGGATATAATGTTTGGATGTAGGTACCTGAAGTGGAAGTCAGACACTTAAATCATTTCTTGTGATTTAGTTGTCAATGCTTCCTCCTCATTTCAAAGATATTATCTCCATTTTCACAGAAGAGGCAACTGAAAATAAACTCTCATTGTTTCATAGATTTTTAGGGTTGGAAGGGACCTCAGTAGATCATCAAGTTTGACCCCCTGCCCTGGACAGGAAAGAACGCTGGGGTCAGATGACCCCAGACAGGCATTTCTTGAGTCTCCTCTTAAAGATCTCCAAGATAGGGGAGAGAACCGCCTCCCTTAGAAGCCCATTCCAGATTCTGGCACCCCTTACTGTAAGAAGTTCTTCCTAATGTCCAGTCTAAATTGGCTCTCTCTCGGTTTGTGGCCATTGTTTCTACTAAATCCATGGGGTGCCTTGGTAAACAGAGTATCTTTTATACCTTGCTGCCCTCCCCTCCCCCTGACAAATTTGTAGATGGCCACCAGATCCCCTTTCAGCCTTCTCTTACAGAGGTTGAAGAGATCCAGGTCCCGCAATCTCTCCTCATATGACCTTTCTTGCAGGCCCTTAACCATATGAGTGGCCCTCCTCTGGACCCTTTCAAGGTTATCCACATCCCTCTTGAAGTGCAGTGCCCAAAACTGGACACAGTACTGTTTGTTTAGTGTTTTGCCTAAACAAAGGCAGGGATGAAGAGTTTAGAGCATCTCTCTGTCTACATAGTTTTGAAAATGTATTTTTACTTTTAACTGTTATAGCTAAACATACACAAATTCAGTTAGGTTAGTCCAGTATGTGATATATGAACACAAGACCAGTAGAAGTCTATAGGGATTGCACATCTAAGTCAAATAGTTGTAATTATCCCACAATATGTATGTAAGTATTCATTATACTTTTTATGAGAGCAGATGTATTTGTCCTCTTTACGTATTTTCTCTCCATCTGTTGGATATTATCATATGCTGAGGCTCTGATCCTTCAGCAAACTGCACAGAGCCAGGGGTCCATATCTATTTGTTCTCCTTGCAGTATTTTTTTGCAAGCCTCTTCAGGGACAGAACAGCCAGCGCAATAATAGCCTCACTTTAGATATTCAGGGACTACTGAAACTAGTAGTAATAAGAAGAGACCTAATAGTAAGAAGAGAGGTAAATTAGATTTGTCCATAAATTGGACAGGGGAGTGGGAGGGGAAGGAAGGCAGGCTTTATGCAAACATTGACTAAGCTCTTGTTCTTTATGCTAGCAGAAATTTTGTATTTTTAAGGGGGGTGGGAATCACTGGAAACCAGTATTTAAGCTGTCCCAATATGAACTAGATTAATTTGGAAATATGATTGTCTTTCATCAAATAATCTTTATTTTGCCAACCTCCTTATTCTCAGGGGAAAAAAAAGTCAACACAAACCACTCTGATTGATGAGATGTTTAGGGAGTATTTCCAATTCTAATTTGTTATGCCCTTGATGATGAAAGGGCTATGGAAAGCTTATTTAACTTACATAGTGGTTGGCCTCCTCAAGGCTAGGTCTTAGCCAAAAAAGCTTCTTTTATTACTGTTGACATATGGATATTTTTAAAATTTAATTTGATTTTTGAAAAGCAGAATTTGGATCTGCACAGAGCTCTGCCAGCCTGATGTTGTGAAGGTGATTATACTTTTGGTAGCTTGTCCATGATTTTAGTGTTTTTTGGGTGTGTTTTGGGTTAGTCTATGTAGCCCATAGCCCTTGTCCATAGAGTCTATAGTGAGGGAAAGAATCCAGTGGATATGGAAATCAAACTTTTTTTATATGTATTTTTTATAGAATTAAAAAATCTCTACTAACATTTGCATTGTGCTTGGCAGGTTGCCTATACAGACCCCACTGATAGTGTAGTTGTTATGTTATAGCAGCATGAGAAATTCCAACTTTTTACACTGTTCTTTACCTACAGTTTCAGCTAACTATAAAGGGATTTGGCTTTGATTTCTTTTAGAATAGAGTGTTTTGTACTTGAGCATGAGTTGTATTAACATGAGTGTCACTTGGAAATCCACCTGATTCTCTGACTATATTTAGCACTACTGAGGCTTCTCCTGGAGTAGGTTTGGGCCCCACACTTTAAGAAAGATGTGGATAGATTGAAAAAAGTCTAGCAGAGAGTGAAAAAATGGAGGCCTGGGAAGCAGGACTCACAAGGAAAAGCTGAAAGAACTAGGGTTATTTCATCTGGAGAAAAGAAGGCTGACTCCATAAGTCTACAAATACCTGGAAGGGGATTATAGAGAGGACAGACTTTTCTTTGTGGCTGTAGGGGACAGGACTAGGAGCAATGGCCTTATCAACAGAGGGAGAAAAAATTATTTGGGGGGGCTGGGCATATGTGCACATGTGCATGCGCTCAGCCCCCCCAAAAGGGGGATGGGATGGAGCCACAAGTGACTTGTCTGGGGGCACCCGGCGTGGGGAGGGTGTGGTGGCTTCCACCACTGCACGCACCCCAGGAGGCACGGGGGTATGTGCCTCTGGATCTACGTGGGGGGAGGTGGGCGGTCATTGCAGGCTGGGGCAAGGGCTGTGCCTGAGCTCCTCCTGGTGGGGGCTAGGGTGCACTGCACTCGGGGCAGGTGGCAGTGGTGCTGGGAGTGGAAGTCATGGGGACTACGGTGAATTTTGGGGGTGGCTGCAGCCCCCCCCATAGCCCCTTTCCAGCTCCACCACCATCCACCCCAAGTGCAGCCCAGCTCAGCCCCCACCAGGAAGAGCCTGGTGCAGTCCGGGCCCCAGCTCCCAGTGGCAGCCCGCCTTCCCCCATGCAAAATCCAGGGGTACATGCCACCCATGACCTCCTGGGGTGTGCATAACAGCAGGAGCCATGCCCCGTACATGCCTCCTGGATAAGCTGCTCGTGGCTCCATCCTGTGCAGTGCCTGCCCCAGCCCTACACCCACTCCCACTCCCTCCCCACCTCTGTTGCAGCCACTGGAAGCCTGTGGCTGGGGTGCATTGTGGCCATAGCACTGCCCCACATTTCAGGGAGCTAAACATCGTTAGCCCGCCCCCTTTCTGCTGCCTATGAATGGCCTCAAACTTCAGCAGAGGACTTTTATGGTGGAGATCAGAAAGAATTTTCTGACTATGAGAGTGGCTAAGCATTAGAACAGGCTACCTAAAGAAGTTTTGGAATCATCATGCCTGGAAAATGTCAAGAGCAGGTTAAACAGAGACTTGACAGGGATTATCCTGCCTGGAGCAGGGGGTTGTATTAGGTGACATCCTGAGGTTCCTTCCAGCCCTACTTTCCTATAATCCTAACGTACCTTTTTCCTTACAAAGCACTAACAAATTCTGTTTACAACTCATCTCAGCCACATGTAAGATAATTGAAGAGGGTTTCAGAGCTAGATTTGGTTGAGAATTTTCTGACAAAATGCTTTTTCATCAGAAAATGGTGATTTTAAAAAATTGCAAGAATTCAACACTCTTGATGAAGTTTTCCCACATCCAGCATGGAATTTCCAGTTAAAACCTGAGGAAGAAAGACAGTAGCCTGATTCAGTAAAAGGGACTTGAATCTAGTCATCCTACAGTACAGGTACAGTTATTCCTGAGAGGGATTTCTCTCAGTTTTTATTGTGGAAAATATTCACTTTGTAAAGTTATAGTTAACTATTCATTGGAGTAGAGTAACCAATATTTCAGGTACAAGGCTCAGGCTGTTAACCAATCTGGGATGTGGTAGTGTAAGAATGTTTGTGAGTGTCCCCACTTTTCATAAAAAAATTGGCAAGGGTCATAGCTTTATCCCAGAGCAGAAAAGATTTTTTTAAAACTTTGCAAGTGTTTGAAAGATGGTTAAACCATTCCTTTTCTCAGCTCTATTCAGTACTACATTGAAAGTCTTACAATGAGCAGTCACATACATTGCTTAAGTGCCCTTGTGGCATTGCCAAGTTTTTTCCTTTCAGGTTAGGGTTATTTCGTAGTGCCATGATTTTCAAGCTTTTTTCATTTGCGGACCCCTAAAAAATTTCAAATGGAGGTGTGGATCTCTTTGAATTATAAGTGTAGGTATTTTCATACTTTTGATTGATCATAGTCATCTTTCCCAGACCCCTTAAACCAGGGTTGGGCAATTATTTTGGGTGGAGGGCTGCTGAACAAGTTTTGGTGAGCTGTCAAGGGACGTGTGGGTAGCCCCACTCCTTAGCAGTTGCCCTGCCCCCTCGTCACTATCTTGGGACTGGAAGTCCCACCCACTAACCCTTGACCTTTGCCACTAGAAGCCTCTCCCCACCCTCCCTGAAATACCCCGGGGGGGGGAGGGGGGACTGCCATCTTATAACCAGAAAAAAATCGAATCATACACTAGAAGTCAAACACTTAGTAGAACATATTTTAATTTTATTACAAAAATATTTTTATTGTGATTTGTGTTTGTGTATTGTATATAGAAGGGATTGCATAATAACTCAAAAATAAATTCTTAGTCTTGTTTATTGTGTGTGTGTGTGTGTGTGTGTGTGTGTGTGTGTGTATGGTAGGGTGTGGTGGGTGTGGGGGCAGTTGTGAGGGGGTGTGGCTGTGTTTGGTGGGGCATAGGGTATGTTAGGGGGTTGTGTATATGTGGGGGGTTGTAGGGGCAGGGGGTGGGGGGGT
>NW_005841963.1:36597-47446 GCF_000455745.1 Alligator sinensis
GCCACACTCCCCCCTTGGTGCAGCAGGAGCAGGTAGAGGTGCTCAGAGCTCTGGTGCCCAGCGGGGTGCAGCTCCAGCTAGTGCTACACATTGCAGTGAGAAGCACAGCCCCCTGCCAGGCAATCTGTATTGCTGGTGCTCCCCGCATTTGCGCAGCATGGGAGAGAACCCCCTCATGGAGCAGCATGGGAGGGAAGTCCCAGGTGCTGGAGCTGGCTTCCTTCTCTGTCCCCCAGGGGAAGGTGCCTGGGGCTTTCCTCCCATGCCAGGCAGCCCTGGCAGGGAAGGCAGCCAGTTCCAGTGTGCAGGGCTTCTCTCATAGATGCTAGGTGCTAGGGTTGGAGGGAACCACAAGAGATCACCGAGTCCGACCCCCTGCCTAGGTAGGAAAGAGATCAGATGACCCCAGCCAGATGCCTATCCAGCCTTCTCTTAAAGACCTCCAAGGTAGGGGACAGCTCCTTGGGAGCCCATTCCAAATTTTGGCCACCGTTACCATGAAGAAGTTTTTTCTGATATCTAGCTTAAATCTGCTCTCTGTCAGTCTGTGACCATTGTTCCTTGTTACCCCAAGAGGCACCCTGGTGAACAGAGCATCTCTGGTCCCTTGCTGCATTCCCTAATGAATTTGTAGGCGGCCATAAGATCACCACTCAGCCTTCTCTTGCGAAGGCTGAAGAGGCCTAGGTCCCTCAGTCTGTCCTCATAGGGCTTGTCCTGTAAGCCCCTAACCATGCAAGTAGCCCTCCTCTGGACCCTCTCAAATCTATCAGCATCCTTCTTGAAGTACGGTGCCCCAAACTGGATGCAGTACTCCAACTGTGGTCTGAACAATGCCACATAGAGGGGAATATCACCTCCTTGGATCTATTTGTCATGCATCTGCTGTTGCATGATAAAGTGCAGTTGGCTTTACTGATGATTTCATCACACTGATGACTCATGTTCATCTTGGAGTCCACTATGACTCTGAGATCCCTTTCCACCTCTGTGCTGCTTGTGCGGGCCACCTCCTGATCCCATCCATGTCGCCATGTGCGAGCTGGGAGCGATATGCGGACCCGTTTTTGCGCACGCGGGCTGTGGCCAGCAGCCCGGGCACGCGGGGTCAGAGGAGACTGTGCGGCGGCAAGGCACGCACGGGCTAGAATTAGTTACAGACACGTAATGGTTGATTTAAAGATTGTTTACTTACACCAAAGATGGTTGCGGTGCAGGCAGGAAAACTTGCTTGAGTTACAGTTACAGATAGAAAAGATAAGAGGCGGACTAGAGTTCCTTCCCGTGAACACTCTTTTAGCCCATCCAGTTGGAGGCTCTAAACCGCGAGCCTGTCACGCCAACCGAAGAAACTACTCAAGACAAAGAGCTGTGAATAAACTCACACAAAGTTTGCTAGGCTCCGTGGGTCCTTGTGTGCGCAGGGAAGAGGGATACGTCGAGGATTGAGCTTGGTGACGGGGAGAGGCTAGAGGCTGATCAGACCCCTGTTGCCTGCTTGATATTCACGCTGGGTTCAATAGGCTCCGCAGTGCTTAGAGATCTTCACAAGACGTGAAGTCTCCTCCTCCTGGTGTTCGTGGAGTCCTCCCTTGCGGGGGTTCTCCTCGGAGTTCTCCAACTTGGGCGGAAACCACCCAAGCCTCTTATACGGCTAGCAACTCCACCGTGCAAAGAAGCTGCAATTTAGCGGGAACAATTTAGCAGTGCCGAAGCACACACACATCAAATCACACCCTTGGGTTGTGACACTGCTGAGAGGGTCACTTCCTAGCCAGTAGGTGTGCTGGATATTTTTGCCCCCTAAGTGCAGCACTCTGCATTTGTCCTTGTTGTACTGCATCCTATTGTGTACTGCCCACTTTGCTAACCTGTCCAGGTCTGCTGCAATCATTCCCTACCCTCTGGAGTGTGCACTTCACCCCACAATTTAGTATCATCCACAAACTTGGACAGAGTACACTTCACACCCTCATCCAAGTCACAGATGAAGATATTGAAGAGTACAGGTCCAAGGACCAAACCCTACGGGACCCTACTACCCACATCCTTCTAGGTTGATACCAACCCATCTACTACCACTCTCTGGGTGTGGCCGCTAAGCCAATTTGCCACACACCGGACTGTGTAAACATCTATTTCACAGTTTCTTACTTTATTTATGAGACTAGGATGAGATACTGTACCAAATGCCTTGCTAAAATCCAAGAAAATGACATCTACCTCTACTCCTGCATAGAAGCATTTTGTGACTCTGTCATAAAATGAAACCAGATTGGTCAGGCATGATCTGCCTGCTATGAATCCATGCTGGTTGCCCTGCTGCATTATTTTTCACACTGGACTCCCACAGATATGATCCTTCATGATCTTTTCAAAGACCTTCCTAAGGATGGAGGTAAGACTGACTGGCCTATAATTACTCAGAATCTCCTTCCTCCTCTTCTTGAAAAAAGGGACCACATTGGACCTTTTCCACTCCTCCGGGACCTGACCTGAGTGCCATGAGCACTCAAGAAGCCGTGCCAGTGGTTCTGCTATGACACCAACCAATTCCTTCAGTACCCTAAGATGCAGCTCATCCGGGTCTGCTGACTTAAACACATCCAGTCCATCCAAGTGACTCTGCACCAAGTCAGCCCCTGTCTGTCACTCATTGCTCCTTCTTGTTCAGTAGGGGTCCTATGCTTCCCTGCACCTTCCTTTTACTTCCTACATACCTAGAAAAAGATTTTTTGTTGTCTTTATTTTGTGTTGGCAGCCTCAGCTCTGTAGTTGCTTTGGCCTTTCTAACTGCCTCCCTGCAAGTGTGGGCCAAGTAGGTATACTCTTCCTTGGTAGCTTTTCCCTGCTTCCACTTCCTGTATGCCTTCTTTTTTGGCCTTAGTCTCCCCTGAATTTCCCTGTTTAGCCAAGGAAGTTTTTTGGCTCCTTTCCCCCTTTTCCTTTGTACTGGGATCGTCTCCCTCTGTGCCCAAAGGATTGCTTCCTTTAGGAATGACCACCCTTCCTGGACTCCCATCTTGCCAATATTCTTTTCCTGCAGTGCATCATTGACTACACTCCTGGACACACTGACGTTAGCTTTCCTAAAGTCAAGCACTTTCACCCTGCTAATTATCTTACCCACCCTACGCCGTATGGTGAATTTAATTGATTGGTGGTCACTAACCCCAAGGAGCACCCGTGCTGCACCAGTGAGGGGAGTGTTGGTTATGCAGACTGCCCAGCGGGGGGCTGTACTCCTTGCTGAGATGTGCAGCGCTGGCCAGAGCCATGCCCTGCTGGGCACCTGTGCTGGGCATGAGCACCCTGAGTGTCCCCACCTGCTGCTGCTGCTATTTCCTGCCACGGCTGCACGCCATGTGGAGGAGTGTGGGGGTCCCCGCACTGCCCACCCTCCCTCGCACCCATATGCTGCCCACCTGAGGTCTGCACTGCCACTGCCCCCTGGGCATGGGCTCCACACTACCACTAGTTCTAGCTCCACACTGTGCACTCCTTCCCAGCTGCAGCTCCACCCCCACTGCTTCCCTACTTGCTGCCCAGAGCAAGCGGGAGGCCAGGGAAGCAGAACAGGTCCCTGGGATCTGCAGCAGCCCCACCTGGAAGCTGCCTGTTGGCCGGCTGGGCTCTTCTGCATGTGAGGGTGGGAGCAAGGCACAATAACCCTATTTGTTTAGGGGGGGATGTACATGTGGGTGCCTCATTCCCACCTTCATGGGCAAAAAGGCAGGGTGGGGTGCAAGTATTTGTGGGGTGCTGCGGGCCAGAGGAAAGTGCTTGGTGGGTCGGGTGTGGCCCATGGGCTGTATTTTGCCCGTTCCTGCCTTAGGCATAGTCTGCAAACCCCCAGGGGTTCATGGATAAAAGATTAAAAACCACTGTCTTAGTGAGCACTAACTTGAATACATCAAAACATCCCAACGATTTGCAACTGTTGCAAGTGAACCTGAAAGAAGGCCACCAGTTGCTCTTTTACTTTCCCCACACCCTATTCAAATCTAATCATCAGTGAAGCTGCAGTGAGGTGTCCCCATTGCAACTGAGCTTCCTCTTGAGTCAAAAAGTAAGTAATTTCCTTAACTGTCATATATTTATTGCATTTTCAAGAAATTACATTTTTTGTTCTTGACACTGCAGTTTGGAGTTTGAAGGCATGTTTTTACTTTTCCTGTCTGCTACTAGATGGTACATCTTCTTGCTCATGGACAGAGGTGTTCAAGAAAATGCTCAAGTAAACTGAGAGTCAATAATCAGCATGCATGCCATTAGTCAGTCTCCTTGTTCAAGAATAACTCCCACTAGACACTTATCTAGCCAAACATTTAACTATTCAAATAAATATTTAATGAACCAACAGTTTTCTTCTGCATTGGTGTGAGTTTTACTTTACAAGCCAAAGGACCCGTTAAAGGAGCCAAGTAGCCTGAATCAGAATAACCACTTTGCCAGTAAATGGCACACTGTTTGTTTGGATTGGCAGAAGCACTAAGGAGCACACCAGCTGTGAGTCACTGCTTTGCTCTAAGCAGCGGGTTTGCAGGACAATTAAAGAAAAATAAAGGCAGATAATTTGGGTTGGGAGTAATAAGAAACGGGGGGAAATACTGAAGAAATCTGAGAAAAGTCCAAATGAGCTCCCCTATGTAGTTTTAAACTATGTAAACTTGGCACCTCAGTGTAAGCAAATAACAGACTGCTCCAGAGTCTACTCAACAGAAGGGGTATGTAAACCTGAATGAGGACAAAGACTCAAGACAACCTGTTACTGTCAGTCATCTCATGTTAGATTGTAATTCTACATTATCTACAGAAGGAAGAGCAACAGCTTGCCAGTCCAAGACTATTGGTAGCTTAGTGAAAAAATAAGGTTTATATGGAAACTGCAATTACATTAGTACCCAGCTGCTGCTGGAAATGCAAGGAGTCAAGAAAATTGAGAAGTTGGAGATGGAAAGATCTGTTGGCTCATCTAATCCATCCTGTGGCCAGGCCAAGCCAGATCATTCTTTGTTAAGCATTTTCTAGTGATGGATCTAGCCTAGGTTTAAATCCTTTCTTAGGTTGAAATCTCAGCTGCAAGCTGTCACCTATGAAGACTTATGCCTTTCTAAACAGTTAGTCTGAGGTGACACTCTGTCCTACCTTCTTTTTAGAAAGTGACAGTTGTGGAGGGACAACTTTTTAAAAACATTTTCATTAACTGCATTTGGGATTCCAGGGCCAGGTCTTACCTATTGAAAGCAACAGGAAGAAACAGGGATAGATCTGCAATCACAGCAACTGTAGGATGGACCTGTAAGACAGTCGCATCTCATAAGGCAACTCCTCATTATGGAGCTAGTGGTAGAGGCATGAGGTTGCTGAAAGCATGGAAGAGGTATGTCTCCTTCCTCTGCTCAAGCAATGGTTCACAGCGATGTAGCTGAGAAGTCACCTACAACGCATAAGATTATCCTTTGAAAGGTATATCGCTATAATGGAAGCAGAAGCATAGTAGCAACAGCAGCAGGAAGAGGCAACTTTTCTCTAATTGCATCTCATTACTCCTAATTACTTACCTATGTATCACCTTAATTAATTATTGTGCTTAAACCATCTAAAAATAGTTGTCTGATCATTGCAAAATCAAGGTATTCAGAGTTGGCTCTTTTAATCTTTCCTCTTTGTGTAAATTGTTCCCTTAAGACCTCGTATATTTATTATAATTGCCCGAGCTTCCTTTAGTTTTGTTATACCCTTCTGGTGTGGAAGTACTTCAAAATGAATGCAATAATCCAAATGCACTTACAACAAACTGATGCCAGATCTGTGTTATAATTAATGTGCACAATCAGCTGATGGGTTGCAGACATTTATTTCATCTGGACTTCGAAGGGATCTAGGTGGTTTGAGGTGTAGCTTGATGTATGGGTGTGTTAGTATTTGGATTTGTATCTATGTTTGGTGCCAAGGCTGAGCTGATTGCATTAGCTCTTGGTTTTTATAATTTTAAATAATTGGCTAAGTGCTCAGAGCCTTCATTTAGGAGTTTTTAATTTATTTTGGACCAAAATAAGATAAATTAATGTCAGGGAATTTCCATGAAGAGATCTACAGAGATTTTTCCTCTCCTAGACTCCCTCCCCTGTATTTTCCTGAGGGATGATTCCAGCTGTGGTATGTCTGTGTTTTATCCTGTTGCAAAGTATTAGTGAAAATAATTTAAAAAAATTAGAAATTTTTCATCATTCCCTAAATCAGAGCTTTCCAAACTGTGTGCCGCAACACATTAGTGTGTCAGCGGCAGTGTGTAGGTGTGTCGCGCGAAATGCAGAAAATTTTGCGGAAGGGCACCGCGGAGCTCCCTTACTTGCGTCTGCTTCCCTTGGTCCCTCCCCGAGAACTGAATTACTGTGTCGTGAAATGATGCATGTCTAAAAAGTGTGTCACTGACATGAAAAGTTTGGAAAGCTCTGCCCTAAATGCTTTTGTACTGTAATTATCTTACTATTTAGCATTGGCCAAAAGACTTTGCTGAATAGCAATTTACATTATATTGCCCTTGTGCCCTCTTTATCAAGCTACCAGACATGAATTCACACATTATCCTGGCCATAGAGAGGGGAAATACATAAATAATAAAAAAAGATACACAGGATGTGGTCTAATATTTAGTTGAAGCATTCCCCAGAAATGTATCATACAGTGTGGGTCATCATTCTTTTTATTGTTTCTACCTATTTGAGCATGTTGCCATCTTCCTTTCTCCTTCCAACTTAGTTAAGCCCTGGGATCCTCTTGTATGCAGAAGGGTCTATTGATTAGGACTAAGTACAGGTGTTTAATTTAAAATGTTCAGCTGCCAAACTTTCCATGTGCATAATAAAGGAAATCTGTGGCATGTTGTCTGCTCTGAAACTTGGATCTAAGCCTAGGGGCTGCCTATCCTTGCAGTTCCCCTGCAGCGGGACCTGGACCTGAGGTGGCCTAACCTGGTGGGCTGGTGGACCATCTCTCCTCACCCCCTCTGCCTTCTGAGTGTGCCTGTGCTCCTCTGGGACTGGCCTGGAACCTTTTTGGGGCCCTGCACCTATGCTGGTGACCACCAGTGGCCAGGCCAGCAAGTTGGCCCTGGAAGGTAGGAGTCAATGCTAGCCCTGGTAGCAGGTCTCGGGCAGCCTGGTTTCCCTCCCTTCCCATATTGCTGCTTTCCAGAGTGGGCCCCACCGGATATGTTCCTGGCTCTTGGACCATTGGTTAGCAGCTCCCATGTGCCAGATGTCCTGTTCCAGGGTCCCCTCACCCTGCAGCATTTCCCCATCAATGCATGGTGTGGTGTTCCCCCACAGCTGCCACCCAGGACCTTCCCTGAGGGACTCTTAGGCATGTTGCCCCAGGGAGAAGTCCATAGAGCAGGGCTCTTCATGTTGTGGGAGGGTTGGTGGCAGCCTGCTCCACCACTCCTGCCTAGAAGGGCAATGGCATTCAGGGGTGTCTGGCTAGATCCCAAGAAGTCTTTAAAACTGTGCAGCTCTGTAGCTCCATAACAGCAAGGGTGGCCTCCCTCAAACAGCAGGTGTCTATCTGGGGACCCCATTCTTGGACCTTTGCAGTGCCTGAATGGCTCATTCAAGTGCCACATGGCATGGGTAAAAGCAGTTGTCAGCCTTTCCATTCCAGCTGTCCACACCGAGGTCCTCTTTGTTCCTCATTTCACCAGCGCCATCTACACATGTGCTTCTAGCTGACCATTTTGGATCCAGCATCTTGGGCTCCACAACCAGGCCTCCTGCACCCAGTAGTGGAGTCTTCATTCAAAGGAGACACCCAGGGACCTATGGTGAATCCCCTGTTCAGATCCTCTCTCCTGCCCAAGGCTGGAAGCCTGCAGCAGCTCACAACCCGGCACCGACTGGCATGAAATGCGTGCATTCCACCTCCCAGCTGGGAAAACCTGGACACCTGGGTTCGATCTCCCTGGTGTGGGAACTGGGAGGGCTGGGAACTGAAGCATCTGAACCCGGAGGGATGAGCCTTTTCTGGTTCTCTTGGCGGAGGGGGAGGGAGGGATCAGGTAGGCGGGGGGTGGGTTGCTAGGGAGAATTCCTATTTTCTGCTGCACCTTACCTGCAGTGCAGAGTTCATAAGTAGAAACTCTTCCACTCAGCGCTGGGAGATGCACCAGCAAAAATCCCCAGTTGTGCCTGTTGGTTATATCTTCACTGTGGGGCTCAACAAAAGCTTTCAGTGTCTTTCGGAGTCTGTTTGGGTGCCATTTTGCATAAAGTGGTTCCACATCAACATGGTGACTTCTCTCCAAAAAGCAATGCAACCTTGAGGGATACGGGGGTCAGTTGAAAATTACCCAGATTTATGGCCCCACTCAATGTAACACAGATAAGCCCCCAACAACAGTAGGGGGAACCAGTCTTGGCTCCTCTCCTTCATTCCAGGCCAGTGGCACAAGGGATGAGCATGGGTGTTTGAGAGCACAAAGTCAGTGGGGAATATCAATAAATGAGAATCATCACTCTTCTACATAGGCAATTGTCAAGCCAAAACCATGCTGAATATCAGACTAGGCAATTATATCCTTCTGTATGAGTATACCCAAGCTACCAAGGAGTCACATTAGACCATTCCCTCACCTATAAACACCACATTCAGAAGGTCAGCAGTAAAGTCCTGCATGGGTGGCTGCCTTAAGATGTTTAGCCAGCACAACATAGTGTGCCAACTTCAAAGTGCTCAGAATCACTGTACATGCAATGGTGTATGCCTCAGCAGCTTACTGTGCTCCTGTATGGTCCAGAAGTTGTTGCACTAAAAAGCTTGACAGCGCAGAGACTCATAACAGGCTGTACAACTTACACACAAAGAGATGTATTCCATGCATTCATTAGACCAGGAGACATAAGAAAACAGACCCTATCCATTCCCCTGCTGCCAGGTTTCTGGGCATGTGGACAACCCAGCAAGCCAAGTACTGTGGCCTTCTGTGTTGTGCTAAATTTAGATGGGGGTGGGGCATGAATGGAAATGAAATGATCATTCATACTAATCCAGTCTGAAATCTGTTCTTACAGCATTTTATACCAACACCAAACGAGTCCCCCATTGGGTCGACCTTACAGAGAAGCATGGGTCAAGCTGAACAGACTAGGATCTGGATACAAATGGTTCAAAACAACACTGTACAAGATTAACATCGTAGACAGCTGGGTTGCACCAGTTTAAGTCCAATCTCTTTTACCAGCTTCCCAAGGGGCTTCCTACTAAGAACATTTTCAACTATGGTTTATTCGAGAGCATGAAATGAGTCTGCATACTGGACATCTGCCACTTTACTGTTGTGACATTTTGTACATCATCTCCTTAGCTACCAACCTAGCCCCTAACCTGCCTGGAGGGAAAAGTGGGGGAGGGAGGGAATCTCTAACCCACTTAGGCCATTCTGTTGGAAAGAAAATACTTCTTGCTACTGTCAAAGAACTGGTGATTAGCACAAGTGTTGTTTGGAAAATTATAACACCAAATTAGAGAACCATTGCTGATCACTGGAGAGTGAAGTCCTGACTGAAAGGAACAGGGTATAAATACTGCTCCCCCAAACTTGATGTCCATAGGTGAAGTGCTTCCTGTGCCACTTGCTAAACCATTCCCTTTCCCTTAACCATTAACTTGTAGCTAAACCATTCCATTTCCCTTATCCTTCTCTTTCCTTCTGCCTCCAGAACATTTTAAAGTCTCCAAGAGAGATCTTGTTCATATAGTCCAACTTTCTGAATAACACTGTTATAGAATTTCATGCAATAATTCCTACATCAAGTCCATGACTTCTGGTGAGTTAGGGCATATATGTTCAATTTTGATTTAAAGACTTTAAGAGATGAAAAATTCACTGTGTATAGAATTTCACCTAGTTCCTATGCCAAGTCCATAATTCCTGGGTGAGATATAACGTGCCTGTTAGGAATACATCCATTTTCAATTTAAAGACTTTAGCAGATCACACATTTTGCATTATTTCTAATCTGCATTTGTCTAGCACAGTAGTTCTCAGCTTCATTGGATGTGAGGCACCCCTCCATAACTTTTATGAATTGAGTTTCACCCAATTTCAAGAACGAAGTTATCTACTGTAGTGCTTACCTCTTTGCAGAGGAGTGGGGCAGTAAAGGTAAGGGATTGGCCAGTAGGGAAAAGCCTAAGCCTGCACTTATCTGTTAATCATGTCACACCTTGTAGCACCCTTCAAAGGATCTCCCCTCCCAGGGTCCTGTGGCACCCTTGTTGGGACTCACTGATCTAACATCAACTCCAAGATACGTGATCTTGGATGTGTCTACACAGTGCCCTATTGTAAGGAGTGACCTAGAAAGCACTACCCGAAGACGAAGCAGAAGAGAATGTTATGTGACGAATGCCCATCCGCAATGATAAGGAGGAGACAGTCTTAGATAAAGAGGGCTTGAAAACAAAAAGAAAAAACAGGGAACTGGGTTAAAAGGGCTCATTAAAATACTAAAAATCACGCCCCTAGGTGGGGAAAAAGTATGCTAATGAAACATATGTGTATGTAAATGAGATACATGGCTAAAACACAGGTATAGAGACATGCTCAGTAAAGAACTTCTTGCGTCACTCACTTATAACCAATCAGCAAACAAGCATGCTTATGAAGGCTCAAAAACTCCTGTATAAAAGATGCTTAGAAATAGTAATCTGGTGTGCTTGTTACGTGAAATTATTCTGCTCGCACCTTTTATTGCTAGCAATAAACCTTATTTGTACTTTCACCCCTGGTATCTTTATTGGCCTTTGCATACCGGGCACGATCCCAGACTTGAGCTGGGGCACAACA
>NW_005841963.1:54144-79243 GCF_000455745.1 Alligator sinensis
TTGCTGTATCCAATGTTTACCTGTTTTTATATCTATCTTCAGGCCTAAGGTAAATCAAATGATTTTACAAACAAAGAAAGCTGATGATACTAGATTTGTGTTAAACCAAATTGCATGGAGCAACCATAATAATAATAATTAAAAATGCTCCAAAGGGGGGAATGTAAGGAGTGACCTAGAAAGCACTACCCAAAGACGAAGCGGAAGAGAATGTTATGTGACGAATGCCCATCTGCAATGATAAGGAGGAGACAGTCTTAGATAAAGGGGGCTTGAAAACCAAAAGAAAAAACAGGGAACTAGGTTAAAAGGGCTCATTAAAATACTAAAAATCACACCCCTAGGTGGGGAAAAAGTATGCTAATGAAACATACATGTATGTAAATGAGATACATGGCTAAAACACAGGTATAGAGACATGCTCAGTAAAGAACTTCTTGCATCACTCACTTATAACCAATCAGCAAACAAGCATGCTTATGAAGGCTCAAAAACTCCTGTATAAAAAATGCTTAGAAATAGTAATCTGGTGTGCTTGTTACGTGAAATTATTCTGCTCGCACCTTTTATTGCTAGCAATAAACCTTCTTTGTACTTTCACCCCTGGTATCTTTATTGGCCTTTGCATACCGGGCACGATCCCAGACTTGAGCTGGGGCTCAACACTATGATGACGTTGTTACTGTGCCATGCTTTAGTACTTCTAAAAGGAAGTACTAAAGCATGGTGCAGTAATCTCCCATACAGACCATGCTCATGGCACATGGTTAGTTTTAGCCACTACTTCGCTGTAACGGTGCACTAAAATGGGAGAGTGCACTGCTATGAAGAAGTAGCTGCCAATCACATATAGACTTACGTGATCATTACATCACCGTAGTGTGTTGTATGGCAACATAGTGTATCGCTATGGTGGCATAGGGTGACATGTAGATGTACCCCTTGTTATGCTTTTAGAGAGTCTGTTGCTTTTTTTCTAATTATCAGGTAAATTCATATATTTCTTGTATTCCCTTCAGCCACTAATTTTGCATTGAGTATTGTTGACAATATTTGTAAAAAGAACTTGCTTCTTTTCTTCAGTGTTATCCAAGAATATCACACAAGTGTTCCACGCAGTTGCTAAATACCAGTGAACGCTGGTTCTGTTTCACTGGTGAATTTTGCCATAATTCGCTTTAATAATTCCTTTGCCATAATTTGTAGAGGATTAATTGAGAAAAATACTAAATGCAAAGTCTTATCTTAATGATTTGTTCAGTATTTTTCAGTCACAGGCTGGCAAAATATTAAACAGAGAAATAATATGTATAATGGTATTTTCTGGTCTACTAATTCTAGCAATGCAGAAGAACCCTAGAATGGATTAACTAGACACATGAAGATTTCCCCTGTGTAATGGAAAACCTGAAGAGGCCTAACCATTGTTCCACCCCTTCCTTGCTAGATTGGAAAATAGTGTGTGGCTGAGGTGTGATTCCCAACTCCCACAATGGCTTCAGAACTGCCTCTTCTTCCCTAATCCAGCTCAGTTTGTTAAGAGACATAAGGGAACAGACATTGTTTACTGCAGCATGCTTTGTTAGCTGTTCAATACTATGGGGAGACATATTATTCTCTTCAATTTGCAGTTGTTATTTTTTCCCCACATGCATTCTTAATCCCTGCTTTATACAAAGGTGCAATGCACATGCTTTACAAAAGGTTATTTTGCATAAATTGCAAGTTCAAAAGCTGTGATCATTTTGCAATCCTCACATGGCAAAGAGTGGAATTAGCCCCAAGACTGAAACATAATCTTGGGAAAGAAAGGAATAATAGATGGGGATATTATTTTTTGTCTGGCAAGCAAAAGCAAAGATCTTATGGCAAAAAATCCTACTTATAAGCTATACATTGTTCTTAGAGTTTATTGATGCCAGAACAAAGATAGGATATCTACCTTCCTTGCTGTAATAGTTCATGAAAGAAAGAAAGAAAAAAAAGAAAGAAATAGAAAAGATCCAATGAGCCAGCAAATAAAGTAGTTATGAACTCCTCTGCACTATATTGGGAACTTTTAAACCTGCAGGAATGGTTGATGATTGAGCAAATTTGAAATAAAATACTTTAAACATAAAAGTAAAAGGAAAATAAATGCCAGAAATATGGGATAGGAAATTACAAATCAAATAATTCAGTTTAACAGGAATTAATGCTAACATGAAATGTGCCTTTTATTTAACACTGCCATGCTGCCTTGGCAACTAACTTGGAGAAATCATTGAACAGTTGCATTATTTGTGGCAGTAAAATGTTATGAGCAAATTCAACTTATAGCTTTCCATATGCTGAGAAAATTAGTTTAGCATTTCCATATGGAAGGGGCTCTTTCACTGCAGCATAAGATTGTTCCCTGTATAGTCCTTTCCACAGATTGTTAGGAAGAGAGTGCAGGAGTAGGATTGATATGAAGTGTATTCATTTAACAAGACATGGGTTCAAAATGGTTACCTGAAGCTAATACATGATTGTTCCAGTGTCCAAACATCAACTACACTTCATCATATGGTCATTTTTCTAAGAGAAATAGTCAACATGGTTTCTAGTAAGAAAGCAATGTACTATACAAATGTTTAGAAGTCCTGTTAGGACTAGAGGCCCATCAAATGGAGATACCACATGAAGTAGGTTTTACTAGTAAGCTGTGTGTCAACATTGGATATAGTTCTCTTTGTCTTAGACTTATAGGAGGAACCTCAAGGGTTATTTAATCTAACTTCTGGCACAAATGTTTCTACACTATCTATGGTGGCTACCTATATAGTCTCTACTTGAAAACCTCCAAGGAAGGAAGTTTCACAACATCTTTCAAGAGCTTGTTCCATTGTCTTATTGCTTCTACAGTTAAAAGGTTTCTCCTGAGACTTCCTCTAGATTTGCTTTTCTAAAATTTATATCCATGGCCACTTAATTGCCCTTGTCTTATTAATGAGACACAAGAGGAAACAGTAGGAGAAAAAGGAAAACAGTGATCAATACAGACCTAAATTAGGCCAAAAATGGAATTCCATTTTAAATAACTTTGGATGGGAACCAGCTTTTTCCTCTTGTGGGCAAATTTTGGAATTTCATTTTCTTCTATTCTGAATGAGAGCAAAAGCAAAAAATTGGAATTTCCAAGTGGAGTTCTGAAAAAAAAGTTGTTCTCAATAAAATTAATGAATACATAAAAGCCAAACATGCTCTTTAAACTTAGACATGTTTAAAGTGTTATATTGCATAATATAAGATAAAAAATTGAAAGTAATCTTGAAGTGGAAATTTAAAGCACTTCTGTTTGTGTGGATACCAGGGTGTTGCTCTGCAAAATCTGAGCTTGTATTCTGAGGATAGAATTTTTGAAGCCTCCCATGGGAAGAAGGCACCCAA
The DNA here is from genome assembly GCF_000455745.1 of Alligator sinensis. NCBI lineage: Eukaryota > Metazoa > Chordata > Crocodylia > Alligatoridae > Alligator > Alligator sinensis. The sequence goes on from NW_005841963.1 coordinate 57,556, forward strand.
ATCCCTGAGATAATGTGCAAATGTCAATTCAAATGTCTTTTTAGACTGGTTTCATAAGGAAACATGAGAAGAAAATACACATCCCTGGCTCTTATTATGTCTAACAGAAAATAATGTGTTTTTAACAAGTTCTATTAAGCACTGTCGACTTAGAAGTCACACTTCTGTGTGCAATATTTGCCATTATTATTACTGAATAGTAATGCCTAGGAGGAAACACCAGAGAAAATAATTTCCATGCTTTTCAGTTTAATTTATGCACTTAGCAGCTATAAAGTTAGTTTCCTTCTCAGCTCCTCAGTTTTTGCGGGTTCTTCATATAGAAAAAAAGGAGAAGAAAATAACATTTTCAGATAGGGAAATATTATTTTAAAATTGGACAGTAATTGTAAGATACTCATAAAAATAATTAAAGCTATTTTTAAGTCTTCCTAAATTAAATTTTAAATTGAAAGAATCTTTTAAATATGCTGTCCTTCATAAGGCAGTCTAGAAAATAATTTTGACTGGGATTCCTCTGGAATTTCCAAATATCATTCCTAGAGCTTTATGCAAAATAATCTAACCCTCTGTCTCCTCTGACTAAATAATTAGAGAGAATTGAGGTGAAATCAAGTCCCCACTGAAGTGAATTAAAATCTTTTCATTCACTTAATTGAAGAATCTTTCTCACGTGAATTTAGTGCTTGTAACAATTGCCAACCTGAATGTATCAGAAACCAAATGGTCTCTCTATGGACTAAGAGCCATAGAGAAAACAAATAACCTATTCCCCCACCCAATATGACTAAGCAGGTGTGAGTCGCAGCATGTTAATATGCAACTGATCATTCAGCTTCCTGGTTGCATGTCTTTGTGGAGGTAGAAAGGGGCACTTATACTCCCAGCCATGTGGTTTGAAAACATTATCATCTTTCCACCCATTCACTTGCCCCTGAATAGTGTCGTGGGAAAAGTGTTACAACTTCACCAGAATTTTTGCTTTCCTTTTGTTTAACTGGTTTGAAGGTAAGATGGAAATTGAATTAGTGCATTTTCAGAAAGGGGGCTCCTGAAATGCCAGATAGTGACCATAAATCAAACAAACCATACAAATATTTTCCTGTCAAAGGGTGGATGCTGTATAGCTCTGTTATGCCAATTCCTGGGAGATTAAATGCTTCTTGTCCTTTGATGTTTCTGAAAAAGTTCACTGGACAAAATGAATGTATTCCTTATTATTGCCATACAGCTCTACCTGTACTTGGACCCATTTATCACTAAGGCCTGGTTTAAAATGCTATTTTGTATTTTTCATGAAAATAATAAAATCAAGCAATTTTCATGAAAAATGTGATTTGCAATGAAATGCCATGATATGGCCGCTTGCTGGGGAACTCTTCCTGCTGGCTGCCTTAGGCAGAAAGCCCTGGTGCTCAGTAGAGGAGGGGCTGTCTGTTTCTCCTCGTGTATGTTGTGTTCTCTCCCCTCCACCCCTAACCCCTGGCACCCCAGTTTTCCTGCCCAGAGGAATAAACAGCCCTTCCCCCACGTGGTGCCATGTCCATCTTCCAAGGCAGCCCCCATTCACCCCCAAATCCCCATGCCCCAGTTTTCTCACCTAGAGAACCAAACAGCCCTTCTCCTACCCATCCCCAAGCTTTCTCCTCCCCCTGTCCCTTTTGCCACCCCTTCTCCCCTCCTCTGGGCTGCTAGGCTTTTGCCACTGAATGGGGAATCCTTTCCCCAGCTGGCAGTAGCCATCTAATTGCATTGAAATACCATGATATGACTGCTTGCTGGAGAACTCCCTAGCAAGTGGCCATGTCATGGCATTTCATAGGAAATCCCTTTTTTTTTTTGAAAATCACTTACTTTCATGATTTCCCCCCAAAATGCTCAATTTTGACATAAATGGGCTCCTGCTTATAGATAAGAACTCCTAAACGTTTTTGCTTTCTACATCCAAATGTTAACAGTACGATTGCCAAGTGACACAACTGAAAGCTAGTTTTAGCCAAGATCAGGGATTGGCAATTTATAGCCCGCGGACCAGATCTGGCCCACCAAGCAATTTCATCCAGCTCCAAAAGTCTGGATATCAGCAGTATTTCAGGGGTGGGATAATTCAGTTGCATTACTGTGGCAGGGGGCTTCTGTGGCAGGTCAGATGTGGCAGCAGAGAGAGGTAGCAGCAGCCAGATCAGAAGTGTCGACCTGTCTTGGACTGTGCTGCATTATTTTGGTCTGCTGCTCAAAAAAGGATGCCAAGCCCTGGCCTAGATGATAAGATTTAACGTTTAATATCCTTGGTCTTGGCATTAAACAGTAATGCTTAGGTTTTTTGAAAATGTAACAATTTCTTGAACAAACAGATATAAACCAATTCCTGCTTTAAGAAGTTCATTTGTGACTGATTATTTGTTAAATCAGTCATCACACTGCAAGATGTTTTGTTTGATTCACTGTCATATGGTAATTGCATATTTGTAATTGGCCAGCTGGGATTCAACTTTACTCAGGAATCAAACAAAGCTAGTGCAAAAAAACATGTACTGATGATGCACTTCAAAATCTGTTTTCACCTAAAGATGTAATGCCATGAAAACAGGAGCCAAGGTTTGCATTTCATTTTTCTATAAAATATGACAAATAAGATGGAGATTGTATTTCTCTATCTTTGTTTGCATATTACAGGGGCGGATTATTAAAAGAAAAGTTTTATGAAATTTAAGAAGAGCTACATATATGCATTAGTGAAATTTCCTTTTTTCCATGCAATGAACTTTTTTGTACTTTTATCCTTTCTTTTATACCCACATATTGCAGTTATGAGTTTCAAGTGTCAAAAGTTGGCTTATGTAATCGGTCCAAATTGTTTTGTTTGGAGGGCAAAAATCATTACAAAATTAAGGATAGGTGATAATTCTTCATTCTAATAACTTTTGTTCTAGTGTTGTTCTGAAATGGTAGGGAAGCCCTTCCAAAAGTCAAAATATCAAATAAAATCACCAAGATGCAGGGATAGCAATCGTAGTTTGTAGAATATTAATGATCTTGAAAAACTGCCTCTGCGGCAATTTTTTAATTTGTAGTAAAATAACAAGCCATTGATATTAGGTATGGGCAAGTCTCAATTCATGGCTTTTAGCTTTTGCTAACTACTGTGGGTAGGGGTGCACCAATAACAATTTTCTTGGCTGATACCGATAGCCGATTATTAACCAGCCATATCGGCCGATACCGATCGGATAATTGATATTTAGTAATATAGCTTGCTGAACGAACTTTAGTTTATGCACCCCCTCTGCCATGTCTAAGCATGGGGATGCAGATACAGGAGACACAGCAGCACTTTAATGAGAGCAGCTCACAGAACTGCTCCAATTAAAGCACTGCCCCTCCCCCACTCCCAGAGCACATGCAAAAGTGGCCCATGCCACTTGCAGCCCCTGGCCTTCAACCCTAGCCTGGGGGCAGCTGCCTGAGCCTGAGGCTTCCCAGGGCTGGGTGGTCTCTGGGCACTTGAAGTAGAGTGGCTCTTGGAGTCACTCTTCTTAAAGTGCTACCTGCCACTCCCAGAGCCTTCCTTCCCACTGGGGGAAGGACCCTGCTGCATGAAGCAGGGGGGACTGGCTGCTCTGGCGCCTGCCAGGCTCTGCCCTCAGCCCCTGGGGCACAAACCCTGAGGTACTGCAGGTTGAGTCATGCTGGGCTGGGTCAGGCCGGGCAACTCAGCTCTGCCCACCGTTCCCCTCTCCCATCACATCTCCAGCATTCAGCGCCTTTTACAGTGCCCACCCTGGCCTTAGCCCACAGTCTGCTGCACCACATCAGCACTCAGGACACCGCAACAACTACTCCCCTTCAGCCCAGCCTAGCCCACCAGTGAGGGGAGGGGGATTAATCCAGGGTCACCCTGGCTCATAGGAGGGAACCCAGGTGTTCAGGGGCCCGGCCATAATTCAATTATTGGAAAACATAATGGGCCAAAGAAGATTATAGCCGATAACATTAATTTTCCTTTTATTGTTGCTGATCCGATACACGACTAATATATTGGTGCACCACTAACTGTGGGTTTTCAGGACACAAGACTGTCTGAGTTAAATATCATCTCTGAGCAAAGTTGTTGGAGCTTTGGTGAAGTGGAAACTAAAAAATAACACAAGATGCCCAGACCCTTTCTAAGATCTTCACAAGACCCATTATGTTATGTTACTGAATTTATGTTGTAGATCTACTATTGTCTGCTCCAGCTCTTCGTTCCAGCCACTGCAACCTTTCAGCTGTCTACCTTTACTCATTCAAGTGGCCTTGCTGAAGTCAAGTGAGCTAGGGGTAGAGAATGAGACCTAGAATATGATAATCCCCAAGGAAAATAAGGATATGGCAAACACTTAAATTGCAATGTCCTAAAAGAGAAGAGGGTCATACTGCAGAGCAGCTGATACAAAATAAATGTCTATATATCTGCTCTTACTTGCCGGCAACTGAAAGCTAAAACAGGCCATCTTACTCCTGAGTGAAACAGGGTTAAGTAGCTCTTGTTTAACTTTTACCAGTATTTACCACAAGTCAAGAGCTAGAGGGGAAACAGTTACTCCATCAGCTGCACTACACTAAGCATGCACTCTACATTCACTCTCTCCTTATGCATGACAGAAAGTGAAAGAGATATGAGGTTATAAGCAAAGCCAAACATGAACTGAGCTTCCAATTTTGGGAAAGTTCATGGAACAGAAGAATGAGTGGGGAACATTTTACATGGGACCTGATTTAAAGCCCATTGAAGTCAATGAGAATTCTCCATTGACTTCAGCAAGCTTTGTTTCAGATCTACAAACACTACTGCTTCATAAATTACAAATATATTACACTGGAAAGAATAGCAGGCCCCATCTTGCTGGTATTATGTATAAAAGAGAAAAGTTTGAGTTGGAATTGGAACCGTCTCTTCTGCACCTTTATATAAGAGCAGGGGCCCCCATACTCAGCAAGTAGGAGATGAAATTACAGCCCCTAACTGTGCTAGTCCAGTTTTTGTTTTCTGAATCTTAGGATTCATCATCACTAACTACAAATACAGCAAGGAGCCATGACACTTTGTAATGCAATGATGCTGTTTGTTCCTAAGCTACACATCTGCTGCTTTGTTTTGCACCTCCATTATTACTGAATTGTTCTTGCTAGTGATATATCAGCCATAGGTGAATTAGGCTTGCTGAAAATATCTATATACCACTCAGGAATCATAGAAAAGTAGGGTTGAAAGGGACATCTGGGGATCATCTAGCCCTGCTCAAGATTGGATCTTCCCTGCCTAAATCATCCTAGACAAATATTTGGCTAATGCAGGGGTGTCATCTCTGTCCTGCAGAGCCCTATCATCCAGCCAATGGTGTCTGCTCATGGGTTTGCATGCTGTATGTGACATGCTCAGACCAGCCTGTATGCCACATGCCGCATATACCAGCCCCACATCTGTGCCCTGCAAGCAGTGTGTGGGACCAGTCCAGGACATGTGCTATATATGGCACCTGCAGTGGCCTGGCCCCATGTGCACAGGGCCAGTGTGTGGGCCCAGTCAGGTCTATGGATTTGCTCCACACCACTCATCTGGCCCATGGAGGCTATTGAGTTTGATACCCCTGCTCAAACCCGTTCTTAAAACCTTTAGAAACAGGCCCTCACACCAACTGCCATGCATAATGCCCAGAAATACCCTTTAATTTGCCACACGTAAAGCAGAGGGATGAGGGCATTGTCCATGTCCTCCCATTGTAAAGAGTATGCAATCACACCAAAATGTCAGGGGTGTGCACAAGTCATTGAAAATCCTAGTAATAGACAAAAAACAGCTATAGATACTTGAATACCCAAAGATACTGTGAGAACAGCATATGTTCACCATGTTGTAAGCTGCATGCCCCCAAATGTTTATATAGGCCTTGCTGGCTTATAGTCCACTGGCAGATTTAAACAATTTGAGTCTGAAGTTCTTACTTTTAAAGTGACGGCATAGGAAATAGTGATGGTCTGTTGGTACACATGCTCATCTACAAATACACGCTTTTTTCTTGCTTTAGCCCCATTTCATTGAAATACAAACACTATTGCTTCCAATTCTTCAGTGATGGATGTAATTTAACTGGCAGTTTTAAAACAGGGCCAGTCTACCGTGCGGAGGGATGAGGTCAGCAGGAGCAGACTCTTTATGAAAGACAGCTGAAAGCAGTTAACATAAATTTATTATATAGACAAAAGAGTGAGACAGGTATAAGCATGGAGAATGAAGAGGTGAAGCCTCCTCCTTCTCATGAAAGGGACGGCCAGAAGCAGGGGTATGGTAGTACTATTGCACTCTTACTTTTCATGGGGTGTTTGGCTGAAGCCCCTGCTTTCAAGTGACTTTGGACCCCAGGAAGCGAGTGCTGCCATGGCTGCTCATCCCCTCCTCTTCTCTGCTGCTGAATTCAGAGGGAGAGGGTGAGGGTGGGGAAGGGGGAACTGCAGCAGTGTTTACTTCCTGGGCTCCTGATCCATGTGAAAGTAGAGCCTTTGGCCAGACTCTGTCCCAATCAACTAATGAGCTTAGAGCTCACTGCTCAGGCGGTGAGCTCAGAGCTCACTATGCATGTGTATTACAGACAAAATCAGGAGCTGGGTGGTGGTGGGAAAACTGGTTTACCAGCTGGTCTAAGGACCTGTGAACCTTGGCCTTAGACCAGCAGTTTCCAACTCTGTGTCACGACCCTAATCCTGGGGGCAATGCCAGCGGTGCCGCACAGAAAAGACGAGCCGCGCCGCATGGTTGGAGCTCTCCCGCCCCTGGCTGCTGCCACCACTTCACTCTGCTCCCAGCAGCGGGGCGCGGAAAAAAAGGTTGGGAACCACTGCCTTAGACCAACACGGCTACAATCTACACCGTTGCTTGTGGACTGGAGACAACTGCATTGAAAGCTGTCCTCAGCCTTAGGGGATTCAAACCCACAAGTCCCACTCCACAGGACAGTGCTATGGGGTAGACCAAGGGTCAGGATACCTTTCTGCTGAAACTATGCTAATGTACACACAGTTTCTGGGGCCCTGAGGAACGAGTGAAAGATTAAATATGGGTTTGCTGCTTACTGCATTGAGTTCTCTGTTGGGAGATGGAATTTGGTCCCTGCTTCCAATATGGTTTCTTGATTTTTATCCAGGGCCTTTAATATAAAATGCATAAGCAGACCTGATAGCAGGCAACAGAAGCCTGGACTTCCTTTTTGAGCAGAGTAAGTTCTCTCTCACTCTCCCTCCCTCACTTTGCTTCTGCTCCCCTCAAACCTTCCCTTCTTTTTGCACAGGGTCCACGGAGAGTTCCCTTCTCCCACCCTGTCTCACTTCTAGCCTGCTAGATAGGTTTTCCTCCTGGTAGGTGGGAAATATGGGTTTGAACCCCTTTTGGTCAGAAGAGATCTGACTTTGAGCCTCTCTGTTCCTAGGTTAGCTCTAATCACCAAACTATAATCTAAGGTATGTTGTGCTACCTCCAGTTGTGTTTTAAAGCGAAAGCTACCACAACTGACTTTTGTGAGGGGCCTGATTCTGTCAGTATGGCAGAGGCACACTCTAGCCACATTTACCAGTTGCCACTTGCTTTTGAGACAGTTCACTGCTAAGGCCTATAGCTGCTCTGTTATGAAAACTGCAACTTTGGTCACAAAATACCTGCAAAAATGCTTTAATTTGGACACAACAGCATTTTCCAATGGAAAACTGTTTCACTGGAAGTTTTCTGGCCCTGCTAAGGACAAAGCAGATATGAAGGATGGTTTCAGAGCTGGAGTGCATAAATGAACAGCAATGGACTGTGGCTACTGGCTCTCTCAATAGAGTATGGAAGGAAAAAAGCAGGAAAACCTGGTTAAATGAAGCCTTGTCCCTGATTTCTTCAAGAAAAATGGTAAAAATGGTAGTTATAATCCTGCATGACACTGTCAATACAAGGCTGTTGTGCTTTCTGCCTGAATAATAAGTAGTTAATTTCTTAATCACAGCATGCGCCCACTCCCCAGGTAATCATCTGGCCAAAACTGGAACAAACTAATGAGCCAGCTGATGGGTGATCTGATTCTGTTTGCTTAGATGAAAGCAAAGTAACAGAGGCTAGTCAATAATCAAATGTTAAGCAGTTTCTTCCTATTGCATCTTATCCTTGCAAAGGAGAAAATGCAGCAACCAGTGAGAGAAAGTACTCTGTGTTCCTCTGTTTCCAGAGACACACAGACAGCCTTGTGTCCTACTTATTCATTCATATAGCATTGTTTTATTTTGTAATACTGTATAAGGGTTTACCAAATAAAAAGAGAGGCCTTCACACCTGATTTGAACCCAGCTGATAGTTGCACCCGTGCAAATCAAAGGGTTTTTTTTTTCTTTTTCTGGGTTTACAAATAGCAATATGACACTGCCTTCTCCTGGAAAGTTTTATCATTAGACCTAGGCCAGTGGTTTACAACCTTTTTTTATTTCTGGACCTCTTTGGAAATTTTGAATGGAGGTGTGGAACCTTTGGATTCTAAGTGTGGGTATTCACATACTTTTGATTGATCATAGTCATATTTCATGAACCCCTTAGATATAGTCTGCAGACCCCCAGGGGTCTACAGACCACAGGTAGAAAACGACTGACCTAGACAAATGAAAAAAAGAAACCACCCTGGATTTTTGTTGTTGTTTTTTAACATTATTCTTACAGTGCTTGAAAATGGAAGGCTGTAACACAAAATATCGTAGGGAGTGAAAGAGCTAGCTAAACAGCAGTAAAGAACCCCAGGGTCCTGTTTCCTTCTCTGCTTCTCTCCAGTCTAATACTGAATCAGAAAAGAGTTCCTGAGAGGTCCAAGGTAAAGTAAGAAGCCAAAACTGAAATCAATTTTGGGGGAGGGAAGGCGTAGATTGTTAGTGATGGGGTGCCTCCCTGTGGAGATGCAGAGCTATTATCAGAAGCACCAACAGTTTCAAGCTCCTGTGTGAAGGGTCTGATTTAAGACTGGGCAAGAACTGAGACTGCAGGCGCAGCTGGAAAGGAAATTTCTGACTCTATTTGTCAACCATATTTACTCTAAGCTTGAAGTGCTCTTTGGCTACATTTCTGGTAAAATTCGCTCACACATTTGAGATACTGAGTGCCCAGTTTAGCAGTTAAGCCAGGTTCATGCCTGATTTGTGATGCTCAAATATCCTTATGGTCCACTGCTACTGTCCTTCCTATTTGCTTTGTGAAGTAAATGATCACAACTCTCATCATTAGTCCTACTGCCTGTGTGCCAGACAAATACTGCTTCATATCCATGGACAAATAGTAAATCTTACCATACAGTACAGAAAACACATTAGTCCAGTACCTTAAAGGTGTATTGGAATTCAGCTGCCAGAAGTGGATGTATGTGCATGTGGGTGTGTGACACTTACGTTTTTTCTGTTTATATAATCAGTTCTAATTTATCAGTTCTAGCTATTTTCCTGCCTTTATTATTGTGGTGTCTAAGCATATTCAACTGATTTCTCATCACAGGAGGTATTGTATCTCCTTGAACAACCAGGATATTTTAGACTACCATTGTGGAAGGTATGGAAGCTCCTTCTCAAACTAATAAATTTCAGCCTTGACTGAAATCCAAGACTGAATGAAAGTAATGGTAGTAGTTTACAAACCCATGCAAATATACATTTCACCATAAACCAGTCCTCCATGTAATTCATTATCTGGATTCTCAGGGAGGATGCTTGAGAAGAAGATTCAAGAAATCTAGGAGATAAAAAAAAATCCTAACTAAGGGAATACTGAGAAGGGAAGGCCTTAATCCTGCAAAATATTCCAAAATGATCAGCAGTTACATTTGTGTAAGGCACACTGGCCATGTCTACACAAGCCGCTGACTGTGCAGTAGCTCATTACTACTGAAAAGTAGCATTACATGGCAGGAAGTGTGATGTGATGTTACTGCGCAGTAGTAATGAGCTACTGCACAGTCAGGATCACCTAAGCTGTTCAGCAATGCTACTGCGCAGTAACTTTGATTACTGCACATTCAGTGTCTCGTGTAGACACAGCCACTGAAAACAGACGCAGTATCTACCCATAGATCAGCGCAGAAGGCCTAAGGGAGGAGTTGACTAGCGGTGGGTGAAACGGGATATATTTGATTTGGATTCAGCCTGAACTGGGGACAGTGATTTGATTCATTGAATCGGATTGCTGCCCCTGACTCAATTCAGCCGAATCCGAAGATTCGATGCTGATTTGGAGAATCAGCAATTGGGCCATAGACACAGCTTTAAATGTCTTTTCTACATACCTTGAGGTACCAGGCATGGCTTGTGAACACTGTGATGGTGGGGCAGATGGAGTGTCCCACAGTAGTGCAGGGGGGCCCCCCATGTGCTTGGTGGTGAACCCAGAAGTGGACTGGAAGTACTTTCGTTCCAATTCTGGGTCCATTGCTGAGCACTCTGGGGGCCCCCTGCACCCCCAGCTTGGCGATCAGCCATGGGGGGGGACCCTGGGTGCGCCCCCAGACCCAGGAGGCACCAGTCGCTGAGCTAGGGGGCCGTGGGGAGGCCCCTCTGTGCACTCCCCAGTGGACCTGAAAGTGGATTGAAAGTTCTTCTGGTCCACTTCTGGGTCTGCTGCCGAGTGCCCTGGAGACCCTCCCGCGCTCCTGTGGGATGCTCCATCCACCCCACTACTGCAGTGTTGATGAGCTGCCTGGTACCTTGAGGTATGTAGAAAAAACATTTAAAGTTGTGTCTATGTCCGAATCTCCAAATCCGAATCGATTTAGGGTTCCAATTCGATTTGGAGAGATTAAAGGGTCTCCTGATTCGATTCGGATTTGGAGATTTGGCCACCGAATTGGGCTGAATCTCTGCCAAATTGAATCAAGGACCAAAGCTTCGCACAGCCCTAGAGTTGACCAAATTCACATGCATACATATACATGCTTCTCTACCTCTTGGTGACAAATACATTTTCTCCCCCGCTTTCTACCTACTGCATACAACTTGTTTGATGGTTTCCTAAAATAAAACCCCACAAAAAATCCAACAATTGTTAGAGCGTCATCAGAAAGAGAAATGCAGATACATTATATTCAAAAGGAGAATCTTGAATATAATGTAGGGCCACCATGTGTGTATTTTCATAACATGCTTTAGTTAAGAGGTAAGTTGGCAAAATATTTAGCAGCACTTAGAGTATGGTTCATTGTAATGTTCCATTGATACCCTGTTAAAATGTTGTTGTTACAGCTAATGGCATTTTCTGCCTGCTGAAACAAATGGGAATAACTACCTTTGTATAAATCAGTTTTAAATGATCTAATTGTATTCCTGTTAAAGCATCATGCCAACAGACAGTATATGTCTTTGTTCCCCTTTCGATATGCTGAGATAACTGTTAACACTAAATGAATGAACTACATATCTTTTAGATCATTCATTGGATATGGCATTGAATTAATGACAACAAGAAAAACTGAATCCTGCAAAATACATTCTCCTCATGGTCTGGATAGAGTCTTGCACGTTTATTCCCCGAGTTTTGGCTAGGCATATTCCTGTTTCACATACTTAATAAACACAAGATTATTTTCCAGCATTCCACCAAATAAGTTTTCCAATTGAACTTTAACAAAGAAAAACCACTATTACAAGATTTTAATTATTTGGAACTCTAACAAAGTGAAGGTTTATTCAAAAAATATTTCTTTCCACTTCAGGCAAACTGTTACATTAACTTCCACTGACTAGTATTTCAAAGTATACTGTCATTTCCCCTCATATTAGTAAAAGATACAATTGGAGTAAATTGTTTCACAAGGTGTTTGGAAAAAAATATATACAAAATTATTCTTTATCTCTCCTCTTATGATGAAGCAGAAGTACACATTTTTGGAGCTAAAATATATATTGACATACTTAACCTCACAAATAAATAAATATGTACAAGGGAGGTTATTCTGTCAACAACAAAGAAAAAGGTTTACATTGCAAAAGTGAGAGTATTCAAGAACCTCAGACTGACAAGACAGTTTAAGACTACTACATGGTAGTAAAAAAAAAAGAAAAAAAATCTTAATTTAGCAAAAATATAGGCAACTGTACATTAATCTGATGGTTAGGTTACAGCTAGGCTTCTGCCAGGATACTTCTTTTACACTTTTCTTAACATTTACTGTACTATTGTGTTTAATTCCTCAGCTTTTCAGGAGCATATGCTTTTCCTTCTTTTCACTAGTGAACACCTTAATCAGGTAAAAATCTCACAGTAAGCGGCTATCTGAACACTATTATCTACAGTAGTTAGGCAGGTGGAATAATAAAATATAAGTTCTGTAAATGTTCATACATAAGCTTTGCCTAAATTCTTTTCCTTAATAAATGTATTTGACAGAATTAATCCCTGATATAACTACATCTGAAATCAATAGGTCTGAATTTAGTTTATACCATTACATGAATTATAATTGAGGTTTGCTCAGGTTATTTGTAGTGATGTTACAAACAGTGTTGCTGGACCCAATGTAATTAAAACACACTTCTCCTCTGCAATGATCAAGGTATTTGTGGCTCAGGTCGATATTATATTCGTGCAGTCACAGCATAATCTTTCCAAACAGAAACAGATGCAAAGTACACACACTATTACGAATCAAAGCCCCCAGTTACTGAGTGCCCAGCTGCTTATCACCAGATGTATATCACAGCAGAGGTTTGTAGAAATGTTTTGGTAAATATAATTGAATGAAAAGTGGTCAATTTTTTTGAAACTGAAAATTCTCATTTTCTGTTAAAAGAATATATATTTTTTATTTCCTTTGAATACATGGGAAATGTCCTCTATTTTCTGACCACAGAGGCAACGCATAGGGCACCCTCCCCCCACCCAGTCGGCCATGGGGGAACCCCCCTCTGCTCACTGACTGACATGCCCCCTCTGACCAAGGTGGCAGCAGTTGCCCATGTCTGACCAAATTAGTTATTGCCATTTTAAAAGAAGTGTACAGTGACAGGTGTCACAGACGCTATGCAATAACTATGCAATTTCAATAACAGATATGGTATATTGATAGACATAAATGGTAACATAGAGCCAGGTGATAGGTTTATATAGCTCAGAAAAGTAGAGCCTTTTATGATCTTTGTCTTCTGTACCCATTCAGAATTAAATGCAGTTTTGCAAACAGTGCAATGATGTTGAATTCAGGTTATGTTGATTGATCATTGCATCTCAGATGATCTGTATCCATATAACATTTAACCAACTGCTGCCAGAAGGAAGTGTGATAGTACAGACTACACAAGTGCAATTGTGGAGCTCAATTTTGTAGTGTAACATACTGTAGCCTTTAGATGCTTTATACATTGCAATGTCATGTAACAACAGGTCTCTATGCACAACATGACTAAAATATAGGAAACACACAAGCTAACGTGGGGTTGAACATTTTTTTGACGTATTTTAACTGATATCCTTATAGCATCACTCATTTCACTTAGATTGTCTTTGTACATGCTGTTGTGTCTTTTGTTATACCTACCATGTACAAATATCTGCATTAGACCCATTTTACTTGGTGAAAATGGGTGTTCAGTGTAAGATTACACCAGCACAGTGGTAGAAAGGGGGCACATCTACACAAGACGCTACTGCACAGTGGTTACTTTTATTAGTGAGTGCTAAATAAATGTGCAGTAACTGGAGTTACTGCACAGTTGTGCCAGTGAACATCTTTTCAGTGACACTACTTCACAGTAGCTTAATAGTACTGCGCAGTAGCATATTGGCACTATTAGTGCTGTGATGCGTTACTCCACAGTATTATTCTGCTACTGCACAGTCAGTCTCTCATGGAGACATGCCCAGTGAGATGTTGCCTTTTCACATGGAATGATGCATGTATGAATATCAAGGCATTTGACATTGTGTAAGCATGGGAATACCTCATTTAACAATTTTTTATCATTTCAAACCTCATTTGCATGTAGGGGGACTTAAATGTGGGGAGTTATCACCAACTTGCATACCCATATCAGCAAGAAAATACTGCTACCCATTAATGTGATTGGTGTTTTTCTATACAGAAGGATGCAATTTGGTCCAGAAGGTCCAGAGTTTTCAGATTAGTATTCATATGCAAATCTGAATAATGTTTCCTTTGTATTATTAGGCCTGGAGGTTTATTTGGTAAGAGTAACTCTTTGAGACTGGAGTTAGGGTTTTCTTCACCTGTGAAAAGACACTGCAGCAGTAGATAGCCAAGCAGCAAGAGTTTAAGAAATACAGCGAGGAAAAATCCATGCTATTCATAGAGAAGAGATCATCAATTAAGAAAGCTGCACAGAAGAGCCTGTATGTTTTCCAGATTACTTCTTCTCTTCCTTCCAAAGGACTCAAGTCTTGCTTCAATTCAGTCTAAATTACTTGGAGTTGGATTTGTAACTCTTCTTTAGTCTTCTATATTCAAGTGTGATCTATCTATCTATGTGTGTATATACATACATACATACATATACACACACAGAAGAGGGTGTGGAGGGGGAAGGGGAAGAATTCTTACTTTGTATAGGATCACACTTAAAATCTGCTGTCCTGGTAAAAGCTGCTGTCACGTTGGCTGGTACAGACTGGAAAACAGTTTTTATTTCATGCTGGAAAATGGTCAATGCTGAAACCATATTAGCAAAGACAACTAAGTCTTAATGGGGGAAGTCTTCTTGTATGGAATTGCTTAACAGAATGGCAGTGTAAGTAAGAAAAATAACTACATCTTCTTGCTCAGTCTCTAATTCCTCCATTGTTATGAATCTCCAGTCTCCTTTTTTCCGTCTTTCTTTGGTTCAGAAGTTCAGAAACCAGTCAGAACTTTGTGCTGTGGCTGAAGGTATCTGACATGATAATGTTTTTATAGAAGTTGTCAGAGTGAGCATTGCAGTACCCCTTGACCTTGTCAATAACCTGATGGACAGGGATGATTGATGTCTGTTCTCCATCCATTGGGGAAAATTTTGATGAGGGCTTCTCAATGAAAATATTATCTAGGGAGGGAAAAGAAAGGAAATTAATGCTTTTCAAACAGTCTTGTTATTTAGCAGATTGGGCACCTGCTAGCAATTCCCATCTGTACATTGATGTAATTCACTTTTTAGTTCAGTCACCCTGATGGGTTTTTTTTTCATGAAAGCCATTCAATTGCTTGTTATTACCTGTCTATGTGCTTTTCAATTATATATGCTATACACCAAATTCACATGTTCTAACCCACAGAAATTTGGCCCATCTCTCCAATCCTTTTCCAAATCCTCCTGCCTCTCTCTCATCTTATATTCTTCCAAATTCTGACACTGAATCTTATTGTGCCATGCTATATCAGTTTAGCTACTCATGCTCTAGAATTGGCATCAGTATTACCGTATTATAATAGAAGGGATGATTTGAATA
Source organism: Alligator sinensis (assembly GCF_000455745.1). NCBI lineage: Eukaryota > Metazoa > Chordata > Crocodylia > Alligatoridae > Alligator > Alligator sinensis. The sequence goes on from NW_005841963.1 coordinate 73,022, forward strand.
TTATTTTACAAACATTTGGGAAATGAATGAGTCAAACTATAAAACAGTAGGAACATGCTAGTGAGGAGAATGTAATAGGGTGAATAATAGAAATTAAAAAGTTATTAAATAATAACAAAATTAATAATAGTATGTAGGAAAATATAATTTACAAGTAAAACTCAAAGAGCAGGGTTTAAAACTGCCCTTACATTTGCACCCATGTGACTTCCCAACATGTGAAAAATACAAACTAAGGAAACATTGGACTAGTGTGCAGTACTAAAAGGAGGAGGAAAACATGTTCATATTTCATGTGCTCTAAGCCAAGTATGAAATATAGAGGGAAAAAAAGGAAATAAAATATCTTTGTCTTAATTTCTTCTTCAGGTTTCTAAAGTTCAGAACTCCCGAAGTTCCTGATGATGTTGGTAAAAATGCTTCTGATGACCAGATTGCATGTTATCATCATGAGATCCTTACCTGGCTTACCAGGGCAGTCAAAGAAGAGACGGCATGAAGTTCTAGCTAGTCTTTTATCTCCATTTTACATGAGGGAGCCAGCTAAACTTACTACTTAGCTATAAGGAAAAAATATTTTGCTTTTGCTAGGTGGATTTTCTTTTTCTACTTTCACCCACTAAAACTGGCTGCAAGAGACTCCTGAATTTCTTCACAACAGTCATCTTTATCTCACTAAACTTTCCTCATATAGCCTTCAGCTGAAAACTCTTTTTCAGATAGAAAAAGGAAATATCCACTTTGAAGGCTAACAGAATCACTGTTCTGAGTTTGGCCAGTAGGGAGAGCTCATGTAGTGAGCAATCATCTTTTCCCTTTTTCTCCAAATACATTGTTTTGTTGAATTCCCTTTTCTCTTCCATTCTCATGAATAAGACTGGAAGTCATTCTTTTAACACAAATTGGATAGGACCCAACGAGAAGTGAGATAGCAAGATGAATAGTTTCATGAAGGAAAGCACCCTGAGCCATCTGTTTGATACATCTTTAAGTGAAAATGTGTAACAACTTTCAAATATTTACTTTGCAAAATGTATTTATTATTCTTAAACCTAGTATATTTTATCATTTTAAATGGTGTATTTGCTATATTGCTATAAAATTATTTCTAGGAGAAATATATTGATTACCAAAGAAAACAAAATGGAAATGCAATTTTCAAAAAAATGTTTCATGATACCAGGGCATAGTGCTCATAAAAATTTGCTATATGAAATTCTGCTGTCATTGCACATAAAGAGAAATGGATTATAGAGAGGAAAATCAACAGCTTCAGTCATGGAAAAAAAGAGCCAGGCTCAGGCATATCAGAATAATATTTCTTGAAAAGCAGGTGAAAATGTCCAATGAATTACAGCAAATAATTCTGCACCCTTCTGCAAACTGCTGGATACTGCACAGTCTCTCAGTTGTTTTACTCGCTAGCCAATGGTTTTAGAATTTGGAATGTTTCTCTTTATTTTATTTAAAATTTTAAAATGGAGTCTTGTTTCTTAGGGAAGGTTGTTTCCACAGTCCTCAAATCATTACACTTAGATTAAATGAGGCTCCATTAACAAGTCACATTTCCCAAATAAATGATTTTCTACCATGTTCCCATGGCAAATAGGACTCTTTTTCTTGAGTTCAGTGGACTTTGGACTACATCTCATGGATGAAATCTTGGTCCTATTGAAGTTAATGGGAATTTTGCAGTTGACCTTAGTGCAACCAGGATTTTACCCCTTGTTTGCAACACCAGTGTAAAAGGTATTTCAGCCCTGAAAGTGACCAGTTATGGCCAGTCCCATGTCACAGCTGTGCCAGAAGACTCTGAAAATTCACAAGAATGATTTGTTTTGTGCATGTTATCAAACATTTACCTTGTGAACCTTACAACAAGGTTTCCAGGGGTATCTGAAAAACATCGTCCATCATACGGATGTAATTTATCTTTAATTGAAAGATATTTAAAACTAATGGCTAGGAGATTGCATTCTGCCAGGGTCACAGACTGTACTGAGAAACAGTATCTTACAGCTCCCAAAAATGGGGTAAGCATTAAGGCTGTGGCATGGTGCATTTTTCTAGAAGAGTTATCTTTCAAACACCTCATGCCCCAGGCAGAGCACAGACAGAGTTTGAAGAACACTTGCCCTCTGAATCACAGCAAGGCAGCATTGATGACCAAGATGTGTATAGTGAAAAACAAGCAGTGTTTCTGATTAGCAATAATCCTTTGTGCCAAGTAGGACTTCATGCAAGTGGTACCCCTCCACCCTGTGCAGATCATGCATCCAACAGAAGCAATGCACACTTTACCTGGAGTTCTCCACCTCTGATGAGGAAATGCTCTTAGAAGACATTATCTATACCATAAACACATGAATGTCTGGGTCAATTCCAGAAAGCAACAACTATATTAACAACAGCTACCAACACATACATCTATTACACACACACATGGACATATAGGTCACCCAAGATATCAAACTGAGCAGGACAGCCATGGTGGACGGTGGACCTTGAATCAAATAGGTCAGGGGTTTTCAACCTTTTTTAACAAGTGTACCTCTTCTGTCCCAAAGTTTCAGCTCATGTACCCCTTTATATTAAAATGATTTGGTGGAGCTGAGCATGTGTGCACACCCCTCCCCCAGCAGGTAAATCTGTAGGGGAAGGGAAAAGGCCATGGGGTGGGGGAAGATTGAGGCCCCCTGTGGTGAGGGAGGGTGTGGGGCACAGACAGGGACAGGGACTGGGATGGATGGGGCCCCAGCTGGGCCAGGGTGTGGGACAATCAGATGGCTTATCCAGGAGGCTGGGGGGCTCCTGCTGCTGTGTGCACCCTGACAGAGGCCTGGGAGGCACGTACCCCCATCTGTGTGTGGGTTGGAGGTGGCTGCTGCTGCGTGCTGGGCTTTGCATGCCTCTGTAGCTGCCCTGGGAACAGTGTAATGCCACGTGCGTCCTGCTGCAGGGAGGGCAGGGGGTGTGGCAAAGCCCAGTGGTGGCGGGCATGTGGCATTGTACTGCTCCTGGGGCAGTTGCAGTGGTGTGCAAAGGCCAGCATGCAAAAGCAGCTGCTTCCACCCCACGCACGTATGGGAGGTATGTGCCCCCCGGGCCTCCACCAGGGTGTGCATAGTAACAGGAGCCTCCCCACCACCGTAATCCCTATGACTTTTTTAAGTACCCCTAGGTGTACGCGTACCCCTGGTTGACAACCACTGAAATAGATCAAAGCTAACTTGTAATATTTAGTGCCAACTTAGTGCCATAAAAGTTGGCTTCAAGGAGAAAATAGATATTGAAAAACTGTGCCTACCCATAATCACTTTTGATTGTTGCTACTGAAAAGAAAGCATAATAGAATGTATATTTTAAAAAGGCACATGCAATTCAAAGAAAACAAATGAACAATAGCACTGAAAAGTAAAAAAAAAGGCATAGAATACTTTGATGTCCCCTGATGGATTACATCACCAGCTAGGATCCATTTTAGGAAATACCTTAAGCCTGTGCTTCAACTAATCCCTGTTTAGGTAAGCACTTAGCTTTAATTATGGGCTTAAGTATTTTTCCTGAATGAAGGTGCAAACCTGTGTCCAAGCTGCAGCTATGCCTTTGAAGTATTTCAATCTGATGAATTTAAACTCACAGAACTTCTACTCTGCTCTAGGGGTGCCTGGACACGTGATTAAATGAGTCTGCTGAAGTGTTCAGATTAGAATGCTCCAGGGTGTTGCAGCGTCATGTATATTCAGCGTCCCAAGATTCAAAATGGTGGCAGGGCCCTTTAACTAAAACTTGTCAAACATTCTCTAGTTAAAACACAGCACCCCTGCATCCATTTTGAAATGAGGAATGCTGAATATATGTGACACTGAGGCATTTTAATTAGAGTGGCTGTCCAGGAGCTGCTCTAATTAAAATGCCTCTTCTTCCCACCCTGGAGCACCTGTATAGACATAGAGTTTCAATTAAGAGATGGGTGGTTTTAAGTTATAGCTCTCCCAATTTCCAGTGGAACTGCCCCAAAATATGCAGTGTTATCATCTCATCTCTTGGGTTTCTGTCCACACTTCTTTCACAGATGGTCCCTTTAAATGGTGACAGTGGCAAATTTGCAGTGCTGTGATTCCACTTCAACTTGAATTTCTACTAACAAGTGTTACAGCCCTGATTCAACTGGCAAAGTATATTAGACCTTATTAATTTTTTCAGTAGTAGTTTATATAATAGTTTTAAATTGTGAGTTGGCACTTGGGAATAATAAACTTGTTTGAATAATAATATCTTTATTTTTTCCTTTCTCTGGGCAAGACCCTTATGTCAGAACTGTTCATCTTCCTAATTATAAAGAGCTCCAATTATTAATAATGAGAGTTAAGCAAACAGTAGAATCTTGAATCCTGATCTGCAGCTAAGGCTCTAAGAAGAGAATTAAGCTTTAAGTTGAAAAAATGTATTAACTTCCTGGTTTAACAAGAGGATAATCTTTGACATGGTTTAGAGATATGAAGTTTTTCTTTACTTGTTTTGGGCTTTTGTTTTTTTGTTTTGTTTTGGTTTTTTGTTTTTTGGTTTTTTTTTGTTTTGTTTTGTTTTGTTTCACATTTTTCTTCTTATTTTTTCTACCTGAATTTGATTATTGGGAACACTTCCCCCTCTTTTTAGTACATTCTATTTATTTTATTTTTAAGATTGCACTGCAGACATATTCAGGGGAGTGAAAATGTTTGGTCTCGACTGTGGGCTCTACACAAAGAGCTTAATTCACTGAAACATTTAAAAGTGTTTAACTTTGAGCATGCTTTTATCTTTAGGCATAAGTAACAAAGCAAAAATACTGGTGTAAAATTGCTGTACTGGGCACTCACTGCTCAGCTTCCTTAGCCTGAGCAGGACTTGTGAAGCAACAGTATGGCATCCTGAATCGAGACTATGTTGTGGATGAATCAGAGAGAGGTGTACAGGAGTGTCTCACATGTAAAATTTGGCAACTTTATAACATGATCTTCAGAGACCATGTGACCAGTCTGCTGAATTAACACTACAATAACAGTAAACTTACTGAAATAAATCAGAAGCTATGAAGTTTGATGGTTATTCTGGAACCTCTGTTTCCATAGTAAAGATACTTGGAAACAAAAGTCAGCTCATGACATTGTCCCAGGCTCATGGCATTATCACAGCTAACTGAAGGCAAGATATCATAGCTAAATTTGAAGTGCTAGGAGTCTGGTTGTCCACATGAGGATGATAAGGACACTGAAGGCCTGGAGAAACAGTTATGAATTGGACCCTAAGAATAAGTTTGTGGCCACAGAACTTCTTGGAGTGGCGCACTGAAGAATTCCTGAGCAGGGAAATTGCCTATTGTTGCTTGTTTCCACTGTGTTTAAGGAGAGAGGATTTTATAGGGTCTTTGTAAATGAAGTTTACACCAAGGAAACACATGAGTCATATAACCAATTTTTCCTCCTAATGGAAACAATTCTGGAAGGCCCTGAATGTTGCTTAATTGCTTAGTTTTAATTAAATGGGGCAACACCTATTTGTAACACTGGGAATCAGCCACAAAATTCTATTCCACTTGAGTGAACCAAGTGTTAAGGCAGTATAAAAATATGAAGGTAAATCCTAGAACTATGCCACATCAAAATAACCAGAATTGAAGATTGGAGTATCAGAAAAGAAACCTGTCTTGCAAAAATGGGACAGCATTTTGGGTAGAATCCTATTTCGTATTACACTCCCAAATGGCCATTACCCTGTTGTGTATTTCTGCCAGTTATCCACAGTTTATGACCCTACTTTATGGCGGTCTGAGGTATAACAGTTTTCAAACCACTAGTACCGTTAAAATGTTCTAGTATAATTAAAATATTCTTAAAATAAACATATTTTTATGTCGGATGAATGGAATATAGAATGTACTTGTCATTGCACAATTTATATCTGATTAGCTGTGGAATAAATGTATGCTATCTGTAAAAGGGCAAATAATTGTGTATATTTTGGGAAATCAGTATTAATATGCATATAGCTTTCATTTGTCTCATTATAAATAAATATGTTATAGCTTAGTAGGTGACAGGTTGACCTGGGGACAGGCTAGGAAGTCTTCATTTCTATTACTAATTCTGCCATTAGCTACTTGTGGGTGGGTCTACATGAAACACTTTAGTGAGCAGTAGACTAACTGACTGTTCGGTGAAGCATCACCATCTACATGCG
>NW_005841963.1:82454-112117 GCF_000455745.1 Alligator sinensis
TTTTTTTTTCATGAAAGCCATTCAATTGCTTGTTATTACCTGTCTATGTGCTTTTCAATTATATATGCTATACACCAAATTCACATGTTCTAACCCACAGAAATTTGGCCCATCTCTCCAATCCTTTTCCAAATCCTCCTGCCTCTCTCTCATCTTATATTCTTCCAAATTCTGACACTGAATCTTATTGTGCCATGCTATATCAGTTTAGCTACTCATGCTCTAGAATTGGCATCAGTATTACCGTATTATAATAGAAGGGATGATTTGAATATTATTTTACAAACATTTGGGAAATGAATGAGTCAAACTATAAAACAGTAGGAACATGCTAGTGAGGAGAATGTAATAGGGTGAATAATAGAAATTAAAAAGTTATTAAATAATAACAAAATTAATAATAGTATGTAGGAAAATATAATTTACAAGTAAAACTCAAAGAGCAGGGTTTAAAACTGCCCTTACATTTGCACCCATGTGACTTCCCAACATGTGAAAAATACAAACTAAGGAAACATTGGACTAGTGTGCAGTACTAAAAGGAGGAGGAAAACATGTTCATATTTCATGTGCTCTAAGCCAAGTATGAAATATAGAGGGAAAAAAAGGAAATAAAATATCTTTGTCTTAATTTCTTCTTCAGGTTTCTAAAGTTCAGAACTCCCGAAGTTCCTGATGATGTTGGTAAAAATGCTTCTGATGACCAGATTGCATGTTATCATCATGAGATCCTTACCTGGCTTACCAGGGCAGTCAAAGAAGAGACGGCATGAAGTTCTAGCTAGTCTTTTATCTCCATTTTACATGAGGGAGCCAGCTAAACTTACTACTTAGCTATAAGGAAAAAATATTTTGCTTTTGCTAGGTGGATTTTCTTTTTCTACTTTCACCCACTAAAACTGGCTGCAAGAGACTCCTGAATTTCTTCACAACAGTCATCTTTATCTCACTAAACTTTCCTCATATAGCCTTCAGCTGAAAACTCTTTTTCAGATAGAAAAAGGAAATATCCACTTTGAAGGCTAACAGAATCACTGTTCTGAGTTTGGCCAGTAGGGAGAGCTCATGTAGTGAGCAATCATCTTTTCCCTTTTTCTCCAAATACATTGTTTTGTTGAATTCCCTTTTCTCTTCCATTCTCATGAATAAGACTGGAAGTCATTCTTTTAACACAAATTGGATAGGACCCAACGAGAAGTGAGATAGCAAGATGAATAGTTTCATGAAGGAAAGCACCCTGAGCCATCTGTTTGATACATCTTTAAGTGAAAATGTGTAACAACTTTCAAATATTTACTTTGCAAAATGTATTTATTATTCTTAAACCTAGTATATTTTATCATTTTAAATGGTGTATTTGCTATATTGCTATAAAATTATTTCTAGGAGAAATATATTGATTACCAAAGAAAACAAAATGGAAATGCAATTTTCAAAAAAATGTTTCATGATACCAGGGCATAGTGCTCATAAAAATTTGCTATATGAAATTCTGCTGTCATTGCACATAAAGAGAAATGGATTATAGAGAGGAAAATCAACAGCTTCAGTCATGGAAAAAAAGAGCCAGGCTCAGGCATATCAGAATAATATTTCTTGAAAAGCAGGTGAAAATGTCCAATGAATTACAGCAAATAATTCTGCACCCTTCTGCAAACTGCTGGATACTGCACAGTCTCTCAGTTGTTTTACTCGCTAGCCAATGGTTTTAGAATTTGGAATGTTTCTCTTTATTTTATTTAAAATTTTAAAATGGAGTCTTGTTTCTTAGGGAAGGTTGTTTCCACAGTCCTCAAATCATTACACTTAGATTAAATGAGGCTCCATTAACAAGTCACATTTCCCAAATAAATGATTTTCTACCATGTTCCCATGGCAAATAGGACTCTTTTTCTTGAGTTCAGTGGACTTTGGACTACATCTCATGGATGAAATCTTGGTCCTATTGAAGTTAATGGGAATTTTGCAGTTGACCTTAGTGCAACCAGGATTTTACCCCTTGTTTGCAACACCAGTGTAAAAGGTATTTCAGCCCTGAAAGTGACCAGTTATGGCCAGTCCCATGTCACAGCTGTGCCAGAAGACTCTGAAAATTCACAAGAATGATTTGTTTTGTGCATGTTATCAAACATTTACCTTGTGAACCTTACAACAAGGTTTCCAGGGGTATCTGAAAAACATCGTCCATCATACGGATGTAATTTATCTTTAATTGAAAGATATTTAAAACTAATGGCTAGGAGATTGCATTCTGCCAGGGTCACAGACTGTACTGAGAAACAGTATCTTACAGCTCCCAAAAATGGGGTAAGCATTAAGGCTGTGGCATGGTGCATTTTTCTAGAAGAGTTATCTTTCAAACACCTCATGCCCCAGGCAGAGCACAGACAGAGTTTGAAGAACACTTGCCCTCTGAATCACAGCAAGGCAGCATTGATGACCAAGATGTGTATAGTGAAAAACAAGCAGTGTTTCTGATTAGCAATAATCCTTTGTGCCAAGTAGGACTTCATGCAAGTGGTACCCCTCCACCCTGTGCAGATCATGCATCCAACAGAAGCAATGCACACTTTACCTGGAGTTCTCCACCTCTGATGAGGAAATGCTCTTAGAAGACATTATCTATACCATAAACACATGAATGTCTGGGTCAATTCCAGAAAGCAACAACTATATTAACAACAGCTACCAACACATACATCTATTACACACACACATGGACATATAGGTCACCCAAGATATCAAACTGAGCAGGACAGCCATGGTGGACGGTGGACCTTGAATCAAATAGGTCAGGGGTTTTCAACCTTTTTTAACAAGTGTACCTCTTCTGTCCCAAAGTTTCAGCTCATGTACCCCTTTATATTAAAATGATTTGGTGGAGCTGAGCATGTGTGCACACCCCTCCCCCAGCAGGTAAATCTGTAGGGGAAGGGAAAAGGCCATGGGGTGGGGGAAGATTGAGGCCCCCTGTGGTGAGGGAGGGTGTGGGGCACAGACAGGGACAGGGACTGGGATGGATGGGGCCCCAGCTGGGCCAGGGTGTGGGACAATCAGATGGCTTATCCAGGAGGCTGGGGGGCTCCTGCTGCTGTGTGCACCCTGACAGAGGCCTGGGAGGCACGTACCCCCATCTGTGTGTGGGTTGGAGGTGGCTGCTGCTGCGTGCTGGGCTTTGCATGCCTCTGTAGCTGCCCTGGGAACAGTGTAATGCCACGTGCGTCCTGCTGCAGGGAGGGCAGGGGGTGTGGCAAAGCCCAGTGGTGGCGGGCATGTGGCATTGTACTGCTCCTGGGGCAGTTGCAGTGGTGTGCAAAGGCCAGCATGCAAAAGCAGCTGCTTCCACCCCACGCACGTATGGGAGGTATGTGCCCCCCGGGCCTCCACCAGGGTGTGCATAGTAACAGGAGCCTCCCCACCACCGTAATCCCTATGACTTTTTTAAGTACCCCTAGGTGTACGCGTACCCCTGGTTGACAACCACTGAAATAGATCAAAGCTAACTTGTAATATTTAGTGCCAACTTAGTGCCATAAAAGTTGGCTTCAAGGAGAAAATAGATATTGAAAAACTGTGCCTACCCATAATCACTTTTGATTGTTGCTACTGAAAAGAAAGCATAATAGAATGTATATTTTAAAAAGGCACATGCAATTCAAAGAAAACAAATGAACAATAGCACTGAAAAATAAAAAAAAAGGCATAGAATACTTTGATGTCCCCTGATGGATTACATCACCAGCTAGGATCCATTTTAGGAAATACCTTAAGCCTGTGCTTCAACTAATCCCTGTTTAGGTAAGCACTTAGCTTTAATTATGGGCTTAAGTATTTTTCCTGAATGAAGGTGCAAACCTGTGTCCAAGCTGCAGCTATGCCTTTGAAGTATTTCAATCTGATGAATTTAAACTCACAGAACTTCTACTCTGCTCTAGGGGTGCCTGGACACGTGATTAAATGAGTCTGCTGAAGTGTTCAGATTAGAATGCTCCAGGGTGTTGCAGCGTCATGTATATTCAGCGTCCCAAGATTCAAAATGGTGGCAGGGCCCTTTAACTAAAACTTGTCAAACATTCTCTAGTTAAAACACAGCACCCCTGCATCCATTTTGAAATGAGGAATGCTGAATATATGTGACACTGAGGCATTTTAATTAGAGTGGCTGTCCAGGAGCTGCTCTAATTAAAATGCCTCTTCTTCCCACCCTGGAGCACCTGTATAGACATAGAGTTTCAATTAAGAGATGGGTGGTTTTAAGTTATAGCTCTCCCAATTTCCAGTGGAACTGCCCCAAAATATGCAGTGTTATCATCTCATCTCTTGGGTTTCTGTCCACACTTCTTTCACAGATGGTCCCTTTAAATGGTGACAGTGGCAAATTTGCAGTGCTGTGATTCCACTTCAACTTGAATTTCTACTAACAAGTGTTACAGCCCTGATTCAACTGGCAAAGTATATTAGACCTTATTAATTTTTTCAGTAGTAGTTTATATAATAGTTTTAAATTGTGAGTTGGCACTTGGGAATAATAAACTTGTTTGAATAATAATATCTTTATTTTTTCCTTTCTCTGGGCAAGACCCTTATGTCAGAACTGTTCATCTTCCTAATTATAAAGAGCTCCAATTATTAATAATGAGAGTTAAGCAAACAGTAGAATCTTGAATCCTGATCTGCAGCTAAGGCTCTAAGAAGAGAATTAAGCTTTAAGTTGAAAAAATGTATTAACTTCCTGGTTTAACAAGAGGATAATCTTTGACATGGTTTAGAGATATGAAGTTTTTCTTTACTTGTTTTGGGCTTTTGTTTTTTTGTTTTGTTTTGGTTTTTTGTTTTTTGGTTTTTTTTTGTTTTGTTTTGTTTTGTTTCACATTTTTCTTCTTATTTTTTCTACCTGAATTTGATTATTGGGAACACTTCCCCCTCTTTTTAGTACATTCTATTTATTTTATTTTTAAGATTGCACTGCAGACATATTCAGGGGAGTGAAAATGTTTGGTCTCGACTGTGGGCTCTACACAAAGAGCTTAATTCACTGAAACATTTAAAAGTGTTTAACTTTGAGCATGCTTTTATCTTTAGGCATAAGTAACAAAGCAAAAATACTGGTGTAAAATTGCTGTACTGGGCACTCACTGCTCAGCTTCCTTAGCCTGAGCAGGACTTGTGAAGCAACAGTATGGCATCCTGAATCGAGACTATGTTGTGGATGAATCAGAGAGAGGTGTACAGGAGTGTCTCACATGTAAAATTTGGCAACTTTATAACATGATCTTCAGAGACCATGTGACCAGTCTGCTGAATTAACACTACAATAACAGTAAACTTACTGAAATAAATCAGAAGCTATGAAGTTTGATGGTTATTCTGGAACCTCTGTTTCCATAGTAAAGATACTTGGAAACAAAAGTCAGCTCATGACATTGTCCCAGGCTCATGGCATTATCACAGCTAACTGAAGGCAAGATATCATAGCTAAATTTGAAGTGCTAGGAGTCTGGTTGTCCACATGAGGATGATAAGGACACTGAAGGCCTGGAGAAACAGTTATGAATTGGACCCTAAGAATAAGTTTGTGGCCACAGAACTTCTTGGAGTGGCGCACTGAAGAATTCCTGAGCAGGGAAATTGCCTATTGTTGCTTGTTTCCACTGTGTTTAAGGAGAGAGGATTTTATAGGGTCTTTGTAAATGAAGTTTACACCAAGGAAACACATGAGTCATATAACCAATTTTTCCTCCTAATGGAAACAATTCTGGAAGGCCCTGAATGTTGCTTAATTGCTTAGTTTTAATTAAATGGGGCAACACCTATTTGTAACACTGGGAATCAGCCACAAAATTCTATTCCACTTGAGTGAACCAAGTGTTAAGGCAGTATAAAAATATGAAGGTAAATCCTAGAACTATGCCACATCAAAATAACCAGAATTGAAGATTGGAGTATCAGAAAAGAAACCTGTCTTGCAAAAATGGGACAGCATTTTGGGTAGAATCCTATTTCGTATTACACTCCCAAATGGCCATTACCCTGTTGTGTATTTCTGCCAGTTATCCACAGTTTATGACCCTACTTTATGGCGGTCTGAGGTATAACAGTTTTCAAACCACTAGTACCGTTAAAATGTTCTAGTATAATTAAAATATTCTTAAAATAAACATATTTTTATGTCGGATGAATGGAATATAGAATGTACTTGTCATTGCACAATTTATATCTGATTAGCTGTGGAATAAATGTATGCTATCTGTAAAAGGGCAAATAATTGTGTATATTTTGGGAAATCAGTATTAATATGCATATAGCTTTCATTTGTCTCATTATAAATAAATATGTTATAGCTTAGTAGGTGACAGGTTGACCTGGGGACAGGCTAGGAAGTCTTCATTTCTATTACTAATTCTGCCATTAGCTACTTGTGGGTGTGTCTACATGAAACACTTTACTGAGCAGTAGACTAACTGACTGTTCGGTAAAGCATCACCATCTACATGCGCACACCACTTACTGTGCTGTAAATGAGTCTACTACTCAGTTAGCTAATACTGATAAATACAGATAGTAAACTAACTGCGCAGTAGATAATGCACAGTAGCACATGTGGAAAGACTGACCAGGAGCAAATTTTCTCCCAGTCAGCCCCAGTACCAGTGGGCCACAGGGGACGGGGAACTCCCCTGGTCCTAGTGCTACTCAGCTCCCGGTCCCCTCCAGGATCTGGGAGCCAGGCAACACTGGCACAGGATAGCTCTCTGTCCCCCCAGTGTCCTGGCACTGCTCAGCTCCTGGCTCCCCACTTGCATAACCAAGTACTAAATGACTGCGCAGTAACTGGCATTACTAAACAGTAGTATTCCTGCATGGCTTCTGGGTGATGCTAACTATACAGTAGCTCCTAACTACTGCACAGTAGTGTCGCTTCACAGTTCATACAACGTGACACTACTGCACAGTACTAACAAGCTACTGCACACTATTAACATGCTACTGTGAAGTAAGTAGCTCATACAGACATGGTCAGCAAGTCTTTATAGCATTAACAGCATGTGTAGACATACCCTGTGTCATCTGGGGAATCTCTCACTTCTTTGTGCTTTGGTTTACGCAAGCCAGGACCAGCCTGGCATCAGAGGAACCCCAACTTAGGCATCCCAACATCTAAAATCCAGGGGTTGAAGTTTTTCACAGATTTCACAGACATTAGGGCTGGAAGGGACCTCGGAAGATCATCGAGTCCAGCCCCCTGCCCAAAGGGCAGGAAGTCAGCTGGGGTCATAGGATCCCAGCAAGATAAACATCCAGTTTCATCTTGAAGGTGTTCAATGAAGGCGCTTGAACCACCTCCGGTGGCAGGCTGTTCCAGACCTTGGGGGCTCGGACAGTAAAGAAATTCTTCCTTATGTCCAGCCTGAAACAATCTTGAAGTAGTTTGTGACCATTCGACCTCATCATCCCTTGGGGCGCTCTGGTGAACAAACATTCCCCCAGATACTGGTGGTCACCCCTGATAAACTTGTAGGTGGCCATCAGATCACCCCTGAGCCTGCGCTTTTTCAGGCTAAAGAGCCCCAGGGCTCTCAGCCTGTCATCGTAGGGCCTGCTTCCCTGACCTCTGATCATGCGCGTGGCTCTTCTCTGGACTCTCTCAAGCTTCTCCACATCCTTTTTGAATTGTGGAGCCCAAAACTGGACACAGTACTCCAGCTGCGGCCTCACTAAGGCCGAGTACAGGGGGAGAATGACGTCCCGGGATTTGCTTGAGAAGCATCTATGGATGCAAGCCAGCGTTTTGGTCACTTTACTAGCCGCCGCATCACATTGCAGGCTCATGTTCATCTTGTGGTCAACGATGACCCCCAAGTTACTACCTTATAAGCTAGATGTGAGAGTTGACAGTGGATAAATTATTCATTTACTTTGTTGAACAGTCAGAACAAGGCAGTGGAGATGCTAAAAGGGATTGAATGGTATTTAGTGATGGTGCAGAAAAGATAACAGAGCACTACTCAGCATGCTTATCTTGGGTTTGCATCAGTTTGGAAGGTGTTTCCTTCAGGGTACTGTATAAGGAAAATAAAGACCAAGTAATACATATTCTACAGTTTCAACATAGTTCTGGGTATTTTCAGTACAGTCAAATACAAGGAAAGTACATTTTTCTGGCAGTAGCCAATACTTGTCACATTAAGGACTGTCTTAGAACTAGGGATTACGTCTGCATCTGGCAGTATTTAATCTGTATGCAGTAAATTACTGTAGTCTGGGAAGACACAAAACAATTGAAGTTCTTAAAGGGTGGAAACTTATCACTGGTGAGTGTGCATCAGTTGACCTGTTTATGTGTCGTGTGTTGGTTTCTACTTTGTGTGCTAGAAACACTGTTGAAAAGATTCCTTTTCCTTAGGAATATGTTAAAGAGTGTTCTGTATTTTAAAACTCTTTCTACAGGGTTCGGCATAAGCAAAATAAGTATCCGGTGTTGTTTCTGACCCAAGGAAAATCTGACATTTATCCAGACCTTATGGATCTCAGGAGTCGTACAACTTCTATTGCAATGAGTTTTGCACAATTTGAAAATTTGCTGGTAAGTTGTTACATTTCTTTATTCGTCAGTGAAATGGAACTAGTTTATTACTGTATTCTATAATTGCTGATATTGATGACTGGATACAGAAACTGAATTCTAAAATGAGATGATCAGCAAATTATTAGTACAGGAAAGTGTTGAGAGTCTGCTAAAGTGATACATTTTCTTGGGTGCAAAGTAGGCCGGCTGACACGTGAAGCCGCCCCAGCTCCCATGCAGTGCGCAGTGCCCTGCTGAGCTACACTGCACCCGTGCCATGGAGCAGCTGCTGCGTGGGTGCCAAATGGTGGGTGGGGGGGAATCCCTGTTGCCCCGCACTGTGATGCTTATTGCTTCTGAAGAAGCAGGTTCAGTTGACTGGACACCCTATACGGAGAGATGCATGATTCAGTTTGACTGGACACTCTATACAGGGAATGGATAAAAAGTCCTTAGTAAATGAATGTAGTCATAGTAAACAATAACACAAATTTAAAATGCTCAGTTCACCTCAGATAAGTAACATCTTTATGCATTACTTTCATATGGAAGTCACTGGCTTACCTAGGATACCAAAAATAAATGTTCATTATTTGAAGCACCACATCTAAATAGGAACTTTGTGACATATCAGAAATAACTCACCTGTATGGCTGTTTCTTTTGAAGTATGTGTTCGAGGTGGATTTAGATTTGGATGTCAAGTAAGTTGAGTTGGAGGCAATAGAACTAGAGGATAAGGATTTCCCCAAATTGTCCGAACTTTTCTTTATAATATTTGTTGCTGTCTTGCTCCAGTCTGAAAATGAATAGACGGTTCCAACTGAAATGAATTGTTTTAAAACTAAGCTCCTATTTTTATCAGCTATTTAAATTTCAAGCATCAGATGCACTTTTTATATTACTTAAAACAGTTGCCTGCTTTGTTTCTTCTCTCATGGATTTGCTTTAGAAATAAGAGAAATATTTATATTTAAGAATGCTATATCCATAGTTGCTTTCTCTATTTTACAAGTCAGAGAGGTGTAGAGAGAGGTGGTTAGCTGTCTTAGTAGATTTGCACCTTATAGATTAGCAAAACCAGAGATGTATAGCATGAGCTTTTGTGAGCTCAAGCTCACTTCATCACCATCTGTTGAAGTGAGCTTGAGCTAACAAGCTCATATTTTGCTCATATTGAGTAGATTTGGGTAGACTCAGGGTAGGTCCAAATCTGTCCTGAGTTCTTTATAGGTAAAGTTAAAACTGGTTCCAAAAGGTAGTAAAAATAATATTTTATATATTTATATGGTGGTTACACCAATGGTCTATAATCAGGATTTGAGGTCACATTATTGTAAGCATTGACTGTACATGCAAAAAATGAGATGTATTCTACTGTACAGGACTTACAATTTGTGAGAGACATCAGGTGGGTACAACAAATACATGCAGGACTACTGAGTTACTCTAGTTTACCTGGTTGGTTCAAGGTCCTGATCTGCATTTCTTAGCTTACAAAACTCCACTTACAATCACACCCTTGTTTTTGTAACTACAACACAACAGTGCAACAGTGCACATATGTTTATAAACATATATGGTGATAAATCCTCATTCCTCAATAATTTTGTGTCTTCTACTGGGAGATCTATGCTATCAGGGCCAGGTCCTTCAATCATGGTAAAAATGGGGATGGAAAAGCAGAAAGGTGCTTTTAACTGCACCTGTACATAAGAAGTAATGATGCCACACAAAGTGACAGCAAGAATATCCTCACCCACCCCCAGAAGCCTGTCTGGAACCTGCAGGTGCTGTGGGGCATTGCCTTGCTGCGTGGCTGCCCTGGGCCCAGAGGCAGCAGGGCTGGATGCCCAGGAGGGTGAAGGCAGCCCTGCTGATGGCATCCAGCAGCCTGTCATTGGAGTCCCTGCTGGGGTCTGGCCAGCTGGATGGGGTCCAGGGAGCAGCTGCATGGCAGCAGCTCTGGGACAATGCACTGCAGCACTGTTGCTGTATGTGAGGGAGCCAGGAGGGCCCAAACAGCCATAGGCCAGCTGGTGGTCAGCACAGTGGGCCAACAGGGCCAGCATGATGGCCAGCAGGAGCCTGGGTGCTGGTTATTTTTGCCAGGGGCAGGGGCTGGATCAGCCATGGTGTGTGTAGGCAGAGGTAGTGAGGAGAGAGCTGTTGCCTGCTGCCCCTGTGCTGTGCATACTGCTTCTGGCCAGGGAAATGGCTGGCCAGGGAGTGCAGAGCAGGGCTGGCTTTTCAAAATGACTCATTGCACGGCCACAGAAAGTTGCACCAGTTTGCTTCTAAGAGCAGCAAATCTGATGCCATGTCCCTGCACGTGTAGATGCCTTCCCAGGAGCATTTACTCTCAGATAATTTACTTGCAAGTAAACTGATCTCAGATCAAATGTATGTGTAGATGCACCCTGTGTTAACCTGTTCACGGTATGATTCGTTTTCTCATTATAAATTGACATGGTATGGTGGATCACAATTTACAGTGGTAATTTCCTGCAGGCATTAAAGTCATTTGGAAAAAAATGTCAGAAGCTAAACTGCCTATGGCAGTCACTTAAAACCTAAGTGACCAAATACTCTCAAGTCAATGATGCTAAGTCAAATATTCATATTATCTGGAGGTGAGATCAATACCCGGTATAAAACTGCCATAATCAATAAGGTGAAACCAGTTTACACTAGCTAAGTATTTTAACCATTTTAAAATACTGAAAGACTTGTAGGAAAATGAAAGGGATTTCAATAACCATGATTACAGAATTACAAAACTTACCAGCTGGCAAACTTAAAGCAAGGTCTCAAGACTTTTTTTATTAAGTTTTATCTAAAGACCCCCCAGCAACTGCTGTTATTGAAACAATACACTATTAATCATCATACTCCTTGCTCTTTTCACATCTGTGGCCTGAATTGTGTAGCTGTGTAAGCTGCCCATCGGCCTTTTCCAGCTTACTCCTGGGTCTAAGGAATGGAGCCTGTTTTTACCTGAGTTGTCTGCTAGCCGGAATCTGCCACAGCAGAGATGTCTCCTCCATTGTTTCTGTACATTTTCTTTCATAGCACAGTGGAATATAAATATAAATAAACCTGCAAGCAATGCAAAAAATGAGTGGCAGAGTTTAAAAAGGTTAAAAAAATATTAAGAAGTATTGTTCTTTAAGGGAGCATATATACATGTGTATATATGCTCCCTTAAAATATACAATGTATATTTTTTTCAGAAACATATTAAGAAAACCAGTATCCCCTGTTCCTAATGGAATCAACCAGAACCACTGAGGTGTGTAATGTAAAATATGGTCAAGCCAATGAAAGCTTACTTGTCCTCTAATTCTTACAGCGTCAGAACTTGCTTTGAATTGAATGAACCATGGAAAAGTTCGAAATCAAGACTGGAAGCCAAGTACTGGGATATATTTTCCTATTAGGGAGTTTTTAGTCTGTTTAACTCTTCAGGTACCAGACTTACAGGGCCAATATTATTAAAACCTGGAGGCTGGAGGTCTTTGTACCAAAAAAGTACACAAAAAACAGCACCTGTATTTTCATGTGCATTTCCTGAAAATAAGCCTAAACCTGGAGAAAATATATTTGTAGACTACAACATGGGCACACGAGTAGTATTTTCTAAAAGCAATTACCTCGTTTGCTCATATTGTTGTAGTAAAGGTGTCCACAAACGCATGTGTGTTCTGTAGCAACAATAATTTTTTTGCATTTTTTTTATAGCCTTCACATTTAAGAATGCCCTGAGTTGCTAGGATTGCTAAACATTGATCAACTCAGGTTGATGGCATAACTGCAATAATTCCCCAAAGATACTTCAGTGCTAATTTTGATACTAGAAGTAGTTTCTTGGCTCTTCATAGGCAGTCATTAGCTGTGGAATCTTCCATTTCTCTTTGCCTTGGCTGGTCCCTGTTTCATTCTCATTTACTGAGACACTGCCAACCCAATGCTGAACACCTGAGGCAATTGCTACTGCCAGATCCATATATGATAACATCTGCAAAGTGATTTAAGTGTGTCTTATTGCAGGCCAAAACACTTAACTGGGGAACCTTGAGATTCTTCCTTTATCCTCATCATGAGTAATACTATGGGATAATGCCCACAGACTTTTGGATAGAAGAACAAAAGGACAATGTGTAATTTGGAAAGCATTTTTCCCATCCATAAAATAATCTGCTCTGTATCCACTAAAACCCTGGGTAATGAAGCCCCTTTGCATGCACACTGGTCATGAACCTGAGCTTCTATAACCTTAAACCAGTGCCCATACTGGAGGCAATGAGGTCAGAGTGGATCCAGCCTGGTTGCTTGTGGTAAAGATAGTTGAATAATGAATAATGCTATTTTCAAATGAATTGATGGTTGATAAAAAGAATGAGAGGATATAATCTAGAAAGGGAAAAAGCCCATTAACCTCTTTTTCACATACATTAGTCCCTTGTCAGATATACTTTATATATTCAGAAAGACTGAATTTGCACTTGGGCCCTGATGCAGCGAAGCACTAATGTATGTGCTTTACGTATGTTAGAAGTCCACATTCTCACATGCTTAAATATATGCTTTAAAGCCTCAGTCTAGTTCTTACTGTGCCCCTTCACTTTTTGCACTGTTGCAATCATAATTATAAAACGTAATGCAGAATTAAAATATTGTGAAAATTAGGAACAATATGCAAAGGTAAACAAGGAAAATACATAAATGTATGGTAAGAAAAATGGATGCAATCCCTTTGCCTTTGCCTTTGCCATGTTTGGGTTTAGTCCTTAAGATATACTTTTCAGTATTTTATCATTCATGAAGTTAACAGTGTGTGTCAATGACACAACTTGTCTCTGAGAGCCAAATTCAGACCCCACGGGTGGCTCTAGCTCGGCTCTCACTTACAAAGTATTTGGCTTGTGCAGGCATATGTAAAATTAGTAGCCAAAAAAGAGATGTTTCTAGCGTTTTACTCTGAGTATCAAAGAAAGAAAACCATCCAGAAGATCATTTCCTATGCAGATGAAAAGATGAAAAACAATAATACCAGTAGTTACTACCATCCACCAGATGCCAAGGCATAAATGAGTCTAGAGATATAACTTATGACCAATACAGTTTCAGAGAAATCAGAGGTGGGAAAGACTTATTTATCAAGGGTCTGATCCAAAGGCCATTAGAGTTAAAGGATGTCCCTAATCCATCAGCCTGCCAAAGCAGGAAGTATTTCCAGTGAATACTACAGTATTGCTCACTGTTCTTATAAATTATTCCAACAACAGGGCTGCACGTGTAGATACCACCTTTTAGCCATTTTCTTTAGCATCTCAATTTGAAACCAAACCAAACCAAAAAAACCACCACATTATGCTCTTTCCATGAAAGCCCAATAAATTTTAGCAGTAAATTTGTCTCATCTGTAGCAGATAGAAAGTAATCCACATAGTGCAAAGATTAAGTGAGTTCTCTTTTTTCCGTGAAGGGAAGCTATTTTGCTGACCTCTGGCAAGCGGTAGTTTCATTTCTGCGTTTATTTGTTTGTGGGATAATAAGCTTTCCATAAATTACACTCTTATTGATTTTTTTTGGGAGATGGAGTCTCTTGCGTTGTATGGCACATACACAAATCAGCTTTGAATGTCCTAGGACATTCAACAAGTCCTAGTACATTATAGAACTATGCAACTGACATTTAAAATGATTTAGGTTCAAAGCTGATTTCACCTTATTCCTGTGGGAGAACTAGAGTTTGCTGTTCTAAATATTTCCTGATACAACTCCCAAATTTTCCTTTAGTTGGTTTTACCTCATTACTTCCTGGTGGTCTCCAGCCTCCGTGATTTTGCTACTCTTCTATGAATTTTCTCAGCTTCAGCAAACCTTTCTGGCACTGCGATACTATATCTCATAGCAAGCTAATAATTGATTTTCAGTTTTTCCCCATGTGTTCACTCATTAGGTATTTGCAATGGTGATTGTGGGGTTTGGTTAATTTTTGACAATACGGTTGTTTTCATGTGTATTCAATGCAAGTGCATCACTTTCCCACTGAAAATAGTTATTTTCCCACTGAGACTCATTACTTGAGCCTGCAAGTACACTATATATAAAACGTCTAATGAAGGCAATAGAAGTTATGCTAAGAGACTATTTGCTGAATTTTAGCTTGTCCTCTTTAGCTGTTGAAGGTAGGACAAGAAGGAAGGTTCATGTTAAACCCCAGAATAATGTTCCTCTATGTAGAGCAGCTAAGTATTGGAACAAGCTGCTTAGATAAACTGTAGAATTCCTTCTGTGACATTAAGAGGCTGGATAGGGATGTATCAGGGATAATTTTGGTAGGATTAAAAGCTGTGTTCATGTGGGAGGTAGACTAGATGACTTCTGAATTCCCTTCCAGTCCTATGTTGCTATGAGTCTAGTCTGTAATTATTCTCAGGGGGGTGCATCTACATGTGCAATTTGATTTGCAGCTCTAAAATCCAGCATATAACACATCAGAGTTTAGTGCTCCCAGGTGCTGTGTTTACACATGCAACCAGGACCACTGCACACTGAGCCGGGGTGCAGCAGCCCCAGCTGGCAGGGGACCCAGGGGATAAGCCTGCCAGTCTGGGGCTGTTCCAGCCCAGCTCAATGTGCTGCAGAGGGGCTGGCTGGGGCACGCGGATGCTCCAGTGTGGGGCTAGCCAGCAGGTGGACCTCACACTGAAGCATCCTCATGTCCCAGTCAGCCCCAGCAGTGTCTACACATGCATTTCCGTGGAGTAAAATATTCCGCAGCAGGGTAGTACTTGTAAATACTGCTGTGGAGTTTATTCGTTTTCAGAGGCCTGATTGGGCTGCACGTGTAGATACCACCTTTTAGCCATTTTCTTTAGCATCTCAATTTGAAACCAAACCAAACCAAAAAAACCACCACATTATGCTCTTTCCATGAAAGCCCAATAAATTTTAGCAGTAAATTTGTCTCATCTGTAGCAGATAGAAAGTAATCCACATAGTGCAAAGATTAAGTGAGTTCTCTTTTTTCCGTGAAGGGAAGCTATTTTGCTGACCTCTGGCAAGCGGTAGTTTCATTTCTGCGTTTATTTGTTTGTGGGATAATAAGCTTTCCATAAATTACACTCTTATTGATTTTTTTTGGGAGATGGAGTCTCTTGCGTTGTATGGCACATACACAAATCAGCTTTGAACTTAAATCATTTTAAATGTCAGTTGCATAGTTCTATAATGTACTAGGACTTGATTACAATTTACAGCATTTTCCACAACTGAAGGATGAACAAGGCTGGAAAAATAAAATACCCTAACCTTCAATAAGGAAACTGATATAAACGGATTGCTGTAGTCACTGGAGTTTCCTGAAACTGTTGGGAATTTAATAGAGCCAAAGCCAAGCTGGTCTCATATATCATTCTACTGTCTATTCACCGTAAATCAATGCAGAACTGAGATCTGTTTTAATGATCTGGCAATAGTTTCTAACAAGTATTTATAAGCTTTGCAGTTTCCCTAAGGAAAAACATTGAGTAAAGGGATTTCCTACATTTGTAATTCTGCACTAAAGGAAATCTCAATCTTGCTTGCCATATATTCTGGATATTCTTGGTATATTTCAAACTGTATTGGAAAGGGGTAGTGGTAACCATGGAGTGCATGTTATTGGAAGGACTTGGAACTATACATGATCACGACTAAACTGAGCCTTATAGTGTGCACGGGTTTAACTGTTTTATAGATGGGAAAGTGAGAAACAGAGAGAATTAAAGCGACTCAGCACATTAGAGCAAGTATTTATCTTTAAAAAACTTGGCTTTAAGTCACTTTCTCAAGATGCTGGGGCAGCTCTTCCCATAACATCAGCAGCTTTATTTTGCATTGCTTACTGAACTGGAATTCACCTTACCTTGCAAGGAATTGAAAATTGAGAAGAGGTACATGAAAGGGAGAGTTAAGGGGCCCCAAGCAAAAAAGGCAAAGCCCCACGTCATGCCCAACAGGAAAGTCAGGCTGATCACACTACGGAGATTCCTCAGGATCTCTTCCCGCAAGGTCCGATTTGTTCTCTTCCCATTCCTTCCACAGATCTGCACCATCACCACAATAAACATGGCAATGTTCATGAGAAACATGATTCCGAAGTAGCCAGCACAAGTCACATAAAAGACAGTGCCATCTTTGATCCAGCAGCTGTAAAAATAACAAAATGCCATCTTTCTTAGACATTGGAAACTACGCACCTCTTTGGTTATTTTGATCAAGATAAGCAAGGTTATTCTATATCTATCTTCATTACTGCACAAAACGTCTCCTGTGTAACAACTCAAATCTTTGGACATTTTGTTTCTGTAACCAGAGTAATACTCTGGAGCCTCTAAATGTCACTATGGGATACACTGGTATCTTGCCAGGAGCATAAAGGTTACACCTACTTTTTTATAAGACTCATCAAAAAAATTACTGACTTTTAACATATAGATGCAGCCTGAGGGAAATGTGGTCCACTCTTGCAATGCTTTTTCTTTATTTGAAATATATGATATATATGAAATAGGAATGTTAAGATTTATTTGCTTTCAGCAGTATAAGTGATATTTTTTACACTGGTTTGGTTCACAGGGAAATTATTTTCAACACTTTTAAAAAGATTCAATTATAAATAACTTAGGAGATAATGACCTGGCTTTGATTTTGCACTTATGAGCTTTATGAAAGCAGTTTGGCCACTCCCAAATTATTTGCCAAATGTATACACTGACTTGTAATGCTCTTAAAAATTACTTACAAATCATCTCCTCCTTGCCCGTTAGCATCTCTGCCATATAATTCTTTCCCATAGATACGACCTGCATTTGTATTTGTGCTGGCCAAAACAATTGCCACCACTAGAGCAGGCAAACCTGTAATACAAGACAACACTATGGTGATTTTCTTTTCAAAAACTCTACAAACGTGAGACCTCTATGCAAATCAGAATAACATCAAGAGCTGCAACCTATTGCATCAGAATAGAATATCTTGATGTAGCTATATAATTCCAGATCTCTCTATGTCATCCCACAGAATAGAGAAAGGACACAAAATAAATAATTACTCAGTAAGCCCTTACAAATCTCACCGCAGTCAATGGAAGCTGCAGGTACACAACACTGCGTACATGTCATACAACGTGTATCTGACTTAACCTTGGATTCACCAAGGGAGTCACGCCTGACCAACCTGATTGCCTTCTACGATGAGATGACTGGCTCTGTGGATGTGGGGAGAGCAGCAGATGTGATATACCCCACCTTCAGCAAGGCTTTTAATACAATCTCTCACAACATTCTTGCAAGCAAGCTAGGGATGTAAATATAATTTAAAAATATTTGTTTAACCTCCTTTAATTATATTCGTCAAACAATTAACTGATAATACAGCAGCTTGGACACAGCTGCAACTGGGAGCCACTCCTAGCTCCCAGAGCCCTCTGACTGGGTAGGAACTGGAGAGAAGGCAAGCCCAGCAGGGCAACACAGCCCATGTGAAACTCTTGTGCTGGAAGGGAGGAAGCACCTGTGAACCAGCAGCTAATTGTTTAATTGATGAGTCATTAAGCTGCTCTCTGTTTTTCTTTTAGGCTAGGAGTACTACACCCCTTTCACCCCTCTCTCTCCCCCTCCTCTACTCCTCACTCTTCTCTCCTTCCTGCATGCCCTGCTAACTTCTGATTCCCGCTAGGACACCACAGGGCTTCCCTTCCCTGCTTCTGTGACTGCATCTGGCCCAAGCTAAGGATAATCAGTAAGCTAACCCGTTATCACTACACTCATCGGTTAAACAGTTAATCATTTAACCTTTCACATCTCTAAAGCAAGATAAGGAAGTATCGGTTGGATGAATAAACTGTAATTACTCTTCAGTCATAGAGGGGCATTTGTGTGCAGGGCAGAGGTGGGCTTTCTGCTATGGGCTGGGGCTCCGTGCCCTCCTGCCTTTGCCCTGGGAGCTGTGTGCTGGCTGCACCATGTGTCTCCTGCCTGCCTGGTGGTGAGAGGCACAACATAGGACCGCATGGCTCCTGGGGCAAAGGAAGCAGGAGGCAGAGTCCCAGCTGGCTGCAGGCAGCCTGCCTCCACCCTTGCACACAAATCCTGGGGGCATGTGCCCTCCATGCCTCCCCTGGGGGTGTGCGCAGCAGTGGGGAGCCGTGACCCCTGCACTCCTGGACAAGCCTCCAGTGACTCCATCCCATGATCTGCCCTGGCCCCAGGTCCCATTCATCCCTGTCCTAGGCCCTCCTTCACCATAGGGGCTTCAATCTGCCCACCCACCCCTTCCCTCTACAGACTTACCTTCAGGAAGCCGTGTGTGTGTGTGCGTGCGCGTGCACCTCACTCCCAAACCCTGCTGCTGCCCCTCACTCCTGACCTATAGTACCCCGCATCCTGCCAGGGAGTGTGGGGACCCCCCTGTCTTGGTTCTAAACTGCCCCCCCCCATAGGCCCCACACCTTCACAAATTCCCCTCCACACCCCCACACCCTCACCCTCCAACCATACAAAGTACCTGCATAGTTTTTCATAATTTTGAGTTTTTCTGCGTATAATTTTGTGGTTTTAGTTGTGTGATTGTATGACTAATGTTTTTAATCGTGCAACTAATCACGATCAATTTTTTTTAATCGTTTGACAGCCCTAGACTAATTTTGATTAAATTGGACTGTGATTGCCACTTTAGTCAGGAGGCTAACTGTTCTGTGTGCTTTGCAGTATTTTAAACACAAAAGACAGAGCCAAATATATCCAATACAGAAAAAATAAAGAGCTGTCTTGCTTCATGAATCCTACAGTGATTTTTCCAGCAATACTTTTATATGTTAAAATATCTTAAGACTGGAAAGATTACTTGTGGTTAAACCACTGTACCAACATTGAGAAATTTTGGTTCAGTTCCTAATTCTGCCACAGAATGTATTCTTTGGCAAGAAACCTTGGATTTGATTCAAAGTCCACTGAAAGTCAATGCAAAGGAGAGACTGGATTGGGTCTTTAACTTCTTTGTCTTTCATGCTCTACTGATGGAAAGGTAATACTTCACCTTTTGTCTCTCATCTCTTGAGGTTTTAGGCTCTTCATGACAATGGCTGCCACTTACATATTTACTCTGCACTTACCATATATGGCAGCATCCACATGAGCATGGACATTTGGTTCTTCAGGGACACCTAGCAGCAGGATACCTTGTGCTGCTGCTGCTAGTTGTCCTCGGGGAATGCCTATGCCATGTGACCTCTGGCATGCAGCAGGTTACCATGAGTGGTAGAAGAGGCTAAGGCCAGCACTGGGCTGGCCCTAGCAGCCTTACCTGGGGTTCTGGGGGCCTCCTGGGGCTGCAGGAGTGGTAATCCTGCTGCTTGGAGCATGGGCGGCAGCCAGAGCATGGCTCCAGCTGGCGAAGCTCTGGTTTTGAGTGGCGTGTGCTGCCCCCAAATGTGCCACTCTACTCTTTTTTTCTTTTTTTGCATGGGTTTGTTTGACCTCTGGATATCCAAGGGTCAAAAAAAACCTCCCATGCTGCTACCTTGCAGCACACTAAACAGCTGAATGTGCAGTATGTGGCACTGCAGATGTGTCTACAGTGCTACATACCACACAACTGTGCTCATCTGGATGCAGCCTATGAGTCTGATCACTGCAGTTCTGATGGCACAAATAATACACATTAATAATTTAGTACCTATATATTATACAAAATATATCCTTTTGAACTTACCCCAGCCAATGATGCAAAATTTCAGTATGTATCGCCGAATGTAGGTGTTGAATACTTTTACTAGAGCAATGTACATGTGAACAGCTTCCAGTCCCATCCATGTAAAGGTGGCCAGAAGGAAAAAATGCAGGAGGGCAGCGATGGCAATGCACAGACCATCTATGTTGAATGATGCAATCCAACCATCAAGCAAGAAGGACAGGTTAAGAAAGAGCAGGGCTGTGCTCAAATTCATTAAGATTTTAGAGGGATAATCTCTTCGTAGCTTCCTAGAGAGACAAACACACAGACATATCATTTGCAACAGATATGGTTAGTAATTTATAAAAGAAATAAGGATAAAGAACAAAGGTCTCTTATTGGCAACAAGCCGATATGGCAATACAGCATGGAGGCATGTACGTTAACAGACTATTGTTGAAGTCCTCTATTAATTTGTTAGGGGACAATCCACATCCATTCCTGAGTTGCAGCAGGTGGTCATTAACAAATAATCTTACTGCACTTATTCTAGGCATGTAATTAATTACTAAAACCTTTTTGAATAAATTTAAGAACAAGAGGTTAGCATTTCATTGAATATCAGATACAAATTAAAGGAAACAACGTAGTACCAAACAGGAACTTACTTCTGTTTATTTAAAAAAAAAATTAATTAGTTTAGTAGGACATAGCATCATTCTCTGTTGTTTGAAAATGTCTGAGAAAGCTTCAAAATCAAATATATTTCCTTCCAACTAGTGCATAATACACTGTGTGTATTGAGGACCTCACCAGCAAATTATAGTCTCTTTTGACCATGATGTTATACTATAGACAGCTTGCAGTAATTGGAGTACTTCTGTGTAAAATCTATTCTTTGGCGAGCCATCCTGTCCTGTTACCATTACTGTGTGGCTGGCAGCTAAAACAACGTCATTGGAATTCCTCTTTTCACTTTCCTAAAAATTATACCAAAATCTCCTAAACATCCTGTCATTTCAGTGGGATTGTTCTTGAAACTGCTGCGTAGTTCACAAATCTTCATTTAATTTCCCCTTCTATTTCTTTCAGAATAGTTCTAGCATGCACAAATTCTTGAAAGCATAAATACTTACTCGAAAGCAATGTATGTCAGAAGAGTTGCAGCTGAAAATATGGCAGATATTCCACAACCAATGTAGGTGATGAAGGTGAGGACTTTGTTATTTTGTGAATCTATTTTTGAAGCTGTTCCCTGGAGGTCCTACATGAGAGAAGAGGAAAAAACACAGATTCCATAAAACTCCATTTAATGAACTTGATACAGTTTCTTGGTAGTAAGTCAAGTAAAAACTCAAAACCCCCCCACTTTGGCAGTATCTATATATCCCTAACATTAAGATCATTTTTACTGGGTATATTTAGTCTACAGTCACACCTTTGACTTCCTTCCCACAACCCTAGAAAACAGTGCACTGTGAGTATTGTAGTAGATGGGATAATCAGATGCACATAGACTCTCTTACTCATATTGTTTCTATGCCCAGATTTCAAATAGCCTTTTCGTGAGAAAAATCTACTGTTTGCAATTCCTCATTTTCTTGACACCTTTATTTTCAGGAGGCTCCTTTCTTTTACAAATGTTCAAACTGAATGTACTACTGATAATTGCACTTAATATGTGATTGTGCTGGAGAATGGTTATGGTTCTTCTAGCAATAGCTCCATTCAACACCAATTGCTAAGGATGTGGTAGGATCTAAGGATCTATGAAACAAATATTTCACTCACACCTTTGCTACCCTGTTGACTTCTAACTGTGTTGTGTGGGTGAAACCAAGGGCAAAATGTTGCTCTGTGGCTTAGTAGTCTGTTTTGACCTATAAAATAAGAGTTATAAATAATGCTGGTAAGAAAATTGTGACAAAGACAACAATTCAACAGTAAAATTGGAAGTGAAATGGGAACATTTGGGGGATATTTTTCCTGTTTTTAGTCCAGCCCTAATTGCCACATAGTACTGTCTCAGAATAACTGCCAATGTCATTTCCTTTTCTAAGTACAAGAAAACACTGCAGCTTTTCTGGATCTGTATTACTCTGCAATAAATGTTAGCAAAAAATACCATTTAATGGTGACTGTCACATGGTCACTGCTGTTATTTGATGGGTATTTTTGCAAAAATATCCAGCAAAAGGATACTATTTAAACTTTAAAAATACTGCATTCTTCATTGTCAAATGTAGGAATGTCTTATAGCCAATTTCCATATGTATATGTTATATACTTGTGAAGCACGTTGCTTAAATCAAGAGATTATTCTCCGAAGTTAGGCAAATATCTCTATGGAAATTCAAATAGGAATAGCAAAAATGAAAAATTAATTAGAAAGGTTAAAAGTATGTAAAAATGTCCCTTTGGCACATGGCCAAATTTCAGAAAACTTCCTTCTCACTTCCTAATGTCACAGAGGCATTCAGAGTAAGAGAAGGGGCTTATTGAGCATATCCCAAAGAAAGCTCCTTTTTTCCCTTTAAGCATGAGAAATGATACTTGAATATAATTAGCTTAGAAAAGGACAAAAAAGGCTTATGACTTTTTTTTATATTTAAATTCAAGCATGATGTGAAGAAAGCAACTGTATAATAGGACTTATGGAAGCCAAAGTTGAAACTGTATGACTCCCTTGCACTATAAGTTATCCTGCGAGGAAAAGATTTTCCTGTTTCCCTCACTTCATCTCTTGGTATTTGAAATATTTATAGCTTTCTTTTATTATATTTTTAAAACCCATTTAAACTAGTTAAATCAAAACACATGTACCTGTCTTCATAGCAAACATTCTGCCTGGAAAAATGTTTCTGACGCCAAACAATATTAATGTTAAAGTGAGAGCCAGGGTACAGTGTATGCTGAAGGTTTGGGAACCCAGAAAAGGTTGTTGTTTTTGAAAAAAAAACACTAGTCTTCAAGAAAAGACTGCAATTTCATACTTTTCCTTTTCATATTTTTTTGTTCAGTAACATTTGGCTTGATTTACACAGCAGTACACAGTTACAATAGATTTATTCCAATCTCTCTTTTTTTTTTGCTGGAGCATTGGCAGGACTCTACTTGATATATAGTTTGCTTCCACCCAATGCTAGGCTTCTCCTGGCTTCACCCACAGCTGCCAATATTGTGCTCAGCAGTATTGCAGCCTTACATTTTACATTATTTATATTGTGGCAAACCAGGTCCAACCAGAATCAAGGCTGCTATTGTACTACAAGTTTTTCAATATCTGGGTACCTTTGTGGACGGATTTTACTTATATACCTTTTGTCTGGAGAATACAATACAAAATTATCTTGCTTGCTTGATTTTATTCGATCACTTTGATTTATCATTTTATTTTACCCTTAGCCCTTCCTTACTACTAGACAATATTTAGGTACCAGAAGAATGATATATTAGTAAAAAAAAATCTCACTTGAATGGGAAGAAACTCAAATATATAGAAACCCTTCTCTTGCCCCCCAAGACCTATAACAAAATAGTGAAGGCTCACGTACCATGAGTACCCCAAAATGTGTAAGATGATTGCATAAGCAAACTGTCTCATTCTCATTTGAGTCTTGTGCAATGCAGCCTGTAGCATTCCAACCGCCTTGACCATCTACAGGAATCAAACAATAGAAACCACAACTTCAGGCAAAATCAAAAAAGACATAGCACAATGTCTTTTCCAGATATCCAGGGTCCCTACATGTATTATAGTATTCTTTCAAGTGGAAAAAGCCTTGAAATAAAGCAAATCCAATAATACAAAATATATCAACCTAGGATTGTGTTAATCAAGTGCTCTGCAGAGTGGATGGAGTAGAAGCTATTACATCAAATTCTGTGGTCTGTGTTACATGGCAGGCCAGGCTGGATGAACATAACAATTCTTTTAGCTTTAAAACTTAAGAAAGTGTGAAAGAAATGGTGCTAACTCAGATCTAACCCAAATCCACTAAAATTTCTACTAGATTTCCCACTCCTGCCACATCAAAATTGAGAATCTTCAAAGGAAATGGAAGAAATCCTGGGTCTGCTTAGACTCTCTTCCTTTTGTCTCAGTCCATCCCCTGGAATAGACTGCACCTTCTTCATCTCTTTTTCTCAATTCTGCATCCCAGTTCTCCATATATTTTCCTCAAAGATGTTTCCATTTACTTCTTCAAGTTTCCCAAATATCAAAGGTCTCACGTGAGCGTAGAAAGTGGGTTAGTCTGGTTTCAGAAGGGTTTGATGTACAGTATACTGTACTATGTTCATTATAGCCAGAATTGAGATGCTTTGAAGCAGTCCAAAACTTGTATTCTTATTATCATGAACCTCCCCAAGCTGAATATTTAGAGGAGGAAGAGCTGGTTGAACAAGAGACAGAAGTAAGGTATGGAAATTACTGAAATGTAGCAGTGTAAGTATTGGGGGGGGGCATGGCAACAGTCCTGAGTGCTGACTTGGAGGTGGCACCTACACAACATAACTCCCTCCCCCCCCAAATATTTTGCCAGAGCAGATGTTTGGTCATAGGAACTGAGCTGGAGAAGCCACATATTACCTGGTCATAGGACCCAGGGTAGGAAGATGTAAGGTGTAGTCCTGCATCACTTGTGGCAGGATCAGCAGGGGTCTTTGAATCCCTAAATCTGGTAAGACAAGTTCCTTCACCCTCCTCTCTCTTCCCTGCTCTCTGGCACTCAATACCCCACCTCCCTGGGAAGAGTAGCTGAGTACCAGACATGATTGATAATGATGCCTCTGCTGAAGTGTCCCAGCAAGAAGATGAAGAATCAAATTTACTGAATTAACAGAATTCTTTAATTTTCAGGACAGTAAGGTAACAGCCTGCATGTTCAACTCTCAGCACACTCCAGTGACCATACTATGGATGGCCTGACCTGCTGCCATACTGCTGTGCATTCCATGATGGAAACTCATCACCCAGGCAGGGGTCACTTTTGAAATGGATGTCCAAATCCTTTGCATATTAAATTACCATGAATGGCTTCCTTTCCTGCTATATGACCAAAAGGAGCTCATGACTCATGATAGGAGGAATAAGTTTACAGGTAGCTAGCTTTCGCAACTCCGAAGTGAAGGGAGGGTATGGGCAAATGTATACCTGGAGCAGTTTCAAAAGGAGAGAGGGAGCTGCTGCTGAGGAGTGTGCAGCTGCTGTGATGTTCCACTAGTTAAATGTGCACAGGCTGGGAGGGATAAAAATATAGCACAACTGCTTCTGCTCTAACCCTGGATGAAGCGGTGTTAAAATTGGAGCTGTTTTGCTACGTGGTATCACATCCTGTTTGTGCACAGATTATTGCAGCACTGTCCCACTTTTAAGTGGCCAGGGACTGAATGTCCTTTGGACCATACTAGTGGGGGGCTGCATACCCACAGGCCACACCAGGGCAGGCTACAGGGTCCCGGGGCTGCATACTGTGCAGACACCCCACCACCACTGCACCACACACTTGCAATCCCACCCTCACTGCTGCACTGCATGCCAGCATCCCCCTGCAACCATTGTACCATTTATCTACATGGCCTGAGGCTCACCCTCAGCTCCCTTGCCATGCTGTGCCACACTGAACTGCCCTGCCCCTTGGGCAGGTAGCAAAAGGTGGAGGATAACCACCAGCCAGACAGCCCTGTGTTAGACCATTGCAGTTACAGCATAGTCTAGAGCAACAGTGTCCCCTCCCCCTTTGAAACTGCTCCAAATGTACACTTGTCTGAATGAATATACACCCCCTTTTCCAGAGAAGCTTGAGCAAAAACTTTTAACATGCTGTCCTTACTTCTGATGATATTTCTATTTGATATGAACATGAGGGAAAATAAGAAATAAAACTGTCATTGAGTACAGATGTGCCTGCAACCTTTAATGCCCAATATTGAAGCCTTTGGATGTGCATATGTATATAAAGTTTACTCATATTCCATACAGTGATAGCTATCTTTGGATGTCAAAGCAAGAACTGTTATCCAGACAAGCAAGTAGACTGGTGATTTCATCAGTCTCTATTCATTACTTTGGACCAATAAAGAAGAAAGAAAATTACAGAAGGACATCTACATTAATTAAAAATGGATTCTGAATAACTATCATGTTGTCCATTCTAATACAAAGGTCATGAGCTATTTAAAACAGAGAATACTTTATTTGCTCCAAAAATGAAACTGCAATATGTTTCAACTTACTGTTTTTGTTCATATCCCAAAAGACACAGATAGGACTAGGATTCTCCTAAAAATAATGTACAAATAAACATTTTATATCTCACAAAATATAAAACCTGCTAGTGTATAAATGCAGCAGATATTCCATTGGTTATGGTTTTGCATTAAAATGAAGAGAATAATTATTATTTGTATTGTGAAAGTATTTAGAGGTCTCAGTCAACGACCCTCTCTGTCAGAATGCCAATCCTGCCCTAAAGACATTAAAATCTAATGTCCTGCAAAAAATCATACCTGTGTCTAAACTGCACATATAAGTACTAGTCTCGTTTAAATTCGGCACATATATGAAGTCTTTGTGGGATGTAAAGGAGAAGTACTTTTCCTTGTTCACTTTCATTGGGATTGTCAAGGTTTTCATCAGCAGATGTTTGGCAACACTTTGGAAAATCAATATGGATTTCACATGAATCCATTTAGGAGTCATCTAGGCTAACCAATAAAAAGTAAGCCTAAACTAATTGAAATATGATTTTTTTTATTCTTTCCATTTGCAACAGGGCTCATTCTCCTCACTTAAAATGGTCTAGGGCCGATACAACTTTCTTGTCTCCTGTGGAGCTTTTCCTGATGTATACAACCATATCTGAGTCCTGGCCTACATTACATAGTTTTGCAAGCAAAATTCAGGTTCTGTCAGAAAAACTATAAATGCATTTACATGAAGAGCACCCTGTGCAGAGTGAGACCCTTCTTTCTGCTAGCAGGGTAACACTACTACTCTGATCAAAACATTTCTGCTGCCATCTGGAAGCCAGTAGAGGGTATAATTTGACAACCCTGCACCTTGTGCCAGCTGCTGTGGTCTCTCCAGCACTGGGTGCATTCCCAGGGTACATTCTGCACCTGCCAGTACAATAAGGCTTACCAGGACTGTTCAGAGGCTTCCCTGTGGCAGCTGCTGGCAGAAGTCCTGGTAGAAGCAGCAGCCTACTTTCGACAACGTCTTAGAGCAGAAAAAGACTCATACATTGGACTATTTTTTTTAAAACAGATATAGAACATGGTGAAATATTTTTTTAGGCTTCCATTTCCCATCAATAAGAATCAACCACTTTTAAATGATGTGATCAATCCTTTTATATTTGTGGGAAGTCAAAAAATAACAAAAATTCATATTCTCTACCCCAGAGGTGGGCAAAATGCATCCCAGGGGCCAGATGCGGCCTGCCAGGCCATTCTATCCGGCCCGAGGGGCCCCTAAAAAATTTAGAAAATTAATATTTATCTGCCCCTGGCTGCCTATCGTGCGGCCCTCGATGGCTTGCCAAAACTCAGTAAGCGGCCCTCCAGTCGAAATAATTGCCCGCCCCTGCTCTACCCTGACTCATGTTTGATCAAAGAATTCAGATAAATCTGGCATTCCTTTCAACACTAAATAACGCACAAGTCATGAAGAGATCTAATGTTATTAAATACTATCAGCACAGAATCTGTAGTGGGACTGAAGAATATCATTCCAGGTGAGTGCTAAGCCATACATTTTTTTTTGTTTTTACAAACCTTATTTTTTCCTTATTCAGTAAGGATACTGAAGATTTCTATGAAAACCAACAAAATCAGAGTCTTCAAAAAGTCTTTCTTTTTGAGTCAGTCTTCAGACCCATTAAAAGTCTTTCTATTGCTGAGCTCTGTCTTCTAATACACATAATGTGAAATTTTATTCTGGATACCCAGTGTTTTCTTACCTGAATTTTGGTGTGTTTAATTGTAAGCGTGACTTTTTCCTGGAGGTCCCGGATGGTAATGTTCCCAATACTGCATGCCACCACAAAGCTTGTTAAGTTGGCATGGCTTTCTACATCCTTTGAAAGATATATATAAAATATCCAATAAATGCTATAGCAGAGCACAGGGTACATTTTATTTGTATAGTGTGCCAGAATAAATAAGCTGTCTGCATTTTTACACTTAAGATCACCCATTATGAGAACATCCTGTTTACAAGATCAAGTTGCAGGTTTTCCTCATGGAACCCTTTGCTATTTCCCTTATTGTCATAAACATATACAGGCTAAATTATAAGGACAGATTGTAAGGCAATTTCCATTAATTCCCCTTTTAATCACTTTGTTTTATGCCAACTAGAGTGATAATTCAAACAATGCTAACTGATAACAAACTGTGTTATAATTAGATCATTTCCCTAACTAAGAATGAACTAGCTTTCTTATCTTATTGACAAAATAGCCAGTTGGGGGAAAATTCTTTTTTTTGGCATCAAAAATAGTCTTGACATGACCCATTTGCTGCCCGTAATATTGCATATTATTTTACCTTGAGTAGTCAGGCACTATAACAAAAAATCTAAGCAATATTACATAATAGGAGATAATATTTTGTACCATGTCCTATTTCCTAGTAGTTTCATTGGAGACTAACTTTATTACTGATGTAATGCCATGCCTAAGACACAGTGAAAAGGCAGTAGATTTGGTTGGGAATTTTCCAATGAAACAGATTTTTGTCCAAAAATGCCGATTCATCAATATTGAAATGATTCATAAAAACAATTCTGTTTCCAGTGAAACTGTGCCTAGTTTTCTCCTAGCAATCTTTGTAGGCTACAGAGGAGCCTGTGCTTCCATGTATTTACCATCAGAGCAGCACCAAATATGGCTTGCCCTCCTATGATAGGTACTTGAGGGTCACCAGTTTCTCTGAGCTGCGAGGCATCCCTTTTATGTAGACTGCTCGAGGGTTGAGGACCTCAGGACTTTAAATCTCTTAGCCAACTTCTTCCATTTATCTACCTCATTCTCACAGTATGGAGAATCAAGTACCCTGAAAGTCAGGCAGCTTGGGAAGCTAGATGGCTCAGATAAGAATGCTGACTGTGCAGTAGCGCCCCGTAGGCAAGGAGGCAGGGAGGGGGATTATCCTCCCATCCCTCTGGCAGAGGGGGCTTATCTCACTGTTTGCCCCATGCATAGAGTGAGTGGCAGTGGTTGGGGGGGGCAGACCCTGGCTGTGGTCCCCTGGGGGCAGAGGGACGATGGAGGGAATAACCCCCATCCCTGCCCACCCTGCCTCAGGGGTCATACTGGCCAGCATTTGACCGTGCCCTGGCCCCGCCACTGCAGCAGCAAGGGGGGCGT
>NW_005841963.1:112127-124829 GCF_000455745.1 Alligator sinensis
CCCCCCCCACTGGAGCAGCTGGTGGAGCCGTGCAGCTTTATAATAAAGCTTTCAAGAAAAAATAGCTGAAAAGGATTTTCCCAGATCTAAGTTTTCACTTTCTACCTATCAAGTGCCTTTTATTTTAAATTTAAAGGACATTCTATTGCCATTCAGGGTCACCTGTTAAGAAGTCAGACAGATCAATTTTATGGTGATTTAGCATCTGTATGCTCAACAGATATGTGTGGGGGTGTTATTAGCTGTAGATTGCAATCATTATGGTTGAACTTTATCCCTAAATCTAAAATACAGAGAAACTAAGGTTAATGATTGGACCTCATGAAGAACAAATTTAGTGTCCTTTAATAAAATAACATGTTTTGTCATTATATAGATTGTGGGCCATTATGACAAACCTACTGTTACATGTTTTTTTGTTTTCTTTATTCACTGTATCATCCTGTTTTCCAGAAAAAAAAATTAAAAAGGAATACCATATAAAACAGCTACAGACATTGCAGGGTGTATTTCAGAAGGCAATTGTGGGTCATGGGTATTTGCTAGCCTAGCTTATCTGGAGCATCTAGATACAGTGCCAATAAAAACGATAATATACACACAATACAATACTAGAGTTTTGCGGATGCACAAGAGCCAAAGGTCATTTGAAATACTAATGGGAAAACAAACTCAAGCCAAAAACATTTCTCATTATGAAAACAATGTTTCCTCTGAATGAACTCAGTATCATTGTGAAGTAGAGGATTTTTCCCCTTGATTGGGATCTTCCTAACTCAGTGGTGTAAGACAACCTGAAAATGGATACAATTATCATATGATAAAACTTAAAGAAAAAAAACATGTGTGTGTCAATCATCTTAATTTTCAGATCTGAATATTTCTACCTCTGCTGTACAGAGAACAATATGTAGTATGAAAATGAAGTGTGTCTTGAGAATGCAAATATGTAGTACTGTTCCTGAGTGAAATTTGTCCCTGGAGTACCAAACCAGACCAATGGTTTAAGTGGGACTTGAATGGATGTTTAGGTTTTATGCTGGTTTTCTCCACAGAGAGGAATTTTAACAGTGTCATGATTATTTCTTTAAAGGAATAAAAATAAAGAAGGAAAATAAATAGTTTGAGCACTATTAAAGGCCAGATTCCAACTTGGGTAAAAAAGCATGCCTCAGCTGACTGCAGTGAAATGTGGATGTGAATAGATGCTCTTTTAAAGCCCTGTAAACTAATTCTGATTATACAACAAGTGGAGTCTCAATTCCTTCTAGATTATTATGAGCAAAAGTTTATGCCATATGTCACAGATAAGAAATTTTCCTTGAGGTGAGGTTTACAGTAGAGTCTCTGATTAATATGCACAACTTCAGTACCATGGCAATCTAGTCATCATTTATATGCAAAGTTTATTCCCAATACAGATTTGTATTTTTACCATGGCATTTCTGTAACTTGTAAGATATGAAAAAGTAATTATACTTCAGGATAATTTTGGCAGGTTCATTTGATTCAAGTTCAGGTGAAATGAATTCATACATATTCATACTTGCCTGAAAAAGTCCATTTTTATTGAAAAAGGTAAACTGAGCCCTGGAAACAGCTTCAAACTCATCTTGACTTAAATTCATCAGTAAACTTGATGGCAGAAAAATGGAAGCCAGGGCATTTGACTGATGCTTGTCAAAATCTATCTGTTATATAAAAACAAGAAATACCAGTTTAGACTAAAAAAAATCCTTGAACGTCCATTATAATTGATGCATCCATCTAATATAATCTGAGTACGGGTCTAGAATAGCCATTGACATACATAGGGCATAGAGGCAGATGAGGACTGCTATTATCCAAAATAGTGGTCTGGTAAATTTTCACAACTTCCTTGTATGAACACAGGCTTGTGTCATACAAAAGTGGTAAGCAAAACTGATCCTGAGTGGCTGTACTGATGCCTTGAGAAAAATGGCTTTCAGAATAATTTACATCCTTTAAACTATTCTAATATATATCCAACAAGAGAAGGCACAGAGCATTTGTACATCCTCTTTTCATGAGTGGTGCTGCTTGTTCCTTGGCCATAATTGTAGAGCAGGGCCATTGCTTGACTGGTTTAGTTTATGCTTAATTCATGTTTTAGGTGCCTTTGCACTAGAAAAAGTTGCAGTTATTTTTGCAGAGGGTGAGAGAGGCAGAAATATTAGTAGCAATGTGAGCGCTGGCATGGGCACAGATCAGGCATTTTTGCCACTGAATCATGAATTATTCTGGCTCCTTTTTACATTAGTACTTGCAGTTTTGCAAGTGCCTGTATACTGTTGCTTTGTAGGAGCAAGAAGGTATGGGCTTTCTAGTGTATAAATGGATTTAGAAGATTTTCTTCACAACTGCAGGGATTAGAGAGTATAGTTCAACTGAGAGAAGTTGATTCTGTGACAAATTTCATGGATTCACAGAACAGACAGGGCTTTGGTTATATTTAAAGTGTCATAGTAGAGGCACAGAATGATCATATTTAGTCATTTCATATTCAGAAGCATGATCAAAATAAAATAGCTCTAATTTGTTTTAATCTTTTTTTTGTTACAGGACAAAATTCAGATTGGTGCTCAGGCACCTCCAATTCAGGTTTTGGTATTCTAAAAATTGGACAGCTGGCCCAAGAGCGTGTTTCAAAGAAATTAGGTCAAGAAGCTTTGCTCCTATATTGTCAATGAAAGGACAGACAGTTCCACAGGGTGACTGATGAAGTCTAAATACTAGGGGCCAACATCTATTGCTGTATGTGCCTATGTGGCACATATGCTGCCATATAACTAGAGTTTAGGGCAACTATGCACAGTTTAGGGTTCTATTTTCCCCTGTGGCAAAATAGACTCACCCTGAGCCTACAGAAGGGTGGAGGTGATGGTAGCAGTGGAGGAGCATCTTCCCACCTTTTAGCTCAGTAGTGGGTACAGAATCTACATGGAAAGCAAGCACAGGTTCTAGGCTCCACTCACTGTACCATACCTCCTTTCCCCTCATGGAGATGGACCTTGATAATACCTTTCTTGCCTATTGCTGGGGTTTATAGCACTTCTGCTGTACATGTAGCTTCATACTCCTTCTGGTTGATGTGCCTTCTATTCCCTGGGCAAGTGCCCTAACCACCAGGCTATCTCCTATGGCAATGGTTCCTATCATGTCTAATATGCATAGGAGGGGTGTGCAAAACAGGCCATATTCAATTCGGATTCGGCCCAAATCAGGGATAATGATTTGATTAGTTGATTCAGATCACTATCCATGATTCGATTTGGCCAAATCCGAATCTGAAGATTCAATGCTGATTTGGAGAATCAGCGGTTCAGCCATAGACACAACTTTAAACGTTTTTTCTACACACCTCGAGGAGAAAGATAGGAGATGTTCCTCTTCTAACATACAACGGCCAAAGGGTTTTCACGCAACTTAAATTTTGGGATTTACCCACTTTTTTATGTATGAAGGTGATTTTATTTTGCCAAGCAGCTGCCCAACCAGAGTGCAGGCCTACTAAGTGTGCTTAGTAGACTTGTGCAGCCTATGTGTAACTGTCAAAAACTAGTCATGAGCTATTTAAATACATAACACAAAATAGGATTTAGGCCTAAATGGTGAGCTGTCTTGACCTAGCCAACAGGAAGCCATAAGCCCAGGGGAGTGTGGAAACTCTGCCCTTCTCTGGATCTTAGCTGCTTGACTCAGGGCACACATCTGATACCTCTAGCCACTCAGGATCCAGAGCCTCGAGTCTTCTGGTGCCTAAATGATATCATGGTGATATCACTACTATTCACGTCTTACATATTAGCTTAGCAGTTTGATACTCATCAGAAGATCTAGATGGTGCTTTGTGATGTATCTGTGGATGTTCAATCTACTATATTTCAAGATGTTGCTTATGGGTTCAAAATTATGTTTCTATTTAGCATCATTCATATTTAAGAAGGGTAAGTGACCATTACTTTTGGAATCCTGTTTATATTAACAAATGCATAGTAACAATTGTGTTTGATTAACATTGTTTCTCATCATTTACAAAGATTTAATTCTTTCCCTTCTGAACTCTGTCAGAGCTTATCAGATTTCCCAGTTTCCTTGTGAAACAATTTGGGGAAGGTGGGGAAAAACAAAGATTTTTTAAAAAATGACATTTAGGGCATAGGTGACGGAAGACCTGACTAACGCGGTGAAGCCCCCCAAATGCAGGGCAGTGGTGGCAGTGCAAAGGACCACAGGGCAGCCCGTGTGTGGGCTCCAGGAAGCTGCAGCAGGGGATGCCCACAGGCACAGACATGTAGCCACAGCCTGCATGCAGCCAGGATCACAGCCCAGCAATTTGTGGAGCACTGCCCACCATAGCAAGCAAGTTTGTGAAGGGGAAGGGGGAAAGCAGATTGAGGCCCCCACAGTGTGGGAAAGAGTGAGGCAGAGACAGAGGCATGGGCTGGGGTGAATGGGGCCCCAGGGCAAGTTGTGGGATGGTCAGAGCCCAAGGAGCTTGTCCAGGGATGCAGGGGGGCTCCCAGATGCCCCCCAGATCTCTGTGTGGGGAAGAGGTTGCCTTCCACTATGGGCTGGAGCTCTATGCCCCACTGCCTCTGCCTTGGGAGCTGTGCAGTGCCATGTGCCTGCTGCCACTGGGTGGGCAAGGGACACGGTGCAGAGTGGCAGAGGCAGGCACATGGCGTTGCGTGGCTGCTGAGTCAGTGGCAGCTGAGCACAGAGCCCCAGCAGGCAGAAGCGGAGGCAAGCAGGCCCTGCCTGCGCCCTGCACTCAGATCTGGAAGGCATGTGCCCCTTGTGCCTCCCCTAGGGTGCACACAGTGGAGGGAGTCCCTCTGCACCCTTGGGCGAGCTGCCCAGGCTCTGACTATCACACAACCCATCCTGAGGCACCATTCACCATGCGTCTACCCCACTTCCTCCCTCATTGTGGGGACCTTGATTTGCCCCCTACCCCTTTCCTCTCCCCCTGCCCTTTACCCCTCCGCAGACTTACCTGCTGAGTGTTGTGTGTGTGTATGTGTGTGCGTGTGTACTCAGGCCCCCCAAATAATATTTTTATCCTCCACCTATGATTTGGGATCACCAGTTAGCCCTAGCAAAAAACAGGAACTTTCTGGAGTCAGAATAAGGATAGCCTCCACAGGATTTTGTCAAACAACCAGGAACCTGCTGTCTCTCTGACCATTCATCTATACAGTCAGGTTCTTATATGAACACTCCTCACTGTCATACAAATGAGAGCTACTACTTCCCCATCCCGCCATAGGTACAAGCAGAGAAGCAAGGTGATTCTCCCAACACTTGGAACAAGACATTGACACCAACAGACAAGCAAACGCTGGAATGTTAGTGCTGAAATTCTGTTGGAGTGTAAACACATCTTACACTTGTTTATGAGTGAAAGTCACTGAGAATGAAGCCATTTGCATAGACTGAAATGGTCAAAAATACCATGCATACTGTTTCATCTGTAACTCAATAGTTTTTAGTGAAGGAACTTTTACAAACAGAAGAATTGATAATATCAGTGGTTAAACCTCTAATCAGACTATTTCCTCATAGACTGTTCTTTTAACTGTTGTCTCTTAGGGCTGTGTTGCATGTTACATTTAGCATGTGTTAAATGCACTTAAAACACAAGCAACCTCATATTCAAGCAGAACCATGTGATAGGTATGCTCATACTACAGCAAATTTATGACTCGTTGTGTGAGGAGTATCTCCAGATCATCTTAAGTAACATGAGTTCAACTATTGTCAGTCTGCTTCATGGAGAAAATAGGAGCAATCTGCGGTCCTCACCAAGCTGTGACATCAGCCAGGGGCCTGTCTGCTGTACCAAGCTTCCAGGTGAGATGAGGAAAGCCACACGTGTTAGGAGGAAGGATACTGAATCTTTCACTTGTTAGATTCCTCCAGGATGAAGTTGAAAACCAGGTGCCTGCAGCCCCAGAGGGTTCCAGGGCAGGTCCTAAGCCTAGCACTATACTAAGACTCCAGGCCAGTGCCCAGGCTGGGACTAGCTATCAGTGAGCTATGCATTAGGGCTATGCGACACTTCAGTTGCTGATTTGATTCAGTGGAGATGTGGCTTGATTCAGTGGCTGAATCTCTGAACCTGAATCGAATCAGGAGACCCTTTAATCTCTCTGAATAGAATCAGAAAGATTATACAATTTGGACATAGACATGGCTTTAAATGTTTTTTCTACATGCCTCAAGGTACCAGGCAGCTTGTGAATGCTGAGATGCTGGGGTGGATGAAGCGTCCCACAGGAGCATGGAGGAGTCTCCAGCATGCTTGGCAGCAGACTTGTAAGTGGACCAGAAGAACTTCCAGGTCTGCCGGGGAGTGTGCGGAGGGCCCCCCCAGCTCGGGGACTGGTGCCTCCTGGTTGTGGGGAGGAATCCAGGGTCCCCCTGTGCCTGATTGCTGAGCCGGGAGGAGGGTGTGGGGGGGCCTCCAGTGCACTCCCTGGTGGACCCAGAAGTGGACTGGAAGTACTTCTGATCCACTTCTGGGTTTGCTGCTGAGCACACGGTGCCCCCCCATGCTCCATCCATCCCACGAGCCATGCCTGGTACCTCGACGTATGTAGAAAAAACATTTAAAGTTGTGTCTATGAACCGCTGATTCTCTGAATCAGCACTGAATCTTCAGATTCGGATTTGGCCGAATCAAACCATGGATAGTGATCCGAATCGACTAATTGAATCACTATCCCTGATTTGGGCCGAATCCGAATTGAATATGGCCTGTTTTGCACACCCCTATTATGCATATTAGACATCATAGGAAACATTGCCATACTTAGAACACATTCTAACTTTAATACTGCGCAGATTTAACACCTACTGGGTGCATCTACATGTTCATTA
Source organism: Alligator sinensis (assembly GCF_000455745.1). NCBI lineage: Eukaryota > Metazoa > Chordata > Crocodylia > Alligatoridae > Alligator > Alligator sinensis. The sequence continues at coordinate 119,034 of NW_005841963.1, forward strand.
ATGCGCCATACGTACAACACATTACATTTAGTACCTGTAATGACAGGTACTAACTTAATGTGCAATAATTGGTGCTACTGCATGTTAGCGGAGATGAACGCTTCTTATGTGACAATGCACAGCAGACTAAATCTACCATGCATTAGCATAGGTTTTGCCAGACACGCTAATTCACAGTAGAATTAGACTTCTGTGCATTAAGCATCTCGTGTAGATGTGCCCACTAAGTATCCCTTGTGACAAGGCCCTTAGGTACCATGTAGTACTATAACACAGGAGATAATGGGACATAACATAATTCACTGTGTCTAATAGAATTTTTTATAGAATCCACCTCTAAACTTTTAACCAGCTAGTCTCTAACGTGCCACCCTGCCCTACATTCTACCTTGAAACTCAAAACTAGAGGTAGCTGAGTACAGAAAACCAAGTGCTCATAAAAGTTCTTGTAAATGAAATGATGGTATTTTCAGTCTCTCCCATATACACACAGTAAATGCTTTGAAGAACAAGGGTGTATTTGCAAGAATGTTAATCTAACTTTTAAATAGAATCACATATAATAAAACAAAGAAATATGTGTGATTTTTTTCACAGCTTCTGAAGCCATGTTGCAAACTACTTGTTGGCATTCCCACAATTAATCAACAGGCCTAGATAACAAATGAATTTAAAAGGAGACTCCTCTTTATCTGTTATGTCAAGCAACCATGAGACTGGTAATCAATTATAGTTGCAATCAGCAATAAAACTAGGGCAGGGGCTACAGGTTTAAATATCTGTTGACATAAACTATGCTGAGCAAGTGCGAATAACAAATCCATTTGTAAAAATCTGAACCTGTTCATAAGTAATTCCTGACAGGCAGAACAGAACACTAAATCCATGTGAAAAAAGAGTCACAATATACAGTTTGAGCAGATCTAAGAAAAACCCTGCATGTATAAAAACATCTCTTTTGGTATTTTGTGTACTTCAGTGTAGGTTTCTTTTAAAGCATGGACACATTACAGGAACAATTCAATCAAATGAAATGCTAAATATTAACTTAGTCCAAGGTTTGGCAAGAACTGTAGAGAGATCAGAATAAACAGAATCTTTTCAAACTGTTGTGGATACATTTGCTTGATATCCACCTTAAGAGAAAAAAAATGAGAAACTGTCTGACATGTAACTTGAAATTTTAAGACTGTGAAGAGCCTGGGATATATCATCATGGTGCTGGCTGAAGTTTTTGGGCTTAAAAATGGGAATCTCCCCGACCGGGGACAGAAAATATCTTTCCTGATGGACATGGAAACTATGAACTGTGACCACAGCTGTTGCAGACATTTTTGATGGGAAGGATGCTAAGAATTCTGTCAGCTGTTGGAAATGTAAAAGGCTGAAAATCAATTTAAGCTCCAAAAAGAACATTATTAATAACTTGTCAGAGCTTGGACCTTATGATAGGTTAGATAGAGCAATAAAAAATTATTCCAGGGCAAGAAAATTTGAATATACTTGGATGTCCTCAGGCCACAGATGGTATTTCTTATTATAAATTCAGGTCATCCCAGGTCCAATTTCAGAGTTTTTTCCTTTCCCCTTTCCATGAATGGGGGATGAATATTGGGTGATAAAATTTCCTCCTGTTTGATAGAAATCATCTATAAAACTTCATTGATAAAGGAAACAATCAGGTGTCTTCACAATGCATCTTTCCCCTTTCAGCCCTTTCCACTGCATGATTTAGAGAAAACATGGGCCAAATTCTCTGAGTGTAATATGAATGAAACTCCATTATAGTGAATGTAGCTATGCCTATTTACACTAGCAGAAAATCTGATTATTTAATTTTAGGTCCAGAAGATCGTAGAAAAAATGCTTAACAGGCTTATGGTCTTTTACATTACTATTATTAATTTATCTAGTGTCACACATTTGTCATGCTACTTTACCAAAGTGGTAAGTTATTTAGGACTGGACCTAGGCCAATTTATACTAGAAAACAATTTTCTATTATATTAGAGCAGTAACTGTTTAGATGTTTATGCTGTAGTGATTAGCATTGTTAACCATTTGCATAACTTTGGCTTCAAATCGAGGAATTAACTCCTCAGGTTTGATTATTTGTCAGCAGTAAGATTTCATATTGGATTCTTTTGCTTGCCCCTTTCTACATAAGCCTCCAAAGAAGATTTGCACACAAAAATGTAGGAAGTATAGTTAGAGCACTGAAGGACCCTGCTCTGCCACACACTTCTTGGGTGGCCATGGACATAGTCATCAGGGCCAGATTTTTAAATGTACTTAGGTGCTCTAAGATGCAAGTAGTTATTTAGGAGGCTTTTTCAGAAGGGCTGAGACATCTCTGTCTTGTTAATTTAAGTGAGAGTTAGGCACCTAATAAAAATACCACTATATACCTACCTGCACCAATAGGAGCCTAAATATCTTTCAAAATGTGGTTTCTAGGCTCTCTGTGCCTCAGTCTTCTACCTGGAGTAACATGAGGCTAACAGTGCTTTCATACCACACATGGTAGTTCAAGGGTGAATGCATTAATGACTGTGAGGTGTTCAATTACCATAGTAATGGAGGACTTTGTTCATTTTGATCACTCTCTGCTTTCTTCACTATTTTTCATAGATGAAATTTAAAACTAAAGAACTAACCTCTATGGGGGATACAGAATTCACAACACAGCTCATAATACACATCACTATTAAATCACCGTTGGAGGTTACTAAAGTGCATATCACAACAACTATGAAGTCCTGAACTTCATGTGCATGCAAGCATGACTTATTCTGCGATACAACTGACTGCAAACATTTAGGGTTAGGTCCTAGACCACTGTTATGCACTTAAGTGGCACGTCCTGCAATTTTTGGCACTTATGCAGAGTTTGGAATCTATCTCCATGGATATTTCCGTGCTCATGCTGCACTTGCCTTATTAACATGCTCAGAAGGCAGCACTCCAGTTGTGTTAGGCTCCATTGCAGAGCAGGATCAGTGAGAAACATGCAGAGAGCTAGATAAATCCTAAAACTTTAGATGCAGAAAAACCATGAATAGTGAGTTTGGAGGAAAGGGTCTACCCATTTTTAGCCCAATAGCAGGAGACCCAAGTTCCAGGCCCCTCACTTGGAGGTAAATCTGCATTGCCCATTCCCCCACAAATTTCATTAGCCATCAGGTATGGCCCTGGCATTTCCTAAAGCACCCACTAGACTTTTTCTTGAACATGGCCCACTGTGCACCTATAAGAGGAAGTTATATGAGATCAGGAGGAGGAAAACAAGGGTGACTTGGTAAGTGGACACTGCCTTGGAAAGGAGTAAGTGCCCTGAGTCTCAGTCCCTGATCCTAATTGCCTTTCTTCACTTCGTATTTATTATTCATTGGATAAAATGAATAAAGAGCAGTGGGATAGTTTCTGCCCCATTCCAGGCAGGAACCAAGGTTAAGACTGAGCATATGTACATGTAAAGGTTAAATTACACAATTTATCTGTGTGTCTGATACCATCCATAGTTCATTGTTTTGTATAGGTGACCTAGGAATACATTCAATCAACTTCTCTCAGCCATCTATAGGTAGAATTTTAGTTACAAAAGTGACATACAATCTGAAGTCTGAAATTCACTGCCTTTGTCTCATTCATGTTATAAAGAAATGGGGATATTTGCAGATTAGTGAATATACCTTAGCCCTTATTCTTGCTAAATATTTTTCAAGAACTTCTGATTCTCAGCAATAGGATACATGTTGCCAGTATCATCAGCCGTTCTTATATATCTGTAAGCACATTTAACCCAAGAAGCAGCACCAGCACACTATGAAACTAATAGGCAGTTTATAGTGAAGTTATGCAGGACTGTTAAATTAAATATTTTGGTTAGTATAATATAATCCTAGAGTCCAATTCAGGAAACTGTTAGAGGCTGAAACATTTTTCAACTGGAACACATTTGAACTATTCAAACAAAACATTTTTAATATGTAAGAATCATAAAGAAAACTGAGCCTGGGTTTCCCATCATCTAGGGAAATATTAAATTAATTCATTTGGAATAATGGGGGAGGAAAAGAAATATATAATTCTGATTGTGACATGTATGCCCTTCTAGGACATACATATCTAATAATAATTCTGGACACCAGAAGGACTTAATGCTGCTGGTTTTGTACCTGAAAATCTGAAGCATTGTTCTGAGAACCAACACTGAAGGAAGAACCTCTGAATGAAGTTGAGTTCATGGAAGAAACTCCAAGAGCTAGATTCCGAGTAGAAATACTCATAGATGGTCCAGTGAACTGAATCTTTAAGGCTAAGGCATCAATTGTTTTTAGAGCTCTAAAAACATAAAGAAAATTATTACAAAAAAGTCAACAAAGTTGACAAGAAGAAAACCAAACCAAATAAAAAATGACACCTGTATTACAGCAGCAGAAAAGTGAATGTGTTCATTTTAGACAATTTCTCTGAGTGTTGACTGCACTTCTGTCACTATTTTTATAAACTCAACAGGAGCTGGATAACTGAATTCCCCAGGCCAGATTTTCAACAGGTATAAATTGCTGTAGATATGCTGAAAGCATAACCATAGTCATGCTGATTTACATCAGGCAGAGATCTGCACACCTGACTTCACTTTCTTTAGCCTAGAATAATATTACAATAATATTAAGAGTTACAGTGTATGATATCACTTCATTTTGGAATTGTCTTGAAGCTGCACCAGAACAACCTTTTATCAAGCCAATTAATTTCAGTATTGCAATATCTTGGACACGTCTACATGTGCCCCTATGGTGCTGTTGTTACTGGACCATCACTCAGTATTCCTTTTGGAAGTATGTGCTCCCTTGGTATAGTGTATTCCTTTTGGAAGTACTAAATGATGGAGCAGTAACACCATCTGCGTGGCGTACTGTTATTTTTAGCTGCTACATTGGCATAGCAATGCGCTATACTGAGGGAGCATGTCACTATGGCAATGTAGCTGTGCCATCACAGTTTTTGCCTGCCAATGCTACATCACCATAGCGCATCGTTACGGTGATGTAGCGTCATGTGTAGACATGCCCCTTAAAAATAAATCTTTTACTAATCTCACTTATTTGAAAAACTTCTTTCAGGAAACTTAAGCAAAATATTTGCGCTGAATTGTTTATAGCTTATATATCCTGATATCAAACGCTTGAGGTTTTTATGACTTCATATCCAGACAGGTAGTGAAATCCTCTCTAAGTCTTCTTCCTGAAATTCATATATACTTACTCAGAAGATGATGCAGCCAAAACACTGTCTGAACTGGTGAGAATATTGGAAAAAATGGTCACCACAGTGGAACCCAAAGATGCATCAATGTCTTCATCATTCACAATTTTTTTGAGCTTCTGAACTACATCATTTACTTTGTCTGAGGTCAGCTGCTGTCCTTCACCAGTGAGATTCAGAAGCTGATTGGCTATATCAGCTGCATTTTCTGCAGTGGCATAGATAAAAGGAACCGTAAGAAGACAGAGATATAGGCGAATTCTCAAGCACCTCCTACTTGAATTAGAATGTATTCAATGTTATTTGTATCAATACAGTAATCAACTAACATAACATATATAGGAATGGATGACCCCTATATAATGCCCTTCTGTTTCTTTTGGGTTTTTTGCCTAATTTCACCATGTTTTATACTACTTTATAGGAGGAGAAATTACAGGATGTGAAATAAAAGGGACATGCATATTTTCCCTTCTTTTCTTTCCTTAATCTTTTCTGCTCATTGATTTTGCAACCAAAGACTGC
>NW_005841963.1:124860-125921 GCF_000455745.1 Alligator sinensis
TGGATATAAAAGACAATCTACTTACCTGTGCAGTTCCTAAGATTAGGTGGATTCCAATATGATGTATAATTGTATGGATCTAAATCGCTAAAGAGAAAAACATTTCAGAACATACATTTGTTTTCCACATGTTACATTATTCAGCATAACAAGGCAAAATAATGCTGGGTGTTCATTTGTCACATTTGTTCATTCTGTTGCATTGAACTTACAATTCAGATAGCAACACAAGCCCAATTAAAATTAATGACATGTGACTGATATCGGGCATGAACTACCATAGATGTAAGATGTGTGTACACAGTAATTCAAGAACAAACATATTCTGCCAACTTTGATTCTGTGCAAATAATCAGACTACACTGTGTAAGAAAGCTAAAAAACATGACAAATCCAAGAAATATGTTCAAGTGAAGGAATACTATAGCAAATGAGATATTTCCAAGTGAAGAGAATAAATATTTTAAGTGATTTTATAAAACTGTACAGTAGTTGAGGATTTCCATAAATTTGTTTGCCAATAAAAAGAAGAAATAATAGCATGCAAACAAATCATTCAAGTTTGTATCATGATGGATCCATGAAAGGCAAGCTCAACTGATACTTGTTAACTTTTGACTGCTTAATAGAATAATCTTATATTTTTAATGCACTGTTTTTGAATGTGTGTAGCTTTATTTGTAATTTATATATCTTTATACACTGTAGTAGATACTGTCTCTCCAACATTTTTTCTACCACTGGGTGTGCATTTTTTTATGCATTATCAACAACATCTACTATTAGTCACCTCAGCCTTGATGAAACTGTAAACCATACTACCAACATTTTCAAACCTAATGACATGGGGTTTGAGAAGGACCTAATAGCGCAGAATATTATTATATTGAATACTTTCCTCCATGCATGGTACAGGTTTAAAATTCATAGGCAATATGACTGTGCTTTTGGATGAGGTGGGATAAAAATATCAATTGATTTTGACTTCCTCTGTCATTTTCCCCTTAATCATGCCCCATCATTTTTATACCAGATAGCAGGATTCTTAATATGAATTCCTG
>NW_005841963.1:125952-138801 GCF_000455745.1 Alligator sinensis
GTGCAAGTCCTATGCATACAAATCTTAGGCATATCTTTCTTCTCCCATGTAGAAGTCTTGATACAGTACAGCTGTTAAGCATGTAATTTCCTCTTTTATGAATGTAGGAAAGCGTCATTTTATATATACCACATCCTTAGCATGTCTAAAGAGGGACACTTCCTGGCATGAGTATGCCTAGTCCACCCACTTCCAGTAGCACATACAAACCTGGAAATGCACTGGTGAAACCACTCCTAAGGAAGTTCCTGGTAGCTATTGTCAAGTATGCCAAAAACCAAGGCTATGAAGACTGGGTGGACAAAGCAAGCTTGTGCCATACAAGGGGTATGATATAGATATAATCAGAGAGGCTTCTGGGTCACTGACTCCAGTTCCTAGCTAATCATGAGCAACCACATCATTCTTGTTTTGTTTTTTTTTTTTTTATTGGCAAGAGTTAATGGAGGCAGTAGCAAGAACAGTTTAACTCAAGGCAGAATAAAATAATTTTGGCTATGAACTACTTTATTTTGACAATCAAAGGTATTTGTGTAGAGCATGAATGAGCAATTAAGATAAGCAATCCTGGGGCAGTAAAGGCCAGAAGTCTCAACTCTAATGACTTTGTGGCTTACACGTTGACACAGTTTGACCCCTGCACTAGCTACTTGGAAACAAATATTGTTCAGTCACAATGTAATGGTATTCATACAAAATTAACAGGCTGAGGAAGTAAGTTAGTTACATACAACTCTGGTTGTTTTCCTGTCTGGCATAAAACCTTGAGGTTGACCCTTGTGTTACCATGTTGCTTTCAGAAAGCAAAAGATCTGGACTGACCTTTTCAGACCATATACTGGATGCAGTGTAGGCAGGTAAGCCTATTGTTTGTATTGCTTATGGCTAGCATATTAAAGATTATGCTTATTATTATTTGCATATCTAAGATACCCAAACAAGATCAAAGCCTCATTGCATTCAGTAATGTACAAATAGATATTAAGAACCAGTCCCACTCCAAAAAATTTATAGGCTGAAATGACAAAAAAGACAAAGGGTGGAGGAATGGCAGGAATAATCCCCATTTTACAGACAGATGGGAAACTGAGTTTAAATGACTTACTGGTCATGTCTACATAAGATGCTGACTGCATAGTAGCTCGTTACTACTACGCAGTAGTAATGAGCTACTGTACTGTCAGTGTCACCTAAAAGCCATTTGGTGGTGCTACTGTGCAGTAATGCCAGTTACCCCAGTAATGACTGCACAGTTAGTTTCTCATGCAGACGCGGCCACTCATGGACACCCATGAATCACCTGTACCATAGCTGAAACCTTAAAAACCAAGTCTAAAATCATCATAAGCTACACAAGAACATCCTCATTCCCTGTAACACATTACTGCCAAACTGTTAATGTCAGAGTTTCCTTACACTACATGAGGTGTCTCAAAATCAGTCAAAAGAAATAATTCCTTGATGAGAATTTAGCTGGGAATAGTTTGGTGATGTACAAACCAAATTAAAATACAACTCACCACGCTGTGCCGGCACTGATTTTATAAACATTGTTTCTGATGGTTAATAATTGTCATGAGTTGAGGATATTTAGGAAGCTGATCTGTTTAGTGAGAAGCGTTTTAGTCACTTTGAACAAATAACAACTCTAGGCCTCATTACACCTTGATGTAGCAATGGCTCTTTGTGCCATTTCCAGGTCATTACTAATAATGTATTTCTACTGCAACCACATAGGCCTCTCCATTCTCTTTGTTTCTGCTTGCCTCACAATATGAAAAAAGCTTATTTAAAATAATACTGAACAATACATAGCCTAAGGTAGACACAGGCTTAAAGTGGTTCAAGGTACATAACCAATAAACTGTGAATGAGTTCTACCTTAGACAACTCACAGCTTCTGAATGGTTTTCCAAGTATTTGAATCCTTACCACATTCTTGATGCAATCTGAGTGGAGCTCCCTTGGCATAATGTGAAGTTGGTCACCATGGGCCTGGTATCTGGCCAGAAATAATTTGGAGGGTTTTCTTCAGCTAAACATTTTTCTACAAAACAACAATACACAAGTATGAGAATGGATCTTAACTCTGTTTTATCAAGTATATTATCATTTATTTTATAAGCCTACCTTATACCACATGATTAACCATTCCGTAATTGACAACCACATAATCAGTGAGTGTATATAATGGATACATAATGATTGGATACTGCAGACTGCACTCTTTGTCCAGAAGGTATCAGCTTGGTACCTATCAGAAGGTATCAGAAGGTATAGCAGCTATGCTGCTATACACTGGCATAGCTCCGTGAACAGTATGGATCTCTCACTGATTTAACCGTCTAGACAGATAAGTATGTATTAAAAGAGACACTTATGATAGACTTTAAGTATATTTTTATCCAAATGTAGCCAAATTCCCACGTGCAGTACAAATTGGAAATGGATTACTGGATTTTGCAGGGATTATTTAATCAAACAGGAAAGGATTTATTTTGGAGAAAACAAATAAAGCTCACAGAACACCAAGGCTGAAGACCCATTACATACCTACTGGATTAACATCTACTGTCTGAAGCCTTAATCCATCCCCTATGGTGTTATTATTGCTTATGAGTTTCTCCCGGATAGCTTCCTCTTCTAAGTCGATGTTGTTGGTAGAGTTGTAAACAAGAAGAGCCCTAACCACAAAGCTACAAGAAAAATTACACAAGAATTTGAGTCAGAATGTGAGAGAACAAATATGTGGATATTAAAATATCTTAAATAAACTGTCCCAAATTTAATTATTGATAGTAATTAAAAAACTGATAAAAAAGGCTTTTCCTGTATAAAGGGCATAAGTAGGGCAATATTGAGCCTTACCTGTAAATTATTCTTCTCATAACCACATAGCTCTCCAAACTAGGGAGTATTGGGAATCCCACTCTGAGTTACCATCAGGCAGGTAGCTATAGAGGACTGAATGTAAACTTTTTAAAGGAAACCTAAAGGCCAGGTTTTTAAGATACTTAGGTGACTAATGATACAGCTGTGTTTTTACCACGATTTTCTAAAGTGTCTAGATGCCTAACTCTCAACAGGTCCTAAAAGCCTATATAAAATAGCTGTTAGTGATATGAAAGCCAAAATGCCACTGATTTTCAATGGGATTCTGCGATTTTAACTCATTTAGTCGATTTTGAAAATTTACCATTAATTAAGAAGGTTTGTTTGCTCAGTTGAGTAGAAAAAATTAGACTTAGAATAATATTAATTTGTCTGATGGAAACCCACTGATTTTTTTGGTGGGGGGGGGAGGGCTAAAGTGGCTCGAACTCCTTTCTAAGACAGATTTAAACCTCAAATGGTATAACCCCCCTGTACTCAGCAACCTCCCTAGCATATGCAAAGCCCCTAAGACAGAGGAAAAATACCTGTGAGAGGAGAACGTAAAAGTATACCTAAGGCTGTGCTAGGTTGGCAGTAGGGGAGCTACATCATTAATGCAGGAGCCCTCTCAGAAGGGCTCCATGGGTGCTGAAAGGTGCAGTGCCTGGCAAGAGAAGCAAGCCTCCTAGATGCTGTCTTTGTCTTCACTTTGCTCTCAGATATCCCAGAAATCTGAGCTAACACAGGCTTTCCTGGCTTTAAAGTGGCTGTGGGCAGCCTGAGAAGTAGGAACACAGCCAGCATACATATAGTGAGGGAATGGATTTAACAAAGCTGCTTTCACCAGAAATCCCTGATGGGAGAAAAGGGAGGTTAGTTGAAGGGTCTTGCTACCACTTAAGGAAGGAGAGCACAAGGGAGGAACTGTGTAGGCAGTGTACTGGAGGGTACTTTTTGGTATGCCTGCCTACACAAGCTAGGATTACATTTGCAAGAATTGTCCAGAAAGCTACCTCTATGATGACAGCTAAGCACAGGACCTTCCAGCATTACCTGAATTAGGTAAAGTGAAATAACTGCAGATCATTATACAGATGTTGCTGTTGGCTACCAGAATTAACTCTCTTTATATTTGACATCTTTTAAAAGTAGGATAGATGTTACAGACATTTTCAAAGTAGGTTCATTAGTGAAGTCACATGAGAACAACTGACATTAGAAGAATGTCTAAGCATGGATGACTGTTTAGCCTTTAAAAAAACATCAGATAGGACATATTTCCTTTCTGTATTCAGATACAAAAACCTGAAATAATAAATCCTGCTGTTTTAGAAACTACTTGTGAATAGACAAAATGAATATTTTTCACATGTACGTATGGATGCACACAACCACACACAAAAAATCAATTTTTTTCTCACCTACAGAATACACTTTACCCCCCACCCCTGCTAACCAACTGCTAGAAATTGTGATGTGTAATATATTTAAAAAATACAGTAAGAACAGTTTCTGGTTATGGGCAAAAGTAAAAATAAAATCTGTAGGTGACTCAAAGTGCATTTCTACATGAGATGCTTACTGCGCAGTAGCCTAATAACACTGTGCAGTAGTGTGCCAGGCAAAACCCGTGCTAATATGCTACTGCACAATGTTAGGCTACTGTGCAGTAAGCATCACAAAAAAACCTCCATGTACTGGTGCTACTGTGCAGTAGCACAAGTTACTGCACATTGTATTAGTACTTAGTTAACCAAGTACTAAACTTAATGTACAGTAACTAGGGCACATTAATGAACATGTAGACGTGTCCACAGAGAGCAAAACTTGGGCAGGATTTGGTCCCTACCTGCTGCTCAGTTACTTTCTACAGAATAATGTTTCTTTAATTCATTCTGCCTTTCAAAAACAAGGCACACTTTATATTCTGGAGTATATGTATGTATACATACATATACACATACATATATATGTACACTTATTTAGGGTTTTTTTTTAAAGAACAAAATCTAATTGCTCTTGTACTAATATGCACATTTTCTAATTGCATTTCTGATAAAATATTAAAACCAGTAACCTATCTGCTGTAATGTTGATGGCCACAACATATTTAGTGCTGCAGAAGAATTTCAAATCTTCCTGGATATATCAAACTTGCTGTGCACTCAGACATACCAGCTTCATCCTGCATTCTATTGCTTTCAACTGAATGTTAATGCATAACAATGAACTCTATATGGTGCTGCTTGTGGAGGATTTTGATGAATGGCTAGTATATTTTGTAAAGCACAGGGCCAAAAGTGGAAAAGAGGTTAATATGGCATTTATTTTTAGAGGACCAATGAAAGTTACTACACACTGGGTACTACATGGGATGCTAAATATGCAGCAGACTAATTTACTGTGCATTAGCATCACTAAAAAGCTGTGTGTCGGCTACTGCACAGTAGCACCAGTTACTGTGCACTGAATTCGCTTAATGTGCAGTAACTACGGTGCATTGATGCATGTGTAGATGCACCCATTGATTCAAATCAGGGGGATCCCAGTACTTAACCATTCCCTCCTCAAAAAAACTTGGCCTTTCTCATCTACTTGTACCTTAAAAACTATATATTGCTGTCACTCCCAAGGTGTCTACAAAGAGGAAATTAGAGATAAAAGGTTACTGGATCCTGTCAAATTATGTCAACTTCTACTAGCTAACCAGAATAGACACTCAGCATCCATATAATGGCCAAGGGCAATGAAACATCAGGAGTAATGATAGATCAGGTCTAATTGTATATTCCAGGCTACCTCCTTACCAAGGCATATGCCGAGAGAGTTGGCTGATGTGATTGCAGAGCTGCTGGCCATTATCTTTGAAAACTCGTGGCAATCAGGGGAGGTTCTGGACGATTGGAAAAGGGCAAATACAGTGCCCACTCATCTTTAAGAAAGGAAAAAAGGAGGATCCAGGGAGCTACAGGCCAGTCAACCTCACCTTTTTCCCCAGAAAAATCATGGACAAGTCCTCAATGAATCCATTTCTAAGCACTTGGAGGATAAGAAAGTGATCAGGAATAGTCAGCATAGATTCAGCAAGGGCAAGTCATGCCTGATCAATCTGATTGACTTCCATGATTAGAAGATTGGCTTTGTGTAATTGGCTTTTTGGGCCACCCCTGGGGAGTGAGGGTGGGGGTGTCCTGTTTTGGGTCCCCCTAGTACAGAAAGGATGTGGACAAGTTAGAGAAGTCCAGTGGAGGGCAATGAAAATTGTTAGGGGGCTGGGGCAAATGATTTATGAGGAAAGGCTGAGGAAACTGGGCTTATTTAGTAGGGAGAAGAGAAGGCTGAGGGGGGGATTTGATAGCAACCTTTAACTACCTAAAGGACGGTTCCAAAGAGGATGCACCTAGACTGTTGTTAATGGTGGCAGATGACAGAACAAGGAGCAGTGTTCTCAAGTTGCAGCAAAGCAAGTTTAGGTTGGATATTAGGAAAAACTTTCTTACTAAGAGGGTGGTAAATCACTGGAACTGGTTACCTAGAAAGGCTGTGGAATATCCATTCTTGAAGGTTTTTAAAGCTTTGGTTAGGATGATCTAGTTGGGGATGGTCCTGCTTTGTGCGGGGGGTTGGACTAGATGACTCCTGAAGTCCCTTCCAACCCTCATTTTCTATGATTCTATATACTACACATATTGTGTATAATACTGTGTATGTACATATCATGTAACATGAAATTCCTACATATTATTACCTAAATTGCAAGCACTGTAAGCTGTCCCAAATGACTCATGTAATGTCCTGAAACAAATCATAACATAATGTAACTTGATAACTGACATAATTCTTAGTTGAGCACTGACCTCCCTATTTGTAGCAATCAGATCCCAGAATGGGAACATTTTGATAATATAACAATAACCTTTATTTTAAATTTTTGAAATAGTAGGGTCAATTTTCATGTAATGATGCCAATGATGAAACCATGGGTTAGTGCTGGAAGTATGAGAATCTCCAACTTTAAAACACATAATCATCCTTTATCCTATACTATGTAAGGAACAAGTAGAATACTACAGCAAATGGGATACTATAGCATAACTCTATTAGAAAGTGTTATGAAATTTTATCACACGGAGGGCATTATTATCACTCCTATCAATGTTAAATAATTGATATCAATGTTATCAAATTACCAATGGGACTCCTCTGGCACAGGCACATTAGATAGGGGAAAGATAAAACATTTTCTTTACTGTGTGCAGCTGTCCACATCCTTGTGCTCCCTGATTTACTAGATTCAGAAGTGCCTGGTATGGGCAAAGAGGGAGGTAGGATTATGACCCTGCTCCCTTCTTCACCAGCCAGACGAACTGAGCTGGCAGGGAAGGAGGAGGGTAGCACATGCTACACTCTGATGTGTTTATAAAACAGAGGGCATAAACATGGGCATATCTAGGATTTTGAAAAGGAAGGTGCAGATGGTGTGGCACATCATAATATAACACATATTTTTCTCCAGTTAAAGATAATTTAGAAGCTTTACTAATATGGTAAGAAGCTAGCACTAAATTATTCAGGTTAAGATCCAAACAAAAACAAATACCTGGGGGGGCAACAACAAACTAATTTGCGTGTGTGTGTGCATCTACACATGCACATTTATTATGCACAGTACAGGTGCACGTCTACATATGCATACCTGTACTGTGCAATAAATGTGGTGAGTTCTGCCAACTTGAGAGTAAATTTGATACCTGCAATCGGCAGGTATCAAATTTATACCCGATTAGTTACTGCTCAGTAACACTGTGTATCTGGACAGAGTTGGGACTAACTGCAGTTGCAAGTCAGTCCCCACACAGCATTAATGCTGGGAGATCTCAGTGTCAGAAATCCCAAGGCAGAAAAAAGGGCGGCAGTATGCACCACCCAAAATAGGAGCCTGGCTGCCTGGAGCCACACTCCGGCTGCTGGCCATACTCCATGGGCCCAGATTGTTGCTGCTGGAGCCCCAGGAGGCCCCCAGGTAAAGCTGTTGGGGCCAGCCCAGTTGCTGGTCCCAGCCTCCCCTATCCCACTCAGGGTAACTTACTGTGTGCCAGAGTGCACACGCACAAGTGTTCTCCAGGAACAAGGAGCAGTGGCACAACTAAGCGTGCTGTTATTTGTCTCTGGGGAAACGCATGTGTGTACTCATCTGGATGTGCTCTGTGTGTCTTCAAGTCACATTTCTCTACATAGATCTAGAATGGAAATGCAAATAATTGATCAAAATGGCTAGGTACAGATGATACACTTAATGTGCTTTAAGTGTGCAGAAAGCTCTTTACAGTCATAACAGAACAGATGTTCATGGCACATAAAGCGCTTTAAAAATGGCAGGTCCTCCTCTAAGTGAACCCTGGATGGATGTGTACTAACCTAAAGCAATTTGTTAGAGCGCTTTATCGAACAACTGTGCCAGATCCCATCAAGGGTTAACTTAGAGCACAATCACTGCCATCGCAATTCACAACAAATTTAGGGCCAAACCCTATTCAACTATTAGGCACCTGTGTGGTCCTAGCGTAATCATATTTCAGGGAGTTGAGCCCCTGAAAATCCATGAATGCATCTGGCCAAAACACAATTTGAGATATAACTGGCAACAGACATAAAAGCCAATAAAAGGGATTCAAGTTTGTCCAAGAGAAAGAGGAAGACCAAAGACACAATCGGTTCATTGCAAAATGCAGAAGGCAAACTAGTTATGGATGATGCAGAGAAGTCTGAAGTATATAATGCCTTTTTCACTTCAGTCTTCACAAATTGGGGCAGCTACCAGATGATGACTGCAGTTGACATCAAAGATAGGGAAGGAGCAAATAGCCTGGAGTAGAAGATAAGGTTAGGGATTACTTACTGACGCTAGATGCTTTCAAGCTGGCAGGACTGGATGGGATGTACCTTCGGTTACTGAAGGAATTAGCTGAGGAAATTTCAGAGCTGTTAGCTATCCTCTTTGAGAACTCACGAAAGTCAGCTGAGGTCACAAATTGTTGGAAAAGTGTAAATATAGTTCCCATATTTAAAGGGAAGATAATCTGGATTGTTAAAGACCATTTTAGCCTGACCATGGTATCTGGAAGGATCATGGAGCAGGTCCTCAATCTATTATGAAGCACTTAGAGAAGAACAAGGTGATCAGGAACAGCCAGCACGGATTCACCAAGAGCAAGTCATGCCTGATCTACCTGATTTCCTTCTATGATCACTATCCTTACCCAGTAGTCATCAATGGCTCAATATTATATATTTTCATTAATGTATTAGAAAAAAACCCAGTAAAATGAAAAATCCCAAAACACACACATATGCACTTACATGCATGCACGTGCGCGCGCACACACACACACACACAGCTATAATTGTTAGACTGATAACCTCAGGCCCAACCCAGCTCCCACTGAAGTCAATGGAAAGTTTCAATAGAAGACTTTGGGAGATGAATCTAAGGTTCTTAATGGCCCAAGCTGATTGGTTTGCAGTTTGTCACCCTCTTACCTACAAAAGTCTCCCCTACAAACCAGGATTAAAGCATACTGGAGCATACTGGTTTAGAATAATCTTGCATCACCAAGAGGACTTCAGTCCTCAGAACTTTCAACATAATAATTTTCAGAAGCAAAAAAATTACACATAAATACAACAATTTAAAAAAAAGCAAATGTGGAATTTTTCAAATTCTTTGTCATTGTTCCATTTCTGCCCTTATTGAATTCAATAGTAAAATTTCCAGTGGCTTCAAGGAGAGCAGATTTGGACCTATACTGGGTGACTGAAAATCCCAGCTATAGGACTCGAGATGTTTTAAAATATGAACTCACATCACAACTACATTACTTTACAGAAATGATGGTATTTATATTTGATAATATATTTGAAAGCAGTTAGGAGGAATAGGATTTTCTAAAACTATGTCTGTTTCCTCTATAATCTTTTGTTTAAGTTCCAACATTGTGTTTTCTCACACATTTCTTTGATGCCTGAGACTGCAGCACATTGAGCTGGAGTGGCAAACTCCTGGCTAGCAGGAGCCCAGAGGTCAGCCTTGCAGCCCAGAGCTGCTCTGACCTGGTTCAATGTGCTGTGGAGGGGCTGGCTGGGGCATGAGGGTGCTACAGTGTGGGGCTAGCCAGCAGGCAGCCCCACACTGTAGCACTCTCATGCCCCAGCCATCCCTGGTTGGCATCTACATGTGTATTGCAGTGGAGTAACCAACTCTGCTGTATGATAGTACTTGTGTTGGGCAGTGCTATCCTATAGTGGAGTTAATTAGTTTACTCTGGCCTAACAGCACCACACATGTAGATGCTGATGCTTTATCACAGAGCTAATTAGTCAGCTCACAGTAAATATCTTATGTCTAAATCTTTCTAATCTCAAGGATCCTTCCCATCCCACATTCCACTAAACAACTAGCACCAAGAATTCATCAGAAGTTTGAGTGTTCCCATTGAAACTGACAGTAAAACTCCCACTGACTTCTGTAGGCAGGACTGGGCCTGGGCCTCTTTGCTGTCTTTCTCAGCTCTTTTCTTTTCTAAGAAGAGGTTTCTACTTAGGTTTAGCAACCTGTCTTCAAAACCAATGGTTAACAGTATTTTTATTTGGAGGAGTTGTTAAACAGTAGTGGCATTACTGCTATTTTCCATGGTAGGAGTGATTAACTACAGAGAATGGGCCAACATTATGACAATCGGGTAGTGGAGTTTGCGACAAGCATCATCTGATTTGGGTGTTAAGAGGAGAAAAGCTTGTAAATGATATCAAAGCTTAAGGTCTGCAAAGGTGTTACCGAAAAAGCTCAAGGAAAGCAGGGGTGCTGAATGGGTCTGCAGAAGCCATTTTTCTTACCCAAGTGACCCAACCTTGGTCATATGGCTACACCTAGGATCTGAAGGACCTTTCTGGGAAAAGCAGCAGCAGCAGTAGCAGAAATGTGTAGCATTACTGTAGTGTCAAAAAGGGCAAGGAATCAATGAAAGAAACAAACATACATGCAATTTTTTTGTGTAGAAAGAACACGCCAAATTTATTTTATTTTTAACTTTAAAATTGATGGAGCTGAAGTCCACCATGATCACAAACTATTATATTTATATCCCATTTCAAGTTCAACTCTGCTTTGAAGAGGTACCTTCTGATTATTGCTAACAGGATAAGAAAATTAAACATGCATAAACATTGAAGTAGAGTTATGATAAAAAATCATTTTTTCATAGAATTAATAATCTACTAAAGCAGTATATTACATTGCTGGTATCCAGAGTTCTTTACATAGGTCAAGGTGCTGATAATGATATGCACTTTTGGACTTGGCACTTCACGCATTCCTCATCATCATGTACAATGAATATGTCATAAGCATAGTGTACTTTGGATTGTGTCAGCTCATAGAGTTCAGTAATATAAGAATAACAAGTCATTTCCATATTTTCATTTCCTTTTGCTCTTCCCCAGAATGTAATATAGTTTTAAAACATCTTTTTAGAAAATGGCTATTTTTAACATGCCAAAAATGACAGCTTCCTGTCTTTCACTGCCAGGTCCCACTTGTCAGGCTGAATTATTCTGTTTCTATTGATACTTCCTCCTTCATTTGTAGGTAGGGTGGATGGGGAACTGCACAATGCTGAGGCTATTTTAAAAGTTACAGCTGGCAATCTACCAAATAAAGCTGAAAGAAGATTCAGTAAAAGAAGTGAAAATGAAAAAGATGAACAGTTTGTGAGCAATTATTTTCAAAATGTTGCATGAAAGAGTGATACAGAGGCTGGGGGAAGAGAGAGAGTGAGAATGTTAAAAAATTGCTTGAGAATGCAAGAGAAAGCACATATATGAAGAAAGGTAATTTAAGGAACCAAGGCAATGATCTGTTAGAAATATGAAGACAAAGTTACAGAAAACCAAATGAATGGAAGATTCAATAAGATAAAAGCAAATAAGTTAATTTATATGGAAGATAAGGGCAAAGGCCATATCTGCTTATGGGCTAGTACTGAAGTTTTAGTTTTAAAACAATCTGAGGGAGAATCAAATGAAAAATATTTAAAAGCAAAATGAAATAGTAGTAGGCAGATTAAGTATAGAGCTTCCTGAAACTAAGGGATAAGGTTTATTAAAGGCAGTGGTTTTTAACCTTTTTAAGATTCGAGGTACACCTCAATAGACTCAAGGCACCCCTCAGAGAATACCAGCTTAGTTTGCACTTGTTTTTATTGATTACAGAAAAATAATACATCAGTTCTTCTATTGCAAATAACTCAGAAAGGCCACAGTGGGTTGGAATGGTTTTAACACTAGGGATTCTTATTTGAAATCTCTGGGTTTATGTTGTGAATCATGTTTGCTGTGGCAACCTAGTTAAGAATCACTGATTTACAACCATCCATAGCAGTGAAAATAAACCTAAATCTTTGAAAACTTAATTAAAACCTTCAGGAGCAAGAAAAGTAGAAGAAATTAGCTCTAGCTTTCTACCAGATCATCCTCAAAGTATAAAAACCCAACTCCCCCACTCCCCAACAAAAAAAAAGTTGACTGCTTTTGGGATAATGATTTATACTCATAACTTTTTAACTTTTTATAGCCAGAAATTACACTGCAAGGGCCTCATGGCTTCTTTAGAGTCTTATCCAAGACAAACCTGAAACTTGAAAATTTTAACAAACATTTTAAAGTCAACAATCAGGAAAAAGTAACAAGAAAGGTAGTTTTCTGGGCCTTCATCTGAGATCTAAATGATTGCCCTTTTGTAAATATTGCAAATGACTATATTTAAACATATGTGAACCTCAAGGATTTGAAAGACTGGTTGTTAGTCATAGGATTAGTGAAAATGAGTGGTAAGCTAAACCTCCTTTTTTGGCAATAAGGGGGCAGTGAATTATGGTAAATGTATATGTACTTAGTCCACAGAACTGGAAGAGCACAGAT
>NW_005841963.1:138811-144993 GCF_000455745.1 Alligator sinensis
GTATGTGGCAATGAAAATGAAACAGCATGCTAGTATAGTATACTGTATAGTATAGTTTTTTTAGTATACTAAAAAAAACCCCAAGCAACTCTACAAAGATAGGCAGTATGATTTCTATTTTTTCCACAGAATACCCATTGGGTTAAATGTCATCCTTTATTAAACCATGCAATACCAGTAACTTTGATCAGGTTATCCAACGTATTCAAAGGTAGAATTTAACGTGAGTTTTACTATTGGTCTTATGTGGTATGTATAATATAATAACACAAGAGTCTATAAAGTATGCTTTCATCATGTATGACATAAGAAGCATTTAAAATAAATATTTCATAATGAAGATAGTATTTTGGTCCTCATCCATAGGCCACTGTAGTCAAAAAGAACATTTTCATTGACTTCATTTGTTTTTGCTACCAGACTTTTTATATTGTACAGTTCTGAAAAACTGTTCGATATTAAACTTATATACAGTCACATTGCCTTGGAAATCACATGTGAGGAGTAAAGTGTCAAGAAGAGACTTGTTTATTTGCTGTGCACACATTCAGCAATCCATTATTAAATGTTAAGAACATTTGTAATAGCTAGATTAATTTTACAGCAGCTGTACTAACTCCTTACAATATGAAAGTAAATACAGTGGGATGAAGTGGAGATTGAAACAGCAACAAACTCCATGAGCTAAGAGAAATGTTTTTAAAAATATGATGAAATCCTGCTACTGAATGTGTTTATCTTTAAAAAATAGTGATTTTGATGTGGTTTTACTTCTCAGGAAAACTTTTTAAATATCACAACACAGTTTGGATTGCAGTTGAAGGCTTTTTGGGGTTGGATGTTTAATTTTTTTACTTATTATTTTTATTTAGAATACCAAATGATTGTTAGAATGGATTGTGGGGGTGAGGAGAGGTTGGCTACAGGATGGTGGGTTATGGACAAGATAAAGTGAGCTTTAGGAGTGGGGTGAAGTTGACTGTGAGTTGTCAGGCTGTGGAAGACAGGGCTGTAGAGGGGGACGGAGGTGTACTAGGGATTCTAAAAGACTGAGATCTGCCATTTCAGAAAGTAGATTATGCTGCAACAGAAGAATTCACTTGGCTTACCATGGATGTGAACTTGGTCAGCAACATTCTGTGACAGGTAAAAATTAAGTTGGAAACATGATTAGCTAAGTTTTATAAGACTTGGTGACCTATGCTACCTTCAGTACAGTAGGTAGTTAAGACCAAAGTAATTTAAATGAAATAACCATCATGATATTGATGCAAGGTACATCTGTGCCTCACAAGTCAAACATTTATGAAATGGCAGGGTGTGGCCCATAGTGTGTAATCATGAATTAATTTGATTTCAGTAGTGGATTTACCTTTATCAATAAAAAATCTCCAAGAAAGTTACCTTTGACCACCAATGCTTCTTTTCTCCTTCATCCCTTCTGTCACAGTACTTGACTGAATACTTTAAAGAAGAGAAACATAAGAATCAATTAGAGCAGAGTCCTATTTTATTTGTCCCAATTCCCAGAAGGGGCATAAATTGATATTTAACCCTAGTCAGCACTGACATTTACCTGATATTGACCACAAACACAGTGTAATTCCACTTCTGGAAGGTTTGATTTAGCTGAAAAATACAAAGAGAATAATCATAAGGATGGAGTAGTGCTACATTATACATGAAAAGAAGAATAAAAACACAAACCCACTTCAGAACCCTGTCCATCCTCTCTACCACCACACAAAGTTCTCTCTTGCCCTTATCACCTTTATGTAGAAAAACAGAGAGCATCTTCCCATTCCTGTGAAATTATTCCTTTATAAAGTTTGATTTTATTTTCCTATTGGGGAGGGGCACTTCAGTGGGGAGAACTTCACTAAATGTACTTTGTAAGAATAGACAAGTACAAGAGACACTTAAACCCCCATGCTACTATTTATAGAGAGGATGTGGTTGGAAAAGATTTTTGGATGCTGAATATTGTGGAAAATATAATGTTATGGTTTCATCAAAAGCCTATAAGCTGCTGCTGAGCCTCTGTTTTAATCTTGTATTGGAAATATTTTTAAACTTGCAGTAGGTGTTCAGACTTGCCCTTTTGAAGACAACAGGAATTTTACCATTGACTTTATAGGATACAGAGTCAAAGATTTTAGTGCTTGAAGACATTAATTACTTATTTGTCTCTCTCCTCACCTAAACAGTTCACAAATAGAGGTAAGAGATCCATGAAGCCTACTATTTGCAAATACCATGCATGGTTTGGTTTGGTTTGGTTTGGTTTGGTTTGGTTTGGTTGCCTGTGGGAACTGGATTGAGTGGAGTGCCATTGCCATCATGTGTGACAGAGACAGATTCTCAAGACCGAGAAGAATTAGCAAGGGGAACCTTGTGTGGTGAGGGGAAGAGGGTGAAGCAGATACTGATAACAATTTATTCCCCACCCAGACTGTGGTCTTAAGGAAAGACTGAGAATTAAGAGGAGTGCTACTACTGGGGAGGTAGACTTTGTTGCCTGCCATGAACATTCATTCTAAGTATGTTCACCTATATTATGTCAAAGGGCACTTTATACTGGTTGGGAAAATAACATGTTCTTGGCCCCATTCTACAGAATGAAAGCTCCATATTCAGTGATTCCTAAAGCATGTCGGTGAGAGATTTAATCAAACTTTTCAGTATAACAGGTAATCCACACACCATGACTGATTTCATTCCAACCTCATTGTGGGATTAGCATGCAAAGTAGACTGTATTTGATGCAGCTTGAAGATGCAAGGTCTCCCATTCTTCAGGCAGAACTGCAAGCAATTTAATCACACACTTCTACTATCGATCCCCTTTACGTCCATGCTGTATGAACCATCTGAATGAACCAAACTGCTTCGAAGACTAGCTTTGCACCGTGCAGTTCTTCCATAATGCAGGGTGAGAGAGTGCAGTTATTCACATGCAGTAGGTCAGTAAGAAGCAAACAGTACAGGTTTCCCTCGATTTATGCGGGTTCTGTATATGTGAATTCACTCTTATGTAATGAGCACTTATGAGCTCTTACACAATGAGCATTTTTAGACCCATAAGTCATTATATGCGAGGTAAATTCACTCTAATGTGATTGGCATAGGTGCCCCCCACCCAATCAGGTAAGTCTGTGGGGGAAGGGGAAAGGGTCATGGGGCTGGGGCCCCACTCACCCCAGCCCCTGCTGCAGCAGCCCCAGGAGCAGCCGGCACCAGCTGCCTGCAGCTGTTGGGCTGCACTGTGTTTCGCCTGTCCCCCCCATGCCTGGGCTCCGCCTGTACCCACTCCCCTCAGCTCCTGGGATGTGCTATACCCTGGTGTAGGCGGCTGGTGTCGGCTGCTCCCAGGGCCGTTGCAGCAGGTGCTGGGGTGAGTAGGAATAAGCAGAGCACCGGGCAGCACAGGGCACAGTGCAGCTTGTCCGCACTCACCTTAGCCCCTGCTGCGGCAGCTCTGGGAGCAGCTGGTGCCAGTTGTGGAGAGAACTGTCAATGGGTGTGGGTGGGATGTGCCTCTTGCTGCTCTGCACTCCCTGGGAGGGCCACACTGAGTGCCAGGAACAGTCCAGTGCTGCTGCTGGCCCCAGCCTGCAGCACCAGCCTGCTGTTGTCCTGCACACAGATCTGGGGGAACGCGCCCCCCAGGAAGAACCTGGCACAGCTCCCCAACCTCCAGCCCTCCCGGGGACATAGCTTATGAGGAAAAACTGAGGAAGCTGGGTTTATTTAGTCTAGAGAAGAGGATTTCATAGACATTAGGGAGGAGACTGAGAGGAGATTTAATAGCAGCCTTCAACTACCTGAAATGGTGGGGGGGGTCAGATCAATCACCATATTGAACCAAGGTCAGGAAGGAAGTTTACCTCACAGTTAGGTTGGTAAAGACTGTGGGGTTTTTTCCTTCTTCTGTAGTGGCGGGGCGGGGATGGGGAGAGGGGGTTCTTCCTTGAATCTCTCAAAAATATTTTAATACTCCTGCAGCAGCAGGCAATTGGCCATTGTTGTCTCCCTGCTTTACCTGTTAAAGCAGGTTAAGGTGTTGTGTTTTGAGGTTATGTGACAGGGTTGCCTGTGTAGTTTTAGTAATAGGTTAGACAACTAATTATATCAAATGAGCTGGATAGTAGGCCTGTGCGAATACGGAAGTATTCGATTCAGATTTGGATTCAGCCAATTCAGAGGACAGTGATTCAATTCAGAGATTTAGATCACTGTCCTGAATCGATTCGGCCGAATTAGCTTTGGAAGATTCGGCGCTAATTCGGAGAGATTTGGTGATTCAGCTATAGACTATAATGGGGAATCACAGAATTACCTATAATTTTGTCATTTTTTGGCAGATTTGGATGAAAACAGCAGGGATGGTAGCCCCTTCGCATGAAACCTGCCAAGTTTCAAGGAGATAGATGCAGGGGTTTCTGGGAAGCTGTACCTCAAACTGCTGAAAGCAAAACTTATGTCACTTGTGTGTGTTATGGCAGATTTAAGCAGGGATGGTAGCCTATAAGAGGGGGCCTTCCTGGTGCCAGTCAGATCTCTGCCCACTCAGCCGTTTCTGGGCCAGCTGCCTTCTCCTCTTTTGCTCAGGCAGAAACCATACACAAAAGGGACAGAAAGCTTGCAGATAGAGGCTTATATGCTGTTTCTATGTCCCTGCCCCCACAGCACTGTGATTGGAAGGGGACTCAGGGAAAGATCACAATCACTGGCCAGCTAGAGATATCAGACTTTCCCCCCCTGTTCCCCCTCCCTCTTCTCAGTTTCTGTTCCCCTGAAAGACTGCCTTCTGAATATCTGAATCTCTGAATCTTTTTCTGAATCTTTTCCGAACTGATTCAGAGGTATTTTTGGTCTCCCAATTTGATTTGGATTTGGTGATTTGGCCTCTGAATCAGGCCAAATCTTCTCCAAATCAAATTGGCGACTGAAGCTTTACACACCCCTGCTGGATATGGGTGATCTGGCCTCAGGCAGGGGGTTGGACTACATGACCTCCAGAGGTCCTTTTCATCCCTACTATTCTATGATCCTATAAGTCTAAGACTACAGTGAACATTTGACCCACCAGATCCATCAAACCCCTAGACTTTATTTTAATCATACAATCTGTCACAGATTCAAAGCCCTCTATTACCATGTAAATCCTATACCCATAAATCTTTTGTCAGAAGATCATCATGCTCCAAAAAGTTGCAACTTAATTTACATCTCTCAAACATGCTGCCCCCTTCATAGCATACTAAAGCAAACATTTATTATATAAAATGACAGAGAAAAGCTACAATACAAACTGGTTTTCTACATAGATAAAAACACCCACCTCAAACCATCAAAAAAAGATAACGAGTCTAAGTTATTTTTTCTTCTATACCTTGAATTAAGTTAAAATTTTACACTTTGGGCAAGGCTATTAATTTATAGAGCTTTGACTTTAAAACATGGTTTAGGTCAGTAAATTATCTTTAAATATGGACCAAGTATCACCTCAGATATTGTGTTATCAAAGCCTTCCACAGATAGTGAGAAATAGTTTATTTAAATGTAGGATGCATTTAATTATCTTTAGACTTTTGCAAAAGTAAAAAGAAAAACTGATCATGGCCATCCACCTCTTCCATCAATCCCTAAGTAAAAGAAAGAAAGAAAGAAAGATAGAAAGCATAATTTTATTTCTACACAGATCTAATAATAATAGCTGTCCTAATATGATAAAAGGGAGGAAGGAGGTATGTCCTGGCTCAAAGTCCAAAATGCCCCATAAACAAAAAATGCCCCATTTTCCTTCTTTTATAAATATGAAAATTATTATTTTATTTTACTTTATATTTCAAAGCAATCTCATCCTTGCTGTACACTTTAGCTTTAAAGCTGTTAATTACATATGAAATGCTAAGATCAAACATCAACATTAGATGAAACAACATCAGGTTTCCCTTGGTCTAAGAAATATTGCAAATGAAGACCTTTTTTATGCCAACAGCAGCTTGATGAGGATATTTTTTCATGCCTGATGACTATTATTTCCTGACTTTCTCCTCATAACTTTAAAGATCTCTGTTTACAGATCATCCAGTTCTGCATGGTCAGCTACATTTGGAAGGTTTCATATTTCCAGATTCCTTTTCTTAACATAAACCCAGCCTTGCATAGGAAATTCCT
>NW_005841963.1:145024-165706 GCF_000455745.1 Alligator sinensis
TGCTGCAATTAACAAATGTACCTTCTAGGTTTTATGACAAATGTAGAAATCGTGCATGGTTCCACATATATATCAAATTCTGGTCTATAGATTGCTGGTGGTACTGCTTTCTCTAAATTCTAAAATCTAATGCTATTACCAGGCAAAAATTAAGTGTAATACTTTTAGAATATTATTTTTCCATGTAAGTGCCTGCCATGAGGAACTGCAAATGAGATAAGTACTCCTTGCCCTTGTGAATGAAAGAGAGAGGAAGCTTCTGTATTAAAACCTGGCATGTAATGAAGAAGTTCACAAGTTCCTTATCCAGAGGGCCCATGAATTCATTTAAAAACAAACAAACAAATTAATCGCATTGCCTCAAAGACTGATACAACTGCAGGGAATCCCAGTTGCTAACCTTAGAGCTAAAGACTGGTGAAGTACATAATGATGGAGTAGGGTACAAAAACCTTGATTTTAAAGTGTTTATTTTAAAT
Source organism: Alligator sinensis (assembly GCF_000455745.1). NCBI lineage: Eukaryota > Metazoa > Chordata > Crocodylia > Alligatoridae > Alligator > Alligator sinensis. The sequence goes on from NW_005841963.1 coordinate 145,504, forward strand.
GAGCACTACTTGCTGTTATTTTTATTTCTGTTCAAGAGGAACATATCCAAAAGTGCCTATATAACTTAGGCAAAATTTCATCAGTGACTTGAAAGCCCAATCACCCATTTAATTTAATGGGTGATTTAGGTGCTTGAGTGCTTTCAAAATCCCACTATTTAAGGGAGGGTTGCCCAAATTCTCAACGTCTTGGAGCTGCATCCCTGCAGGCCATGCACCCCTGGGCCACACACCATGCAGACTCTCTTGCTGTGTTCCTCCTTCCCTCAACACACAGGCTCCCCTGCCTCTGTGGTCTCCCCTGTTGCATGAGCTGCCTCAGGGTTCCACCACGGCTCAGGCCACCTTGATCCCAGAAACCGAGGGACTTCGGGACATGCCACCTCACATACATGGGTGGGGACAGGAAGCACAAGCCAGAAGAGGGAGGGGGCATCCAGAGGCTCCAGGAAGCAACAGCAAGAGCAATGGCAGGAGCACCCAAGAGGGAGCCTGGGAGCTGCAAGTTAACTCCTTGTGGGCTGCAAGCAGTTCACAGCCTGCTAGATGGACAGGCCAGATCTAAAAAAACTTTCGAAATATCTGGCTCTGAGTGCCCAAGTCATTTAAGAAAACAGAATTTACAGTTCTCTCTTAGAAAAAATTTACTCATAAAGCTATATAGTTCAAACAAGGATCAAGACCCTTCCATCTTTCCCCTCCTGTAATAGGCACTGTGCAAAGAAGTAGCATAAAGAAAAATACTATTCTATAGAGCTCACACTAGCCTTGCAGGATTGTTTGATGTACCTCTTTCTTCCAATTCTTTCAGACTGATGAAATCTGTTGGACAAATTCATTCAGGTACTACTCCATTAATAGAAACTCAACTTACCCATTTTGCCACCACATTCTGTACTTCTGACTTTGAGTCAATGTTGGAACTGTAGACAGTAATAGAAATCCTGTAGAACAGCCCACCTGTCCATTAAACATGGTATTACAAAAGTTAGAAATATTGAATATAGTTTATGACTTATTGTCAATTCTTTATTGTCAATTTTTCTCAATTTCTCTATTTTTTACTGTCTTGAAAGATATTGGAACCCACATTCTGGGGCACATAAAACTCTTGAGTTTGTAGTCTCATTGTGTGTGTGTATCATGTATATACACATTAGAGTATACATAACACTTCATATACCATGTGTTTTATATCAGCATATACAAACATATACGTATATAGTGCTGCATTATGTATACTTCATATATTACATATATTAATATATACTCATATAGTCTATATATAGGATAGCATGCTTATAGAAGCATATATGAGTGTCATATGTGAATAAAATCATCTCAATGTAGGATATATATACAAAAAATAAACATTTATACATACATTTTATAAACTAGTGCTAAATAGTTTCACACTAACCACCAGATGGTGACCCAAAGCAAGATGCAGTCAGACTAGCAAAGCGTTACTTTACATTTGTCATCACTCTCAGGAAACTAGAGAACAACAGCAGGCAAAAATGAAAAGTGCTTCACTTTCCCCCGGTTAAAGGAAAGGTATTTGTTACTATCTTCAGAATATTGATTACAGAAAATTCTTCTTATAAAAAGATAACTGATGTAAAACCACCAAAAACCACTGAGAAAATCTGGGGGCGGGGAGTGAAAATTCCAAATATATAAGTTTAAGTTTAAACAGGACTGGATTTTTTCCTATGCTATTCAGATTTTCCAAAGTTTTCCCAGTTAAATTTGAGCTTGATCTTTGGTTTTTCAAAATTTAAATCCTCCCACATCATAAAAATATAAGTACTATAAATGAAAAAGAAAATCTAAACTAAATTAAAAATAAAATAAAAAATACTGGATATTGGGGCTGTAGGTGGTGGGGGAGGGGATAGTAAATAGATGATCATCAGTTATCCCTGTAGTCTCCTGAGAGCTTTGCTGGTTAGTAGCTAGGAAGACAGCAATGGAAGACCCTATATTATTAATGGAATATGCTATGTTTAAAGTTGTATCTGAAAGATGTTACAAATTCCCTACTACTGTTAAATTACTATTCTATAGTCTTATACTACATGAAGCTATGTATAAGCACTAAATCCAGGTATTTCTATATCAAATTCTATATCTACAAACTGCATATCTAGCAGATGAGATGATTTTTTCTACATCTAGCTTAATGCCTTGACATACTGTATTTGGCCTCAGGTCCACATGGGCAGTTCAAGTCAGCGAAGGAGTTACATAAACAAGATAAAATTGATTTGGGAGAGCTGGTAAGTAGGTTCAGTGGTGTATAAGGGGTGGAGTTTTGGCTTGCTGAAGCAGATAAATTGGCTAAGGAATTTGCATGCGCTGAAATGGATGACTGATGGTACTTTACTGGAGAAGCTGAAATTTGGGACTGCAAAACAGAATGATGGATGCTTGCTGCTCCATTAATCATTAGAGTGTAGTTTAAGATGTTCTCACTGTCATGAATAATAGTCCCAAGGTGTGGAGATGACAGAAATATTGTACTAGTTAAGTCTGAAATTCTTGTTGGTTCCAAAACAGAAGAAAGATTGGCTAATTTTCCATAACCAGCATAGTCTTCAAAAGTCTGAGGTATTGTTTGTAGTTGCAAATCAGAGACATGAATATTACTAGTGGTCAAAGAAGACATTCCTTTTTGAATAAACTGTTCAGTGTGCTTGTTAAAAGAACTGTATACCTCCCACTTTGATTCTCCTCTTGAGAACCCCAGTTCAGTATTTGATGTAGCACTTCTGGAGTTCACATCATCATAGATCATTCCCATTTGTGCTGTTTGAGAAGATGTCAGAATGCTGTCTCCATCTTCAACAGATTTTTGTCCTAGAATAGTCAGGTGACTTTTAATTCCTACATTCTGTAGATAACTCAAGCTTGGAGACATTTGGTCAAAGTAATTTGGAAGGTCTTGTGACAGTGGAGGTGTAGAAAAGACAAATGCTGTGGAGTAACTGTTAGGAGATATTCTAGACCTGATTTTTTGTTCTGAATGAAGATGATGTGTTGTTTCTAAAGACAATGGCATTATGAAGGAGTTAGAACTTGGTGAACTGTAAGTGTCTGAAAAATCAAGTTCCAAATCTGTCTGAGCATTGTTTTTTTCATGTTCTATAACTGTTGTCCCTGAAGTGCTTTCCATGATGGTTTGTAATACTGATGGCACTTTGGCTTCATCACTAACTGAACTCAGAGCTGATTTGTTGGCCATGCAGGAAGTATGGTTGTTCCTTGTACATGAAGGTTGGACTGTTGTGTGTGCGTGAAGGATTGAAGCAAATGTCTGTCTGTGTTGCTGGAAGGCCATATTAACTTGATTGTCATGTACACTTTCATCCCAAGTTTTCATAGTTAAACTAGTTAAAATGTTTGTGAAAATTGTTTGTGCAATATCAGTGGTAGTGGTCTGTAAGTGTATGAAAGGTTTGCTTGAAGATGTTTCCAGTGAAGGGAAAGGAGAATCAAATGAAAATGTATCACTTGCAAACACATTAATGTTAGAAGAAACAGCCATTATTGATTTTAACTCTGATGCTGTCCTTTCAGCCCTTTTTGAAATCTTTAGTGAAGGAATCACAACCACTGAACTTGAGCTTTCCATAGTCAAAGATGGCACAGAGCTAGCAAAGTTCACTTCTTTTATTACATAACCTGATACGTTAATGGTGGTAGTTTGTATAGGAATACTATCAAGTTCAGTTGGGGAACTGACAAATGGCAGTCTCTCTGTTGGGGAAAGAAGTGGTTTATTAAATAAGAATGACCCCCTTTCTGCAGGTTCCCCAGAAAACCGAGGAGTCTCTTGTTTGAAATGGTAATACATGGTCCAGTAATTTCCTAATAAAGAAGGAGCAATATCTACATACTGTGTTGGAACAACCATGTGTCCTTGTTTCAAGGAGTTTCTCCTGTTGTCTGACTCTTGTGTGGAAATAACAGAATCGTCCTGTAGGTTATCATTATGAATTGCATTTAAATTATCCTCCAGTATTTCAATTCCAGGAATCTCATTTGGTTTCCTTTGCAAATTTGTCAAGGGTTTTAAAGAATGAGGCATATAATTGATATTGTAAATACCTGTGTTGAGTTCAAATTCTTGTTCTGGAGATGACTTGTCATTTTGCTCTTTTGGCAACTTGGTCAAAGGTCTAACTGGAAACAAGTCATTTTTCAAATATTCATTATTAAAGGATTCTTGATAAACAGATACAGTAGTAACAGCATGTTGAGATTCTGAACTTGTCTTGCTTGTTCCTAGTAAGAGTAATGGCCACTTCACTAATTCTGTGCTGTGTTCAATTGTTAGAAGAATGTGTGACTGGACATCAGGCATGACTTCAGTATGTACTTCTTGCATATTTTGGAAGAAATGAGATGGAGTTGATGGTTGTGACTGTTTGGGGGTTAAGTTTGTATGGTCCACTGAATGTTGTTCCTTAGAATATTTAGCTCTTGTAGACTGCAATTCATCATTTAATGCTGGTATATATGGGCCATTCCTAAACGGATCTTCTATAATTCTCGTAGTGGGTAGTAGGTGAGTATTTGAAAGAGTAAATTTTGGTAAGTCCAGCCTACTTTTCTGATACATCAACTCCTGAGTAGAAGAAACAAATAAATTAGACTGGGAATGATAGTTTTCTTTTGGAATGTCAGGAGTGACATGATGATATGAAGTGGCTTTGCTCCACCAAGTTGAGGATTCCAAAACTCCATGTGTGCTTTCATGTATGAAAGAGGAAAAGATCCACAGGGATTCTTTTGTATGTCCATTAAGGGCATTTTTACTAACTGGAGACTGGAATGCTGACTCAGAGTTAGGATACAGATACTCCAGTGCATTAGGCAAAGTCCATGTCAGTTCTGCACCAAAATTTCCAGTCTGCAACGGAGGAACTACTACATTCTTGGAATAATCTGTACTTATAGGAGTTGTCAGAATTTGTTCTATATCATGAGTCTCACTTAGGAAACTGCTAGGATTATTTGAAATACTCTTACTGATTGACAGATTCATGGTAATATTATGTTCTATGCCTATATTTTCTTTAAAAGGAACCAAGCTACCAACTTCAGGCTCCCCAGAAGCAGGCGATGTGGCCTCAAAAGTATAGAGAGGGAACAAGTTGTACATATTTTTTCTCTCTGGGTTTTGTTCCTCAGCTGATGGACTTTTACTGGGATGGAGAGGCCTTTGTCTCACTGGCCAAATAATTGGTGTTGAGATAATTCCTATGTTTTTGACCCCTTTTATTTTAGAATCTTGCTGCCCTTGTAGTAGTGGATGGGAGCTGTCTGCTGAATTTCTCTTCATTCTGAAGATAACTGCAGCAGGAACTCTGAATTCCTGCAGGTCTATGTGTAGTCAGCCACAGAGTTAATGAATAGAAAGAGAAAACATTATTTGTGTAATCTTCCTGACTCTTCTTAAGTCAGGCATCAAGCTTAGTGTATTTGCTTATAATAAGTCTAAATTTTGGCTCATTGTCTCTTAGTCTTCCCGCTTTGGGAACTCATTGAGAGTTTCAAAGCCACCCAGAAAACTGGAACATTCAGTTCATATTAATGGTAGCGGAGCATTCAGTTTCCTCAGAAGTCTCTGAAACAACTCTGTTTTATTCTAATTAGGGTAACTGTTTGGTATGAACATCTAGAGATTAGCTTCATAAATAGTAACTAAGCACCCATTGACATAAGTGACTCAATACTTTTGGGATTTGGCTTCTTGCTTTTAAATTATGGTCAAGTACTAAACAAAAGGAATAGAGCAGTATAAATGGATGCATTTGTTAAAAGCACATAAACATTGATTTAATCCTCTGGAGTCTGCTGAAAGTGAAATCCTCACAGAAATGGAATTTTGAGTTATTTTGTAAGCTTTTACAGAAAATCAGCAATGCCACTGTATTATAGCTTCTTGACAAAATGTTAAAAGAAATTTCTATTTTCCAGTATGCTGCTAATAGCTTCATTAGTTATCATTCATTCCCACTCCCTTCTCTCCCCGATCTTTCTGAATTAAGTGCATCATACTGGTGCTGTTAGTATTTCCCTTAATACAACCAGATTCATCCCACCTTTAAGTAAATGGAAAAATTCCTATTGGAAGTGGAAGCTATTGTCATTTCCTCCTGAAAGTTACTAGTGGGGAATAGGCCATTCCAAAGTTCTACCAGCTTATTTGAAAAAGTGGTAGCTACATGGCACCTGAACAGTAGGGGTGTTAATATGTTCAAATCACGCGACTATTCTTCTCCCGTTCTTTTAAAATATTTTTCTGGGCTCTTTGTTCTTTGAAGATTAGTAAATGAACCATATAATCAATGTGTGAACTGAAATGTAGCAATATGACCCTTTTTGCAAGAAATATGCAAACTTGCTAAAACCGCGGTAAGCAACATACAGCTTGGGGGTTGGATCTGGTCTGTGAAGAGGTTGGATTTGGCCAGTAAAGGTCCCAGTAAAACAGGGTGTCAAATCTTTCCACAGAGCACCCCCTCTGCAGCAATCCTTGATGCTCTTTTGCATCTATACTTACCCTCACTACAGAATTTGCCCCTTTCCATTGCTGCTGAGGTAGGGATTGGAGGGGAGTGTAAGTCCAAGTGGGTGGGTATGCTGGGGAGTAAAGACTTACAGACCACAGCAGCAAAAGGCTACTAACCCCTGTGCTAAAGCAATACTCTACTCTAGTTTATATCACTTTTATATAGATGGCTTCAGTGGTGTTATTCCTGATTTATGCTCACATAGGTATAATCAGAATCAAGGCCAGTATGTCAACTTTGACTTTTATATTACTGGAAAAAGGAAACATAACAACAAACCTTAAAACACAAGAAACTTTCTCTAGATATAGTACAAGGAAAAACGTAATTCAGGATTTCTTACCATTGTTTGGCTTATCGGTTCTATTAGTATCGGGCATGTTAGTGGTGACAGTGGGTGGTGTAGGAGTAGTAGCATTTACAGTAGCTGGTAATAAAGATGAGAAAGAGGTGAACTTGGATGAAACATGAATGTTAATGAGGTAAGGCAAACTGGGAATAATGCATGATAACATATATATACACACAGTGAATGAATCCATGTACTTAAACGGCTGTACATGCTGTATACACACACACTAATTTCCATATAAAGTGATGGACATAAATGAACTGACATGAGTTCCGATCCTGAAACCTTTTACTTTCATTAACTTCAGTGGGAATTTTACCAGTGCAAGGGTTGCAAGATCACAAACTTCACAATCCTTAGATCCAACAGCTGTGCAAAGGCCAGAAAATAAATCATACAACTTCTAAGACACATAAACTAAGAACATGAGCTTGTGAAAAAATAACTGTCTCTACTCAGGGACTAAGGATGAAGAACAAATGTGAAAAGAACACACCCATGTAAGGATTCAATTAAGTACACTGAGGGCTGTATAATGAACAGAATTAAAATCAGACTTTAAATACTTGTAAGGAATATATTTTCAAAGCTTCACATAGGATCTTAACTGACATTAATATGCGTCCCCCACCCCGCACAGTGCTTAAAAAATTTACCACAAGTACTAGCTCAAATGCGTTTTCTGTGAAGTGGAGGCAAGATATATAGCTGAAAATTCTTCCTGGAATGAACAGGATTATACACATGAAAGATGAGGGAAAAAAAAGGAAAAAAAGAAAAAAAAAAGACCCAAAAACCCCACATGCTACTAAGTTTAAATAAGAGTAGTTTTGGGGGAAAAAGGAACTTTATTAAGTAGTTCCCATGGAACATCTACCCAAGATGAACTGATGAACACCTTTTTACTGGAAGACTGTTTCTACAATGTGAGGACTTACACATCATGGGGCACATCTACATGTCACTCTATGGTGGCGTAGCACTGTTCTATGTCACTATACGGTGCACTATGGCAATGTAGCGATCACGTGGGTCTATATGTGATCGGCAGCTACATCGCTGTAGCAGCCCGCTCCCCTGTTTTACTGCGTGGCTTTGGTGGCATAGTGGTGAAATCTAACCATGCGCTGTGTGCATGGCACAGTATGGACAGTTATTATGCCGTGCTTTAGTACTTCCAAAAGGAAGTACTAAAGCTCAGCACAATAGCAATGCTGCTGTACATCAATGTGAAGACACGCCCACTGTCTTGCATGCTCTTGTTTGAAAAAAATATTTTGCCAACAATCATATTTTAAAGGTTAAAAACTGTATTTCAAAGATGTTTTTGTTTGTTTTTAGTTTCATTATGATACTGTTTTTGCTATAAACTTCTCTAATTTTGGGGGGGTGGGAGAGTAAATCTTTTAATTTATTTGTTTTTATTTTGTTTAAACAAAATACAGGAAACAACTTAAAATTTGAATGTAAAGATGATATATTTTCAACCATTTGTATGACCAATAGATAGTTTATTTAGCCAAGTCAACAAAAGCAGTACTGCTGGAAAAATGGGGAAAAATATCCTAGAGTATCTGGTCCTTTTATCATGGTAAATGTTCCTATAGGAATCTAACATCTTTAATCCATATAAAAGGAATCAGTTATGTGTGTTCAAAATTTTGCCTTCTAAGATTCTTTTGAAATAAGTTCCTTAAAAAAAAAGCCTGTTTCAGATCTGAAAAGGGCCAAACTATTCAAAGTATAGTACTCCATGATAATTAAAAACAGATGACCAGTCTTACATGGGTGGGAACAGGAGATGGTGATAGTGTTTAATAGACCATTCTGGCGTCAATTATTCCCTATCAAACTTAAATCACTTGCAGCCCATGGTGATGGTTTTTTATAAGTTAGAAGATTGCATTCTGTGAGGCTATTTCTGAACTAAGTTTCAGGGTTTACTTATTGGAGGTGAGCAGCACTCAGAGTGAAATGTGTATGACCCTAGAAGTAGAAGTTTAATAAACCTTGACACAGAAAGAAGTGCCAAGGCCTCAAAAGCCCAGATGAAGATGGCAAATGCTGTAGGAGTCAGAAACTGCTGGAAATCAGGCTTAGTGTATGTTATACAGTGAGAAGGAACACTGTTTCCTTTTGAGTTAATGAGTAACCTACTATAATGATTACTACCATAATGATATATAATTTTCATTGTCATCTTAATGTTGGCTATAATGCTGTCCCATGAAGTCTTACAGGTGAGCTGTAATCTAGAACAAATTGGTTTGATCCATTTTCTCTTCTGCCCTTAGTTTGGGGACAACAACCATCACAGTATTCTTTAGTATCCAATCATACTAGAATGGCTTGCAATAACTGGTCTTTATGAATAATAGCTTCATTCTAGGAGCATGATTAGAAGAAGGAAAAGTTGAGCAAAAAGGCAGCACAAAAAGAACAAAATTTTACTAACCTATACCCAGATGCCTTAGGCACATGATACCCAATATTTACGGACCTACCTAATTCACAGATGCTACCTTTGTATTTTGTGATCCCGGCATGGTGTTGGGGGCCAATTTTGTGGTAGAGCATGGTGGCCACCCCATGCCTCTGATTGGATGAGGAGCAGGACTTCTTGAGCCCTTTGCCTCAAACACAGGCAAGGGAGGGGCCCTTCCGCCTCTCCCTGGAGACTGACAAATGGCCATCTGTCAACCTCTGGAGAGCGGTGGGACTTCCAGGGCCCCTTGACCAATAAGAGGCATGGGAGGCCCCTCTGGTCATCTCTGGAGATGGCCATCTGTCAACCACTGGGGAGAGTTTCCAGGACCCCTCAGCTAATCTCCCACATCACCCTCCGCTCTCCTTCCCGCCCATGCTCCAGAAAGCCAGGGCTTCCCACACTTTTCTGTTTAGAGCTGCCTTCCTCCCCCCCCAGCTGACTCGCTGCTGTTTTACTGTTTTTTCATGGTCCCCATGCTTTTTCAAAGGGACTGGGATTTTTCACTGGGGGACCTACCAAATTTGCAGAATTCCCTACTAATACTAAAGTGAAAGTATAGCCTTAGCTCACTGAAGTGATGACATTAATGTTATAAGACTAGTTTAATATGGAGGACTCTAACCTCTAAGAAAAAAAAAACATCTTAGCCATGAGGCTCATCCCACTGTTTTCATTTTAATACATAGTCCAAGGGCCTGGGAAGTAGCAACACAGAGCAATTTTAAACTGAAAAGTAACTACAAAATAATGGGGCTGTCTTATGCAAAATATCTGTTTTCCAGGTATATGCTGAGATGCATGCTTAAAGTTTCCTAATTCCTAATCTCACATGGCACACCTTTTGCCTGAATGATATTCAATGTGCAGAACCCATTGATTCTTTCAAACAATGGTGGTGGTAGTGGTGCCCCTCATATTTTGCACCATAGCTTCAAATCCCTATTTTCCATTTCCTAACAGAGTGTCTTAATCTCCTGGCTTAATCTCCACTTTGAATAAGGTGAGGGGAAAGTGATCCTTTACCCTCTTTTTGAGCTAGACAAGTAGGCAGAAAAGAGTTCAAGAGTTAGGAGGATGGAAGAAGAAAACGGAAATGGAAGACTGATTCTGTAGCCCAGTGAAGAAGGCACTCCTCGGGGCAGGGGGGGGGTCCTGTTATCTGCTACCAGTTATTTTTATTTTTTAATTTTTAACAGGTGCTTGTCTAATGGGACATGCCAGGGGTGGATCTAGGTGGCTACAATAGTGCAGTTGCACTGTACTTTAATTCTTGCTCTACTCAAACTTGAAAACTGCCTGAAGAGGCAGTGGCATTTCTATTCAGGGAATACTGAGTGAGGCAATGGACTTCATGGCTTTTTATAATCTACCTGATTTCTGCTAATCTCTATAAAGACTGCACAGGTCCCTCTCTCCTTTCTAATCGCCTTGATGTTCCACCATGCAAACTATCCTATTTTTTGCAATTTTGCTGTCTTTCAGCAATTCTTCATAATGTCTCTCTTCTATTTCACAGTCCTACAGACTGTTTTTAGCTCTATGTAAAAAGTTTAACTCTGATGTAGTGATATTAGTCAGGTTTAGAAATGACTGACAGGGACGTATTGGAGGTACTATCAAGACTCTCAAGGAGCACTCTCTACATGAGATGCACACTGCACAGTTGACTAAGCAGCTGCACAGTAAATGTCATCTATTCGTGCACCTCTATTAGGCTGGAGTAAACTAATTTACTCTGCAGCAGGACAGTACTTGTAAATACAACTACCATCTTTCTGCAGAGTAAAAATCTCCATAGCAGTGCATATGTAGACACTTCTGAGACTCACAAGGGCATGAGGGTGCTTTAGGGCAGGGGGTGCCTGCCAGCTAGTCCTACGCTGAAGCTCCCTTGTACTCCAGCCAGACCATCTGCAGAAAATTGATTGGGGGAGCAGCCTCAGGCTGGCAGGCTGACCCTCTGGACTCCCTGCCAGCTAGGGCTGCTCTAACCTGGCTCAAAGTGCTGCGCTCCTGGGCACATGTTCAAATGTCAATACACTCCAGAGATTACTGCTCCTGGGCACACATTCAAACAGTGTGCCTGGGAGCAATAAACTCTAGAGCAATAAACTCCGGAGTTTATTGCTTCACTTTAATTGCATGTGTAGATGCCCAACAAGACTACATTTTGTTTACAAATTTGAGTAAGAAAGGTACATTTAATTATAATGACTATAGGGATAATGACACCATCATTGGGCTATACTGATCCTTTTTTTCTTGCTTAGTTTATTGTGTTATTTAAATTTAATATATAATCAATCACATTAGTGCATATTCTAATAAATTTATATTTGTTTTTGCTTTGCTCTTAAATGGAATAATATAGCTGTTGGCCCCTACCATCTTAGTAAAGCTTCTAGTTTTAACTGGAGAAAAATGTATGTCATTACTTGTGAAGATGCACCACATTGTGCGCACCCCCCTTTTCAAAATCTTAGATCTGTCTATAGTAAATGCATAAACACTCTTTAGAACTGGCTGTTTGTCCCCTTAGCCTGAGAAGTACCTAGAACCCATAGCTCCCACTCCCTAGGTAAATAAGCTAACCACCAAAGATCCTGTGCTAAAGCTGAGCAGAATCTCTACTTTTCAAGAATGAAAGTTGATGTGAACCTTGTGTTTTGTGCTTGCATTGTGAATGCTGCTTGTAAGGTGAGCTGGTTGCTCTGAATGCTGAGATGACAGATGTGTCTGAAGAACAGCCCTCAGTCGGACACATTGAACAAACTTTAGTTTAAGTGCCCCCGCTGCCATTTTTTTCAGTGTAGGGATGCTGATAAACAAGACACTGGAGACTGCTGGAACACGGCAATTATCACGCTCCAGCAGACTTGATTAATTGTAAAAGTAATTACAGCATGTTGGAGCAGCCTTGCTGCTTATGTATAGGCATCCTTAAGCTCTGAGGAGTGGGCATTCTAGCTCTGTGTCTAGCATTGTCAGTTGGCAGTTCTAAACCACCTCCTTGCACATTGCCTGCATGTTATTTTCTCCATGAACTATATGACAGTCTTAGATGCCTAACCCTATTGATTCAGATTGCATGTGTAGGGCAAAGGTTCCTTGTTTTTTTGTGTCTCAATGTCTAAAGTCTCTTATAGGCACTGCTTCAAACAGGCCTTAAGGTTTTTTTACTCCTTTGAGTAAGGCAGGGACAAAATAAATAAACGATGCTATAGCTTCACGGCTATAGATCTATTAACTAGGTCCCAAGCAGTTACATTGGACTGAACATAACGAAGAAAAGAGAGCTCTCCTTGTGAATGTGATTTGAATGTTCAGAACCTTAATTAACTGGTGATGATGGACAAAAAGAAAAAATGGAAATCCAAACCCATCCTCAGAACCCAAAGTAAATTTTCAGTGCTGGCAGGCAGATGCATACACAATTCTGATTCACAGTAAACTGAACAGAGTTTTGGCAACACTGGGCAATAAACACAGAAAGCCACAAGGTTATTTTAAGAGTCACTTTTCAGAGTAAGACTGCACATCAAGAATCAACGTTCTGGGACTGAGAATAAATTGCCATGCTGACTGTGAACAAATCTCTTGGCATGTTTCTGAAAGAGTAGGGTAGCACCCTTGTATTCAGATTTTCATAATCCTTTTATTACAGTTGTGTGAGAGATTCTTTCGAGTTCACAATGGTTACTTAAGCTGTTGCTCTAGTATCTAACTGATAATTTCAAAGTACCTTTGCTATAATAAGTAATGAAGATGCTATTTTAAATAAAATTCTGGACATAATTGGCATTTTCCCATAAATAGAGACCTTAGGATCTAGACTTCAGTTTATACTTAGTCTGAAATACATTAAGTATACTATGCTTCAGAAACTTGGCTCAAATGAACTAGAAATTCTGAGTCAAGCGCTGAAATTCCATTGTAGCCTTTGAACTGGTTTTCCACCAGCAATACATTTTCCCTTTTGTTGTTAAGCTAAACCTTTTATTTTCAAACTTGTTTTAGAAAGAGTTCCTTGGATCTTCATTTGGTTTATCTAATTTAGTTTTCTTTCCCTCCTGCTTCTGTCCCTCATCCCTTATCTTTTTGGTTTTATCATTTGAAATGATTAAATAGAATTGCTGCAGTTCCCACTTGTATGAAAATTTTGCAAACAAGCATTAGCTTAGTAGAACGGTCTGGGTTTACAAATGCATTGACCCTGCTAACATAAAGGATTTGAGCAGAATTCAAACCATTGACCAAAGCTGCATGACTGACCCGGTGTGAATCTCGGCATATAATCTTACAGGTGTTATTCATATGACATACATGAGCATAAGTCTGCAGAGGTCACCCATTTCTACTGAAAACTGTATTCAAGTTCATTTAGCATTTCAAGAGATCTAATACCATGGTTCCTATTATGAATGGTAAGTCATGTGGATTACTAGTGACTGTGACTAGTGACTACAGTGCACAAGAAAATGGAGACCAAATGTCTCACCATCAATTATTGCACTGTTTTATTTTATTAATTATTATTAATGGACTTTGCATTTTGATGGCATCTTTCACATCAGTCTGCTGAAAACACACAAATTGTGGAATTGCATCTGCTTGTTTTTTATTTAAAGCCTACTCCCATTCTGTTCTGTTTATTATTTTACCCTTAAAATGTGCAGGAGGGAAAAAGAAGAGAAAAGAAATGAAACCAGTCCATCCATCCAAGAGCATGTGACTGTTAGGTTTTGACATAATGAAGACTTTTTGGAAATGTATTATCAAGCGTGTGATCACATTCTTTCCACACACTGTGTGTACAGTACACCCACAAATCCGGTGAGGCTAAAAAATTCTTTTCTTTGCTCATTTTTTTTCTAGGCTTCTGCCTGAAAAAAATAGTAAAAGTACAATGAAATGAAAATGAGAGAACAAGAGAGATCAGTTAAAGCTGAATCTGTAGGGATATCTTTCATGTCTTACCTTGGCAAAGGCTTCCCAGGTTTGCACAACTGGTTGGTTCAGTTGTAGGTGTGGGAACTAAGTACGAGCCTTCAGAATAAGAAAAGATAAATCATTACAAAGGCTTTGCACGTGATACCTAAGACCATCATGTCTCAAAATACATTAAGGCATGCAGTGACATCTCTGTTCTGATCTATTCCTGTGGGAAACCTGATATGCCATTTTGCTCGTAGGCCTAATGCACTGCCATTCAGCTTTGATGCTAAGGAATCCAGGAAAGCCCCTTTGGCTTGCAAATTACAGTCATATCTAATGTCTAAATCTCCTCCCATGTCTTTTAAAATTTCCATTGGCTTTAGCTACACAACACCCCTGAAAACCGAAATGCACTGTGTGCACCAAAAACTTTAGGGGCTAGTCTGGCTTTAGTGCCCATGAAGGGTTAGAAAATTGTAACATACTGGAGATCCGATCTCATCTGGAGTCATACAGTCTACAAAATCATCTTGTGAGATACCAAGGAGATCAGCTCTTATACACCAGGTGTAAACATGAGTAATGTTTTGCTATGTGCATATGATGAACGGGGAAATCTTTTAAATACATGTATTAACTGAATTATTCATAATGATACATACATATATTGTTGCTTAGAAATTCAACTAACAGAGGAAGCACCGAGAAGGCTGCCTTAATTAGTCTTTGCTTATCCCTGTGCATCAGATGCATATGCAGATGCTTTTGCACGTTATTTTGAAAATAATAAAGCCATACAGAATGGCTTTTTCTGGCTCTGCTGGGATAGTTGCATTCTTGGCACTAACTCCACCACTTCAAAATCATATTGCTTCAAAGAGCATGAAGCATTACATCTGTCAATGAAAATTAGAGAGACCCATCAGCCTACTTTTACAGTGCAGGATATATTAACTGAGACACAAGGTCAGGATGGAGCCAAAGGCCCTAAGTCAGCAGCCCTGAATTAAACAACAATGCAGCAGGATGAGTATTGCTGCATGGGGATCTGAGGGAAGAAATGGCCAGAATTAAAAATGCCTTACCATGTGCTGACATTAAAGCTCAGTTTTTTTTTTCCAAGAAATAGATTGAATCTTATGGAATACTGCAAATATATTTGCTAATACTAAAAGACTAATAAAAAATGTTGCTGAAAGCAGATTTACTATTGGCTCTGTATGTGACATTTATTGCTCATTAAAAGGAGGTATAATGATCGGGAGGTAACTACATTTTGGATTCCTGCACTATGTGCAACTTACTTTGACATACCTGTACTAGTTTTAAACTACCTAGCTCAGGCACTGATACAAGTATATGGTACACCTAAAATTCAACTAGTGCTATGGTACAGTAGTAAAATGGCAAGCTTGGTTAGATTTCTTTGGGATAAAGGTGTACACACACACACACACACACACACACACGGGGCATGTCTACACAAGATGTTTACCGCGGAATTGCCTAATTAGCTTTGCAGTAAATGTCTCAGTGTCTATACATACAGGGCTATTGGGTTGGAGTAAAGTAATAAACGCCACTGAAAGTTAGTACTTGTAAATACAAGCACTATGCTATGGTGGAGTTTTTTACTCCACAGCAATGCACATGTAGATGCTGACAGGGCTGTTTGGGGCCTGCCAGCTAGACCCACACTGTAACACCCTTGTGTCCCAGCCAGTCCCTCCATAGCACTTTGAACTGAGTTGGAGCAGCTCCGGGCTGGCAGCTGATCCCCTGGGTTCTCTGCCAGTCAGGGCTATTATACAGTTGGTCCAATAAAAAATCCCACATAAAATCCATGCCCCTCATAAATTTCTTGGACCATCATGGCTGCAACAACACTCCGACCCTGCTAAAAACCTGGAGTCAGTCAGTTACCTTGCTACTTTGTGAGAAGTTATATTTATTTTATAGAATAACTTTGTTACAAAAAACACAAAAGAACAAACCTGACACTTCTCACAGGTAGATGTGTTTAAAAATGTGAAACTAGGGTGTTAGTTCTATGAAAACAGCATTACGTTACTTACTGGGTGCATCTACACATGCACTTTACTGTGGAGTTGACTCATTAGCTCCGCAGTAAAACATCACCATCTACACATGCGGTGCTATTAAGATGGAGTACATTAATTAACTCTACTGTAGAATAGTACTGTTCAAGACAAATATTATCCTACAGCAGAGTTATTTAGTGTACTGAAATGGAAGTGTAGATGGTGACAGGGGCTGGCTGGGGCACAAGGTTGCTACTGTGTGGAGGCTGTCTGCCAGCTAGCCCACACTGAAGTGCCCTTGTACCCCAGCCAGCCCCTCTGCAACACTGAATTGGGGTGGAGCAGCTGACCCCCAGGCCCTCCTGCCAGCCAGGGCTACTCCACCCTGGCTCAGTGTGCTATGATCCCAGGCGCACGTGTAATCGCTGCACCCGGGAGCAATAAATTCTGGCATGAAGTATGATAGAGTTTATTCAGGCACATTAATAGTATGTGTAGACATGCCCACTGGTAGTTAGTGCCATATATTTGTATACTGCTCTCAGATCAATAAAAATAAGGTCCACACTCCAAGCCCAATTAGACTAAAATACATTTTTTTAAGCTTATTTGGTTGTTAAATTGTATCTCTTATAACCTTGCTGTTCTCCTAGAAGCACTCAGCACTTGAAATTGCATG
The DNA here is from genome assembly GCF_000455745.1 of Alligator sinensis. Classification (NCBI taxonomy): domain Eukaryota; kingdom Metazoa; phylum Chordata; order Crocodylia; family Alligatoridae; genus Alligator; species Alligator sinensis. Next base: position 162,584 of record NW_005841963.1, read on the forward strand.
CATGTGGTGTGGAGTTAGTAAAAGATCAACATTTTAAAAGTATATTAAAGTCGTAAGGGAGCATGAAGGCTGTGAAGGAAAAGGCAATATTAGATATATAGAAAATATTATTGTCATGGAGAGGCAATTGTGTTATATAGTGGTGGCTGTTTGTTAAATTATATAACTGTCAGCCTGTGGCCTCAGCATGACCAGTGTGGCTGCCCATCTAAGCCTGCCACCCTTCAGGCTGGTCACCCAGCTGGTCACCCAGGCTGTCAAATCTGGCCTGAAGCCTCCAGCAGGGCCTAACCCTCTGCCAACTCCCTGGCACCAGAGTGGTGAGCTGGGGTCAGCTGACTGCACTTTCCTCATATCTCTCTCTGACCCAGAACAGGAAGTGTCTGGGAACAGGGCTTTACCTGACTCTCGAATGCATTGCTGTTCCCTTTGGCTTGTTCTCTGACTCCACCTATACTGCTTGATCTCCCACCTTCTCGACCCAGCTTGCTCTCTTAATTTGATCTCTGCCTGATCTCCCAGCTTTTTGACTTCTAGTCTCTGCTCTCAGACTGACCTCCTGGCTTTCTGAACCTGCCTATACTTGAATTGTGTACACCTTTTGCCCCTGGTCAGCACCTTAATCCCCAAGTGGCCCCAAATCTGGGCACCCATGACTTAGTGTGACAATAATTGTGTGTGTGTGTTTCATAGCTGTGTGATTTCAATATTATCAACATAATAATTATTTTGACCTTTTGAATTTTTTTCCACATAAAAAATCTTGTTAGAATCAATGTTTCCACTGAATGATTTGACTCTAATGAAGTTTCATTTTCCAATGGAGAGAGATTCTTCCAGAAAAATTCAACCAGCTCATATGCATATACACTAGCCCTAGGACATATACAGGTTGTTCAGGTGGCCTTTAGGAGGACCAACCCATGTCCAGACCATAGACCTTTTGATTCCTTTTTGCCCTGGATCTGAAGAAACAAACCCTAGTATTCTAAAATATGACAATATTTTCACTGAATGATTTTATTCAGGCTAATGAGATCTGTGTGATGGTCCATGAAGCATAGACATGGACACACACAAGATTTAGCATGATTTACCTGAAGTATAAACCTCAAGTGGAGAGTATACAAGGCTGTTAAACTGGTTTCTATCTTTCTGGAACAGTTCAAAAGTATACCTGGAAAATCTAGTACTATTTTGAACCAGTTCAGTTTATGAGTAGAAACCATTGGGATTCCTTAAGATGGGTCATGGTAGTATACCAGGCATCCCACACTACATCATTTCTTACTCTTTCTATCTCTCTACTGCTGCAACTGGCTGCTCTGGTACATAGGCAGAACTCTACTGCTCCCTCTTTTCCCTCTAGTTGGTACGTTTTATCTGTGAACTTCCTCACCGTGTTTGTTCAATAAAAGCTATCTTTCAAACAATCACCTGTGTCCTCATTTCATATTCAACCACAGCCCATTATCATGCTGAACCCACAGGAATCAAAAAGCATGGGTCCATGCCCTCCCCCAGATCAGGCAAGCACATTGCAGACTTTGGTCATCTGCAGACTACTGTAGTTTAGTAGTTAGTTACTGATGTTTACTGAACTCATGTTTCGGAAAGGAAGGAAAGCAGAAATGAAAGTGCCCCAGCTCCAGGTTAACCACCTCCTCACATCTCCGAGCATGGGTAAAGTATTTCCTTCCCGTTCACCATTGTGAATGGTGCTGAGCTGGGTGCTTACTCCCACAGTACTTCACACAATTATGAATTGGTTCCTAGTCCACAACATTTGTTATGTATGTCCATACCCTTTTAGAATCATACAGCAAAAGGATAAGTAGAGATGGAAACACGAAGCAATAGCAGTTCTCAGAATAAAAGGGCTGGACATCTTTATAGTCGTTCTATTTCTGCAACACCATTAAATGGTTATAGGGATGTGGTACACAGGACTGATGAACTGGACCCGAGCAAGCTTTGCTTTAATCAACCTAGCCATTATGCTTTCCCTCAGAAGACAAGGGCCCTCCTCCAGGTTCTTTTTTCTCCTTCCCTTTAATTACATGAATTTCATTGGCTCTCCTCCTAATCCCCATGGCCTTCTAAGCATGAAGGTTTTTTGTAATATCTTGGACCACTGCTGGCATGCCAGAGCAGCTTCACCAGAACTTGCAGAAGACTACATCTTTACCACCATATTATCTAAACATCCTCTGAACAGGATTAGCTGAAATGGCAATGAAAATGTCTGAGAGTTCTGTATGCATTACAGTTTTGACTGTTGTACCAGTTCCCCAGTCTAGGAGCTGATCCTCTAAACACTTAGTTATGTATTTAAGCCAGATTCTCTGATGTATTACAGCATCTTTGCAGCTGCTCTAAGTCAAGTTGCAGTGGGGGAAGGTCCTAAGAACTGGAAAGGCAGACCCAGCTCTTCAATGGTTCTCATACATCTCAGCACTGAACAGAACTCTGACACAGGAAAGAACAGAGGCTGTATACCTTTAGCACATTAGTAGTCCATTATCTACTCAAGGACTTAAATTTAAGCACATTCCTAAGTACTTGCAGGACCAGGGCCTATCCTGAATCCCTTCAGGTTAAGAACTCTGTCATTACAGAAACACGTTAACTATGCATAACTCTAGCTATAGGCCGCATGTAGATGAAACAAGAGGCGTGTCTGCATACTTTAAAGTGGGCTAAATGCTTTTGCACCGCTTTAATGGTGTCAGTGTTTGCACGCATCAGTGGTGTATTGTGCATTAATTCCAACCGCTGTAGGAAATGCGGTGGCATAATGCATCTTAAATGACTCGGGGTGCAGCAAACTAAAAGTCCTTTGAGGAGTTTTAGTTTGCTGCCCTACAATTGCAGAGTGAAGCACCCGGCTCCGTGCAGCTCAGGGGCTCTGCAGGAAGCCCTGCAGGCAGCCTAACAGCAGCCCAGGAAAGCAGGTTCCGCCCAAGAAAAGCAGCGAGCCTGATCTTTTTTTTCCCCCCTGGTGCCTGCTTGCCTGCCTGAGCTGCGCAGGGGGTGCTTCCCTCCACTGCAGTGCTCCCTGTGACTGCCGGAGCCAGGTGCCTGCAGGTGGGTGCTGCCTGTGGGGGGGCGCAGAGGGAAGCC
>NW_005841963.1:165737-178765 GCF_000455745.1 Alligator sinensis
GCCTCTCTCACAGCCCAGGAACCGCTCCGCCCACTGGCAGCTCACCCTCCCCTCCCTGCCAGAGAGGCAGGTAAGTCAGCTGGGTGTGTACACAACACGGGGGTTTAATCAGGCCTAAATTGAAGCGGTGTTGTTTAAAACCCACCACTTCAATTTAGGGCCCCCGTTTCATCTACACATGCCCATAAACTACTGCTATCTATTACACAGTTTCAGCAAAAGCTTACTTTATCTTCCTTCACCTCCCTACATATAAGTTAACTAATTTGTCTTAATATAATTTTTAAGTGATGAGTTTATTGAAAGAAATATCAGAGAATTATTATTCATATATTTTTATTACTTTTGGTTATTGATTGCTTCTATTCTGAATGTTATAATTAATATATATGAAATGTAATTAAAATATCTAGCTATATCTAGACATATCTATATATATATATATATATATATATATTATTTTATTTTTTTAAAATATATATATATATATTAAACTATATTTTTTCTTTTTAATAAACTCATATATCGTTTAAAAAAACCTCAAAGTCAGCCTGGATATGGGTGTAATTAAACAAAAGGTATAAACATACCCAGGAGCAAAGTTCATATTTGGGGCAAGGGAAGCTTGCAGGCTTAAGAAAGGTAAGGCTGCTTCTGGGAAGTTCTTCCTGCTGTAACTGTGAATATGCCATCTCTTGCTGACATATGATACCTTTGGAACAATTCAGAGGCACAAAAATGAGGAAAAAAATACTTACCACAACTTAAATTGTTTTCTGCTTTCAGTGCTGATGTTGGGATACTCCAGAATTCATTTTCCCAGTCTATAATGTTCCCTGGCACATCACAGCTGAGATTGGACAGTGTTTGGGAATTCATGGTGAAATTCCAAAGACGGAAATTGTAAATGTCTCCATTTAGAGAGCTTATTTCATCTCTGTCAGAGCCCAACACTAGGTTCCCATTCCTAGGGATAATCTTTTGAAAGGTACCTGGGCAGTAAATTGTATGATAGGTGTTCTTTGCATTTATACCTAGAGTGCCAGAAAAGCCATCCCATACAATGCAGAGTTGTTCAAATGTTCCTGTAAAAAAGTCTCCAGCTGGATTTTTGTCCAGTGCATCTTCTAACATGCATTCTATGCCTGAGATAAGTAGTAAATGGCCTTTTGTTGTCTTCCCAAAACTGAGGCACTCTTTTGACAAAGAATCACTGTAGGAGAAAGCTTTCCAGTCATCATTGTCATCATTGATGGCTTTGGTTGCTTCAAAGCAGAGTGTGAATTGTCTAAGATCTGGTATTGAGACAGTTTTTGCCACAGACACGGTTTCAGCACCTGAGGTCTGGGGGATGACGATTTTTTGATTTCTCAGAGACACAGCAACTAGAAGATAAAATAACATAAATTATATAAATGAGCCAAAAGGAGGTACCCATTCGATTAATGACAATGACTGAAGTACAGTTCGTTAAACAAAACATTTATGAGGAAGCTTTCATCACTGTATTACATCAGTGGTACATATAAAGAGCTATTTAGCTTGATAACATATTCAAATAAAATGTGCAAAGATCATTTTAGTGCTGCATTATCTATAGGTGCAAACTGTTGAGGCTTGCATAAGAAATATATTAGCCTCTAAGTCTGCAGTCAACAAGATATTTGTAAAATTACTTTTCATTTATCAGGTAACTTGCAAGGATGCATTAGACGATACAGTATTTGAAAATCATTTCAAAACCACATTTTATTTGATTTGATGGTTTTTACTAATATTTTTAATGACTTATTTTGCATGAGTGCATTTCTCCACTGAATTCAGTGCCACACATCTTAGAAGACTGACTCAACTATAATCCTTGGCAAATTAAAATCTTTTGTTCCTGAACTCAGCTAATGGACTTCTGTTGGATTATGAGTCTGTTTCTCAAAAGTCAACTAGTTTAATATTGCAAGTATTTATTCATGTGTACTCATGCCTTTGCCATTCACTACTTGTGAGTATTTGTAGGAATGAGTGGGGATTTTACAAATGTATCTAAGATAGCTGAACTTCTTTACAGAAATGGCTATGAACAAGGGGTTTTATACACGAAAGAGAACATTTACTGTTCCTGTTCATCATTTGATATATCTTATTTGTTATTGTCTTGCCTGAGAAGTATCAATTATCCCATAAGCCAGCAAAGAACAGCAGCATACTATTTAGGCTGTGTTAACATGAGAAACTAAAGGCAGAAATAAACTGAGCTAATTAAATCCCTATAGTCATATAGGTATAATTTCCTGTGTGCATATTCTTCTTTGAGAATGATAGTGACAACATTACTGATATAACCATAGTGGTATAATTCTGCTGGTAAATTTTCCAATGTAGACAAGTCCCAGGTTACCCATCGAGCACAATTATTGAAAGGCAATGTGATCTAGTAGTAAGGGTGTGCAAAATGGGCCACATTTGATTTGGATTTGGATTCGGGCAGAATCAGGGACAGTGATTCGATTAATTGATTAGTATCACTGTCCTGAATCGATTCAGCCGAATCTAAATCTAAAGATTCGATGCTGATTCAGAAATCAGCAATTCAGACATAGACACAGCTTTAAATGTTTTTTCTACATACCTCGAGATACCAGGCACGGCTTGTGAACACTTCAATGGTGGAAGTGGGTGGAGTGTCCCACAGGAGTGCAGGGGGGCTCCCTGCATGTTCGGTGGCAAACCTGGAAGTAGACCAGAACTACTTCCAGTTCACTTCTGGGTCCGCTGCCAAGTGCACGGGGTCCCCCGCCCCGCAGCTCCCTGGCTTGGCAATTGGCTGCAGGGGGACCCCAGGTGCTCCCCCAGACCCAGGAGGCACCAGTTGCCAAGCCAGGGGCAGTGCGGGGGGCCCCCCTGTGTGCTCCCTGGTGGCCTGAGCATGATGGAGACCCCCCCCCCACCTCCCCCCGCTCCTGTGGGATACTCCATCTGCTCCAGCATCACAGCATTTGCAAGCTGACTGGTACCTTGAAGTATGTAGAAAAAACATTTAAAGCTGTGTCTATGTCCGAATCATGGAATCTTTCTGAATCTCTCCTAATTGATTTGGAGGGTTTCAGTTTGATTGAGAGAGATTAAAGGGTCTCCTGATTTGATTCAGATTCAGAGATTTGGCCACCAATTGTGCCAAAACTCCACCAAATTGAATCAGCGATTGAAGTTTCACACAGCCCTATCTAGTAGGATGGTCACTGGACTAGTTATCAGGGGACTTAGATTCTAATTTTGGCTTTGCTACAGATCTGTTGTGTGTTATGTAGGCAAATCACACCATCCCACTGTGGCTCTTGTTTCCCCTGTCATATGGTTGATTTAAACAGAAAACTATTTTGAACAGGAACTAGTTTTCATCATTTTAAGGGCCTTGATCTTCACTGGGATAGCAAAGTGTGACTGCATTACCTAGGATAACAATCCAGGAGCACCTGCTCCTTTTTAACAATAGATTAAAATCTAGTGTATACGAGAGTAAGTATATAGAGAGTATAGGTAGAAAGAGTCTATATGCTAAAGCAATATCATGTGAGCAATTCTATCACTTCTTCCTTTTTGTTTGCAAGAACAAATTGAGCTCTCCAGTTCAAACTGTACCTCCAAGTAGACTAGAGTAAATTCCTTTGATAGGAGTTGGGGGTAGGCACCCAAGGACAGAATTTAGCTAAAATAATTTTGTTTAGTACTATATATGTATTGTTTTGATGATGGAGCTGATGGAGGAAAAGAATTAGAAAATATTGCTCTTTCATGATTTTCATATTCACCACATTATGGTAATTTTAGAATGATGCTGTAGGAAGCACTCTAAGAGTCATGACAGTCCAGTAATTTTGAGAGCAGTAAGAACTTATTGGGGTGATACTTTTATTGGACTACCTAAATAGTTGGGATAGAGTTAGACAAGCTTTCAAATGCAAGACTTCTTCAAAAGCTTGTCTAACTCTATCTTAATTATGCAGTTGTTTTAATAAAAGATATAACCCCAAGAAATCCTTGCCCCTATCATATTCAACTTGTGGATTCTGTCCTTTCTGCAAAGACAGCTTTAATAATTTGTAAATGGAAACTGGGTTATGCTTTCCCTTAATTAACAAGAGCAATTCCATAGTTTCATCATCATCATCATTATTATTAGAAAGATGATATGCCAAATATTCCAAAATGAGGAAGTCAGAAATAGGAGAGGGAGGTTTATTATACAAATCCTATTCATTGTGCATTTAGGAAGGTCACGAATACTCAGAGCACTGGTTGTATGAAAACAGTATAAGAACAATGTTAACATGCTCAGTAAATTTGCTGTGATACTGAATGATTCTAATCTGTTTTGTAACTGAGGTCATGCTGTTGCTGGTGGTAGTGGGTTTTAATAGCAGGTGCTTACACCCACAGGCTAAGTACAGACAGTCAAAAAGCTTGAGACTGAATCGATTAAATCTTCCCAGGTTAATCTAAGATGCATAGATTGAATGAATAAATAAACAGCCACTCACTTCTAATTCTAGAAATGCTGCCACATGTCTGCAGAGGCCCAGGCCTGAAGCCAGGGGCGCTAGAGCATGCTTCCCTGCTCAGCTAGAGCAGACAGCTTGGGCCAAGGCTAGCCCACCCACCCTATGGGGGGGGGCAGCTTGTGGGAGAGGTACAAAGCATCCTGGGATGCTGGGGGACTGAGAGATAACTTGAATCTGGGGATCTGGGACAGAAGTTCAATAAACTGATTTAACCTAAATCAGTTAAGTCTGATACTACATCGATCTAGGTTTATCTTAAACCCGTTTTGGCCATTTTGAAATCAGTTTATGCCCAACAAACTTCTGTTGTGTTACAGATTTGAACCAGTTTCTGACCACTTATTTTGGTTTATATTTAATTTCTGTCCCTATCCACAATGAAAGGGCAAAATTAACATCAGTGAATGTTTTGGGCATACATAGAGTGTAGAACATTATAATCAATATAACAGCAGATTTCTCTCTCAGTTACTGAATGCACAAGCCATTCATCATTTTGATGAGTCTCAGATGTCTGTACTTAAGGAGCTGTTCACTATATGACTTGCCCTTTTGGTCAAGTGGTTAGATCAGTAGTTCTCAACCTTTTTAGACTCAAGACACCCCTCCAAAACTTTCCAAGAATTTAGTGGAACCCTATTTAAAAAAACTATTATAAATATACTTATGTATATTACCATATAAGTATTATAATTATATTATTAAATAATATGTTATTAATATTGATACTTGGGGCAGTAAGGGGCAGAGTCTGGTGATGTCTGTCTGGCAGGGACAAGGTGCTGGGCTGCACATGCAGCATGCAAGGAGTGCTGAGAGGGTGGGAGGGGCAAGGGTGGGCAAAAAGACACATGAGGTCTGGGAGTGGGGAGGGAGAAGGCCAAGAGGGTGCCACTGTGCAGTCTCTGCCACTGATGCCATGGTCAGGTAGAACTGTGCTGTGTGCCTCCTGCAGACCTGGAATGGGAATTGGCTAGGACAGGACTGTGTGCTCCTGTTGCATCTCTTCCTCGTTTGGCTCCAGACCAGAGGTGCTTAAGGTGGTTCTTCCTGGTGGCAGCAGTATCTGTCTCCAGACTGTGAAGTGAAACTGCTCTGTGCACTTCCTTTTATCAGAGATACCATGCAGGATCAGACCTGCCTGCTCCAGCCATTTGTCAGTTTGTCTCCAATGTGACACCTGAAAAGCCAGGCATGTAGCACAGTTTTGCCCCATGGGGGTAGTGGTGGTGGTGCCAGCATCGCAGCACCCCTGGCAGGTTCCCATGACACCTCAGAGTGCCGCCACACCCTGGTGAAGAACTATTCGGTAGACACTATATAAAACCCAGCAGGATTGTTTGTTAGGCAGAAAAAACTGAAGATGTCAATCAGCTTTGATGTAATCCTGTTTATTTATAAAGAAAGGCCTGCTCCCCTGGATACAGTAGAAACAAATGACAGTGGACAGTAAACTATGTGATCACAAATAGCTCTAGCTTCCAGCTTCTTTTCAGGGCCATGTCCAATATCTCAGCTCTCCTTTTTTCATACCCACTGAGGCATACACAGATTCTAACAATTTATTCCCAAACCCCTGCATTTTGCTGTTACCCAAGGGAAACTCCTTGAATCTCCCACCTCCATGATTTAGCTTCTAATTGGCCTAGCCGTGAGGACCACTGCTTTGCACAATGGTTTCCTATTGTTTTTAGCTTTTACCAGATACAGCTGCCAGTCAGCCTAAAGAGACAGGCCCTCAAAAGACAGCTTTAACAGGGTCTATTTCTTTCTACATATCAAACACCTGCCTGACAAGTGACAGTACGTGTATATAATAACTATGTTGTATCAAATCCATGCCGAATATAACACCTTTTGCCGTTACTGCCTGCATTTAAATTTCACCTATGTTAGGATTTGAAATATTTATACATGAGAGATTGTATTGCAGTTCTCACCTCCTTTTCCAACTGTTGACTGAATAACTTCCCTGTACCAAACCGAGAATTATTTCCACAGATAATTAATACTGGGGAAATGGTTAAGGGGCCAAGTTACCTGTTGATAGATGCTTGCATAGTTCCATTGAACTCAGCAGAGCTATCTGTTTACTCCATCTGAGGATTTAGTACTTTAATTCATGTAACATTTCAAAACCCCACAAAAACTGTATCTTTTCACCTAAACCCTTCCCTAACCTCATTTTCTTGTTCTATCTGCATGTAGATTGGCTCATGTACTTATTATATACTAACTGGTATATTTACCTGCTAACAAGTTTATAGCAGCATATCTAGGATAGCAAATTGTCCAGTTTTTTCAAAACCCCTTATATTACCAAACTTTTATTACTCTGTCAAAATCTAACTAAAGTCAAACTGAACTAATCATTTCTGTCATTATCATACAATTATTGCAGGGATGGTCCATGAAAATATGCTTAATAAAACAGGTATAATAAAAAATGCTCAAATTATCCCTAACATCTGGGGGAAATCCATAACTCTTCTGTGTTTTATACTGGTGGTAGTAATAACGTTCAAATTTGACTAAAGGGCTCTAAGATCTTAAGAACAGATCTTGGCTATAATATCATGCCCCTTTGTACTATATTTGTGACATGCTTTCAGTGATAGCAATAAAAGTTCTTTGTACTTATGGAGGGCAGAACAATAAAGTTAATACTAGCCATACAAGTGTGAAATTCACTGTTTTCCTTTTATTTGTCTTCTGCCTGACTTCAGACTAACATGGCTAACTACTTCTATTTTTCCTGTAATATCCAGGTGGTTTTTTCACCAAATTATTTTGGGATGGTCAGGATTTTTATGGATGATACTTTTTATTGGACCAATTGTATAGTTGGAAAGAATATAAACGTGGTTTTTGGTACCACTGGACCATTCCTCAGGTCTCTCCATGGAATGGTTCTCTTTTATATGAATGTTAAAAGGGTAACATTTTCGACTGAACTGCAGTTTTACAGCCTGTCAGGGCTAAACTTTGCCATGAGTTGTACTTTTGTAACTCTGCTGAAATCAGGGGAATTGCACAACTAGTTGATAGGGGAATTTATCCAGCTGTTTCAATGATTACAGTTCAATTATATTCTTGGATGAAGTCAATGCTTCCTGACACTCAAGGTCAAAAAATGGCTCTTAGATAAGCTGGTTGCAGGTGTACAGCAATATAATTTGCTGTGGTGTAAAGTATCACAGTCTACACGTGTGACACTATTAGACTACAACAAACTAATTTTTGCCACAGCAAGATAGTACTGTCGGGGACAGTACTGTCTTACTGCAGCAAAAATTACTGCACCTAAATACACATGTAAATGCTGAACCTGGGTGTACATTGCACTCAGTGAGCCCAGGCAGCAGAGAGCCAGACCCCTGCCTGCCGTCTAGCCACAGGGCTCTGCACATTGGGGCACACTTGTGCTCCAGCCAGCCTCTCCAATGACCAACACTGCCTTCCATAGACTCAGGCTGACCCTCCAGGGCCCTGCCAGCCCAGGGCTGCTCCACTCCAGCTCAGACTACTGCAGTCCTGGGTGCAGCATCTGCATGTGTGCCCTGGTCCACAGCAGTTTGAGCATCTACACATGCCATTAAATCACCATAAAATCTCTGACACAAACTGCCAGAGTTTATCATGTTGTCTTAATGGTATGTGTAGATGCACCTGCTGAGTAATATTTTACTCCACAAGTAATCTCATTCACACCAGAATATTCTACAGAAATATTTGTGGGAGAGAATGTTTAAAATAAAGTATCTATTAGTGGAGAAAGGATGGGAGGATCCCTAGCAAACTTGAAAAATAGTAGTGTAAATGCATCACTTTGAACATCTGCTTACACTACTTTTTCTTTTATTATCCAGATTATATTCTGCTTGCTCTGAGCACAGCAGAAACTGCTTTTGTCACCCAGAGTAACTTCTTAGATGCTTCTAATGAACCTTAGTAACATTTCTAACTTCCTGTCTATAGTGTTACATTTTTTCATTTCAGGATTGTAAACAGATTTAGCTTGTGTAACAGGCTTTCATTCTTCTGCCCTCTGATTTTAAGAATTCACTTATTTATTTTGTAAAGTCAAGGTGTAGTTGAGTGTGAAAGAGGCTGTAAGTCTGACAAGGTGAAGATCATCTTACTCTTCTGGGTCTGTGCAGTACTTAGCACAATGAATCCCTTGCTTATTACTAGGGCTCCAAAGTACTACCTCAATCCAAATAAATATTAATATCAATACTCAGGGTGTTTCACAGGAAATGACTGTGGTATAACTTAAAGAACATCTTCCCCATTTGCTCCCTCTCCATAAATGCTAAACCCAGAAATGAAGTAGTGAAACTGTCTTGGAGATCAGGCCCTGCTGCCACTCTCATGCTACCTCTAGCACGCTCGCGGGGGAAGAAAGCGAGGCACCTTCAGGGTAGTTTCACTACCTCACTTCTGGGTTGGTACAGGGCTGGGTGGGAGAAGTTTGACAGGGCATACTTCTCAGCAGTGCTCTCAGAAGCACTGTAGAATCAATGCAGACATCCCCTGTTCCTTCAAAAAAAAAAAAAAAAGGCTTTCTGGGAATAAGCAAGATGAGGAAATAGTTCATTTGTATAAAATTTAATCTAGGGAAGCTATTCTAGCATTCAGAGAAAACAAGGTCAGGGACTGCTACTCATTCTATTCTATTTCAAATAAATACTTATACTGCACTCATCACTGCAGTATCTGAGCGTTTCCAGTAGCGCATTAAGCAATGTGTCTAACATCTGTCATGTGCTGCTTGTTCTCTAGCCCTCTCCCTCGAGGGAGAAGTGTGTACAGCAGAATGTCTTGTTTTGGTGATTATTTTTTTGAATGATCTATGTTGCCACGTATGTATGTTAGAGGAAACAAGGTCAAACAAACACACATTGCAGTTGGAGCTGGAGGTGCTGAGGTTTGTGATGTCCCTTAGTTAGCTGGGCTGGGAGGTGGGACAGCATCATTCGGCAGTCTTGAACCAGCCCCTGAGAAAGTTCTGTCTCCTGCACAGACCTGCTTTACCCTTGCTGTGGAGAGCTCCAATGTGCCAGAGGCTAGACCTTATCCCTGGATGTGTTGAATTCCTTCTGCTGCTGACCTCAGAACTGGGAATCAGATTATAACGTCCTGCCCTTTATGCAGGTTTCTAGTGTTAAAGATGAGTGTCACTTTCATACCCCGTAGCATGTAGGGGGTGCATGTGCACCCCCTGAGAGCTCTAGTGCACCTCCTGACAGGTCGTGCTCCCCTCTTAGGCAATGGGCTGTGGGGGCAGGCAGGAGCACCGCGGCCACTTCTGGGAACGCTGTGGCCACTTCCTGGTCAGTGAGATTGGCCATGGGGGGACCCCCCTTTTCCCCCCCCGTTGCCGACTGTGACTGGTCGCTAGGTGGGGCACGTGTCCTCTCTAAGGTGGCACCACTTGCCCATGTCCTGTAGTACGCATGTGAGCCTAAACCATGTTAAATTGTTTTCAAGTGTCCTTAGTAAGCTATATGCAGCGAGAAAACCACATCCTATATCTTCATTCACACAAAAATTACATGATTAAAAAGCATGAAGAGTACAATCTTATTGATATAGTCTGACCTGTGAATATGTTTGAAGTCAGGGGCTTCAGATTCACACATGGAAGATTCACCATTGCACATTCAACAAGCTTGCTTGCTAGATAATACAAGAATGAAGTGCTTTAAGTTTACCTACCTCGGGTATAGCTTGCGTTGAAGCCTCTCTTTTGGATACTAAAGTCACTTGTAAAAGACACAATCATTTCATTTCCAGTGGAGTTAAAGGACAATCCTTTGGCAGTGACACCACAAAATTTAACCTCGTGTCCTCCAGTGTCTAATGTCAATGAATCATAAATGCAGTTTGGAGCTTCTTCAATGTCAAAGTCAATAAATGTTATCTGAATGATGTATCCCCGAGGGGCTTGGATGGTCCATTTGCATGTTTGGCTGTTGGGGTAATCACTGGGAAAGCATGGAGAGCTGAACATTCCAGTGGGATTGGTCAGTGCTACCCTACAGTCGTAACATCCAAGAACTAGGAGGTCAGAGGGAAAAAAAAGAGGGTTGGGGAGAGGGAAGAAAAATGTTATTCCATTAAATGAAACATTACTTTGATCAAAAAGACAATTAAAATATATATAGAAAAGAGGAGGATGAAGGAAAAGGTGGGAAGAAAATACAGTATGTCTTTTAAAGGACACGTGTGTCCATTGGAGGAAATGGCCACATCCATAGCAAATATACAGTACAGTATTTTTGTTATGATGACCTGATATATTAACACTGATGAAGTAGGAGCAACTTTCTCACTCTCAAACAAGCATGCATTCTTTAACTGGAACTTTGAAAAAGTTGAGAGTAGCCTTTTTTATTATTGTTATTACTTGACTGCTACTGAATATACAAGCTACTACATGCTTCTTACCATGGTATTGTCTTCAGTGGTATGTCACTGGAATGCTACAGTACAACAGAGGGACTAAAAGGTCATCACAGAAGTAGCAAAAATTCTGTAGGTCTCTTAAAGGCCAGTCATAAAATGATCAACAAATTAATCTACAATTCTCTCCCTGTCCCCATATTGAAGGGGCAATAATGTGTTTGCTGACTTATATCAGTAGCAAATTACTGCACCCTTCTCATGCTTACTCGATTCTACTGACTGACATTATAAATATACTTATGTATATTAGGAAGGAGTTGAGAGTGGGAACCATGCATGGCTCATCCCATTCCCCACCACTTGCTTCCATACACTCAGACCTTAGATCTATTTATAATCTATGTCCCTGTGTGGACCTGCAGACCCAGGAATGATCTAGCCCAGGGGTAGGCAATCCCTGGCATGGGTGCCAGAGTGTGGCACTCAGAGGCATTTTGCTTGGCATGCATGCCTGTGGATGGATGGTGGGGAGGGGGTCAGGGCTACAGGGCAACAACAAAGATTGGGTTCCTTGTGGCTCCCCTGCCATCTGCCCCTGGCATGCTAACATCTTAGAAGTTGAAATTGCAGGTGTTTTTGGCACTCTGCCCAAAAATGTTGCTGACCCCTGATCTAGCCCTTGGTGCTTCTTATAAAACACCTGGGTACACCTAGATAAAAGGTATGCATTATGACTATTTCTCTTGCCAGTGAAATCTATAATATATTGCAACTATCTGTTACCACAACGTCACTGAGCAAGTCAGGCAAGAACTTAAAAGGGGCCACATTTTGCCACCCAGACTCATGCTGTGCTCCTTACTCTGCAAACACCTCCCCCAGTTTCACTTAAATGTTCTCCAGGAGGACAGTACTACACATTGTTAGAAAGGATGAAAGAATTTGAACATATATTATAGCACAGAAACACAGGCTTGGAAGGCTGAGGCTCACCTGGTCCAACCCTCTGCATGAATGCAAGAATACTATTCCTAAATTATCCCTGTCTGATGCTTATCCAACCTCCTCTTGAAAATATTTAATGAATGAGATGCCACAACATCTTTGGGAAGTTCATTCCATTCCATTACTTTGATCAAAAAGACCTTTGGCAACCCTGCAGGAGATGAAAGGGGAGGAGGAAACCCTTGGCCAGGAAGAAACACCACATTCTTCACACTCCGAACAGGTCCAGAGATCCAAGAGGACCCAGAAGAGGAGGCGACGAGTGCTCGTCATAGGCGACTCCATTCTGAGAGGTACGGAAGGGCCCATCTGTCGCCAGGACCCTTCAGCACGAGAGGTATACTGCCTGCCCGGAGCAAAGATTCGGGATGTGACGGAGGTAATCCAGGCCAGGATCAAGCCCACCGATTACTACCCCATGGTCCTAGTCCATGTGGGTACTAATGATGCGGCCAGGAGAACCCCCGATCACCTGATGGCGGACTACAGTGCTCTGGGCGGCGTGCTGAAGGAGTTCGGTGCACAGGTGGTATTCTCTTCCATCCTACCAGTGAACGGACACGGAAGACGGCATGAGAACTGCATCCAAGAGACCAACTGGCGGCTTCGGCAGTGGTCTCTCGAGGCAGGCTTCGGCTTCCTGGACAACAACCCACACATTACAACGAGGGACATGGTCAGCTGGGATGGGCTTCACCTGTCCCCCAAAGGTAAGCGTGTGTTTTCTTCTAGGTTGGTGGATCTCCTCCGGCGGGCTTTAAACTAGGGTCGTCGCGGGGAGGGGAAGATGAGGGCGGGGGAAGCTGTGGACCACCAAACCATGTGGCACCCACAAGGACAGCCCACCCTGAAGAAAGAGAGCATTGGGAACCTGAAAGACATGGGGAGGCCAGCACTACGGCACAGGTAAGAAACAAGAAGGTAAGAAACAAAGGGCCCCTTGGGACTCGGAGCGGGGCGGCAGCAAAGGCACCAGTCGCAGGGCTCAAGTGCCTATATACTAATGCTAGGAGCATGGGGAAAAAGCAGGATGAACTAGCGCTCCTGCTTGCACTA
>NW_005841963.1:180624-180945 GCF_000455745.1 Alligator sinensis
GACAAATGGGCAGAAAACAACAGAATGCAGTTCAACAAGGAGAAATGCAAAGTGCTGCACCTAGGGAGGAAAAATGTCCAGCACACCTACAGCCTAGGAAATGACCTGCTTGGTGGTACGGAAGTGGAAAGGGATCTTGGAGTCCTAGTGGACTCCAAGATGAACATGAGTCGGCAGTGTGATGAAACCATCAGAAAAGCCAATGGCATTTTATCGTGCATCAGCAGATGCATGACAAATAGTTCCAAGGAGGTGATACTTCCCCTCTATCGGGCACTGATCAGACCGCAGTTGGAGTACTGCGTGCAATTCTGGGCACCA
>NW_005841963.1:181336-207691 GCF_000455745.1 Alligator sinensis
CTTTCCTGCTTATGCAGGGGGTCAGACTCGATGATCTATTGAGGTCCCTTCCGACCCTAGCATCTACGAATCTATGAATCTATGAATTACTGTTCTAGCACTAAAAAATCTACCTTGCTGGTACAGCCATCATTTTGTATCCTGCCCTCTGCGGTAAAGGAGAACAATTGTTATTCCTCTTCTTTATAGCAGCCTTTAAAATATTTGAAAACTGTTATCATGCCCCACTTAGTCTCCTTTTCTCCAGGCTTTTCTCTCAACATTTCCTTGCACAGCTCCCCTTCCAGGCCCTTATCATTTTTGTTACCTGCCTCTGGACCCTCTTTAACTTCTCCACATACTTCTTAAAATGTGGAGCCTAGAACTGCACACAATACTCTAAATTAGGCCTAACCAGCACTGAGTAAAGTGGTACTATCATCTTCCATGTCCAACAACTAAGACTTGCATTAATGAAGCCCCAAATTATGTTTCTCTTTTTGCAACTGCATCTGAGTTGCAAAAAACAACTGTAACTGTATCATGGCTGAGTTAAGCAACACAAATTGAAAAATTACCACTAAAAAGGTCAAACTATCCTATATGTTATGCAACCTGAAATGTAAATAAAGCAATAACTGAGCATCTACATGAGACACTACACGAGACACTACTGTGTAGTAGTTACTGGACATTTATGTAGGACTTGTATTAGCAAGTCCTAAATAAATGTGCAGTAACTGCAGTTATTGAGCAGTAGTGCCGGCAAGCGTTTTTTAGGTGATGCTACCATGCAGTAGCGTATTAGCGCTGTCCGTGCTATGATGCACTACTTGCGCAGTATTTTTCAGCTACTGCACAGTCAGTGTCTTGTGTAGATGTGCCCAGTCTCTACTAGATTTAACACAAATATTTCAATGCAATAATAATAATAATAATAATAAAAAAATAACATCACTTTGAATTTCAGTGGTTTATTAGGAGAAGCAGAAAGGTAATTTCCTTTGCTTTCATAGGAAGAAGTCCCCTCTTTTGATAGTGCTACATGACTTGCAGGCATTGCTCCAGTTTTTACTGACTAGAAAGACTCAAGAGTAAACTGGGATCCAATAGGGAAGCTTAGGAATAATAAAAAAAAAAGCACTAAAAAACTGAGTCCTACCATTATAATACAAGCTATAGGTACTACAGGATGGACATCGGTAATGTATATGGACATTTTAGACAACTGTAACAATAGTATTTTTATTATTAATTATATCAAAGGGGACCTAGAAGCTTCTGCCATGGACCAGGATGACATTTTGCTAAATACTATTTAAACACAGAACAAAAGAATGATCTTTATCTCCAAGAGTGTTTAGAATATTTCTAAGCAAACAATATCTAGATATGTTACAGGAAATCAAGATTCTTGATTGCCTAGTAAGTATCTTTGTCATTTAAAAAAATGGAATCTGTATTTGCTCTCTGCTCTTGTAATTGTCAGAAGTGGAATAAAAGTTGTCTTGACACATTGAATTCCTCAGTGTTTCCAGTCCTCTTCAGGATCTCAAAGTGACAATGGAACTGTGTCAGATTTTGACTGAAGTACAATCAAGTAAGGTCTTTACAAGTGAGCTCTGTCTTTAGTAAGAAGGAATAAGTGAGGAAAACTAAATTTGGTGACATTCTAAGATTGTGCTAACTTCTTTCTACACAGTGCTAATCAAGAGGGAAAATATTAACAGCTGCAGGTGTGTCCAATGTTTTCTCACTCAGGAAGGGGATTAGGAAGAATTACCAGAAAATGATTAGAAAAATAGGAGTAAAGAATAAGAGTCCTAATGTTAGATACCTGAGGTCACTAAGATCTTTGGGTTAGTTTTTATTTTTTCACATATAAGAAAAAACTAAAATCTAAAAATCCAAACTGGAAAGGAGGCTAACAAAGCTATGTACCCATTCTCCAAACTAGCTAGCAGAGCTGGCCATACCGGAAGACTATTCACCTTGAAAAGCCAAGGAGGCATTCTGTACAATGCTCCCTGAAGCTCCCACTGCCACAGTGGGACTCATAGTGCCTCAATGTATGGCTGTGCCTTCAGGAGCTAAATATTTATTATTATAATAGACAATTCCTGCATGGGGTGAAGGGGTTGTTGGTCTTGAGGTAGGGAGTGTCACGCTGAAAATAACCCAGTCAGGGTAGTGGAGGAGGTAGAAAGAGGGCAGCCAAGGGGCTGGAGCAAATAGCTGGACTTTCCCAGCCCCTGTGCTGAGCTCCAAATGTGAACTGAATTAGATCAGGCAGGACTTTTTGCTCTGTCTAACCTCCCTGAATGTCTGTACTGATTGGCACTTAGATTGACCTAACCCTAATGGCTGCATGTACCCTGAGTGTATGGTCATTAACTGAGTCTGACAGTAGCACTATAAACATAACATTGCTGGCTTCTAGATACAATTTGTTCTGCATACTAGGAAGCAGGAAAAAAAAAAGGAAAAAGAAAATGATCTTTTTTGTTGGGTAGAAAACTCAATCTGTGATCTAAAAGTCAAATTAATGTATCACAAAGTAAAAAAAATCAGCAGTGAAAATGGTGTGGATGATGTATCTGTTAGCATAGAATTCAGCTTGTGCTATCTGTCTAACTGTGTGTGAGGTAAGGAACTTTTTGTGGTCTCTAGGCACCATAGAAAAATAAATGTCAGAGTAAATTAAGTATTTCTGTTTACTCTGTTTCCCCACAAGTAGGAGAGTGTGAATTCTAATGTTTATTTTTTACCATAATTACTGTTTCACTGGGATTAAGATTTTCCCAAAACTGCATTGGTTAGCAAGAACGAATACAGGAAAAAAATTCCGATAGGAAAATAAGGAATCTAAATGCATACAACACTCCGATCCATTGAGTGGGAGAGTTTACTTTTTTGAAGTAGGAAGATTCCATTATGACATTAATACTTTTCTTACTTTAACTGCATTTTAAGAGACAAATATCCTGTTTTCATGCATATATCTACAGTAGTAAGTGCAGAGGAAAACAAAACCAACAAACAAATACTATAAATAAACAACATTGGTTTTGAATGGAACTTTTTACAAAGCTTCCCAGGAGACATTTATTGGTTTATAAATACCACCTAGTTCACTCATTAAAGAGCAAAATTATTATGGCAACTTTAGGCTGTCAGCCAGATCTAAGAGAGAATTTGTAATCCCACTGGCCCAGAGCAGCTTTGACCCGTGATACCAAATACTTGCTACAATGCACGGAGCAAGCATTTTGTAAGTCAATCTAAAATATTTAATAACTGAATGGAACAACAAAAAAGCCATGATATTCATGGGCAGAAACGCTAAGAGCACAGAGTTCAAATTTTAAAAGTACCTTGTTTTCTCTCTGAACCGCCTGATAATCTAGGCTGATTATGTTATATCAAATATACATTACATAAAAAGGTACCCTGTAATTCAAAC
The DNA here is from genome assembly GCF_000455745.1 of Alligator sinensis. Taxonomy (NCBI): domain Eukaryota; kingdom Metazoa; phylum Chordata; order Crocodylia; family Alligatoridae; genus Alligator; species Alligator sinensis. The sequence goes on from NW_005841963.1 coordinate 184,779, forward strand.
TGTTAAAAAAGGAGGTGCCAAAGGTAGCTTATTTAATTTTAATTTTTCACCCGTATGACTACAAAAAGTGGCTAAATTATAAGTACATGATCGCTTTCCCCCCCCTCCACAGGACCCTAGTCTCATTCAGTGAATGGTAGTTAGCAAAAAGACTCAAATCCATGTTTTAGGCAAGCACACAGTATGGAAAAGAATTACCTCAAATAGCTAAAGTCTGGCAAGGTTATAAGTAACAGAAAATAGGCTTTTATACTGAGAAAAAAGGCTTTTATTCAGACTACTATCTGGTACTTAAACAACAGGTGTTACTGCCATCATTATCTATAGTTCATATTTTATGGGTGTGTCTACACACCGCCATATGGCAACGTTGCTACGGTGCTGTGCTTTAGTACTTCCTTGTAGAAGTACTAAAGCACGGAGCAGTATGAGCGGTTACTACACCATGCATACAGAGCACAGTTAGATTTCACTGCTATGTTGCCATAGCAGTGAGCTATACCAGGGGAGCATGCCACTGATCACATGTAGATCCACACAGTTGCTATGTTGTTGTAGCATGCCACATGGCGATGTAGTGTGTCACTACATCATTGTAGGGTGACATGTAGACGTGACCTATTAGGCTTATTTTAAGCTAACTTGCATGTTTATACAAGGATTTACACCTGTGTGTTTTGGTTGTAAAATACTATTGTTCTGATAGGACGTATCTACACAAGATGCTTAATGGCGAATTACCATAGTTTACTATGAAGTAAGCACGTGGATCTACACGTGCACATGCTTACTTCACTGTAAACCTCCCTAATCCTGAGTAAATTTGCTACCTACAAATGCAAGAAGCAAATTTACTTGGCATTACTAAAGGCACTGTAGTACTTGTGTACATGCCTATGCAAGAGCCAAATCTGCTCCCGCGCAGCTGTCTACAAGGGGGTGGGAGATAGCTCCCTGCCCCTAGGAGCTGCCTGCTGCCAGGGCAGGCTCCATCACAGGAGCCCAGGTGGGGACTATGTGCCCTACCCCAGTAGCAGGGAGCTTCAAGCTCCCTGCTCCCAGATCGTAATCATGGAGCAGGGAGCGGTGACTGGAAGACTCTTACCTCCCAACAGTGGCTCTGCAACTGTAGGGCCATTGCTGGGAAATGCTTATCTCCCAGCCCGAGCCCCACCCCCATGGGGCTCAGGTTGGGAGATAAGGGTCTATCAGCCTGAGCTCTGCAACCCCCAGGGAGCTGTCACTGGGAGCTCCCTGCAGGCAGGGGCTGGGGAGTTTGTTCCCCACCCAGCTCCATGAGCCTAAATCTGGGGGGCAACAGACTGGGGACCTTGTTCCCAACCCAGCTCTACCAGCATGGAGCTGGGAGGAACAGGCGGAGGAGCTTGTTTCCCCTCCAGCTCTGTGCTCATGAAGCTCCCCAACCTGTTCCCCGCCCCAGCTCTGCACTCATGGAGCTGGGTGGGGCACAAGCTCCCCAGCCCCCACTCCATGATTGCAATTGCAATTGCAGAGCAGGGGCTGGGAACTTTTTTCATGGGGACAGTTTTCCACCCAGCCCAGAGCTGGCTGGAACCTGCCCCTGACCAAGACAGCCCCCAGCCAGCTCTGGGCTGCACATGCAGACTTCACCACACTACCCAGGGCTGGCTGGGAACTGTCGTGGTCAAGGGCAGGTCCCAGCCTCATGTCCTGATCACGTGATTGAGGCACAGGGCTTAGAAAGAGCTTCAGGGATGGGGCAGGTCCCAATTGGGGGTGGGAGGGCAGCTAACAATGATCTACCTGCTAGCAAACTTTTATAAAAATACTTATTGCCCAGAGTATCTCGGTCAATTTAATATAGAAGGAAAATAAATTTTCTCTGTTATAAAATGCCTCTCTCTATCACTTTCACCTTTTAGAAACCGAAGCCATGAGATAACAGATCTAAAGAGGTAGTGTAAAGCAATAGGTCAAATGGATTTATGATTCCAGAGTGGTGGGTGAATAAGGACAGTGACTGACACACCTGCAGACAAGCAGGAGAAATAGCCAAACGACCATGATGTGGGTGGTCTGGAAATTCTATAGAACCAACAAAACACTTTTTGTTTTTTTTTAATATGAGCTATAAACCCTAAACACAGAACCATCATAGTATGTCAGAGGTTTGCACAGTGAAAAATTCCACCCATATTTGGACTTTTTCTCTCTCAAAAATCATTTCAGAGGTGAAGGGAGTGAGTGTGAGAGAGATTGGCTGTAATGGGCCTTTACACTCTGCCCCTTCTGCATACAAATGAATGCTGTGTTTACTTTCTGTCAGTGGTAAGACTTTCTCCCACTCATTAATAAACATTTCACAAGGCACTTCTTGAGGTCTTAGTACTCTTTATTTAAAAACATATTTTCAAGTCCATCCAGCCCACTTTTTCTGAGAGTTTAGTGGAGCTACGTGTGAGTGGATACAGCAAGGGTTTTTTTAACTTATTTGTAGAGACTATTTGTTTTCCTCTGAAAAACCACTAAAATGGCACTCTGTGCAGGCACTCACCAGGGACATTACATATAATTGATACATTTAATTCTAGTGGAAGGTTTTTGGTCCTTCCCCCACCCCAGTTAAAGATATACTGATAACCTTATAGAATCATAGAAAATTAGGGTTGGAAGGGACCTCAGTAGGTCATCTAGTCCAACCCTCTGCTCAAAGCAGAACCAGCCCTAACTAGATCATCCCAGCCAAGGCTTTGTCAGGTCAGGTCTTAAAAAAACTCAAAGGATACAGATTCCACAGCCTCTCTATCTAGGTACCCTGTTCCAGTGTCTACTACCCTCCTTATGAGAAAGTATTTCCTTATATCCAAACTAAACTTCCCTTGCTGCAACTTGAGACCATTGGTCCTTGCTCTGTCATTTGCCACCACTGAGAATGGTCTAGCTCCATCCTCTCTGGAACCTCCCTTTAGGTAGTTGAAGGCTGCTATTAAGTCCCCTCTCAGTCTCCTCTTCTCTAGACTAAATAAACCCAGTTCCCTCAGTTTTTACTCATAAGTCATGTCCCCCAGCCCCATCACCATCTTTGTTGCCCTCCACTGGAACCTCTCCAATTTGTCCACATCCTTTCTGTAGTGAGGGGCCCAAAACTGAACACAGTACTCCAGGTGTGGCCTCACCAGTACTGAATAGAGGGGAATATTCGCTTCCCCTAATCAGCTGGCAACTCTCCTACCAATGCAGCCCAGTATGCTATTAGCCTTCTTGGCAACAAGAGCACACTGTTGGCTCATATTCAGCTTATGGTCCACTATAAACCCCAAGTCCTTTTCTGCAGAGCTGCTGCCCAGCCAGTCAGTCCCCAGCCTGTACTGGAGCATGGGATTGTTCTGTCCTAAGTGCAGGACTTTGCTCTTGTTCTTGTTGAACCTCATGGCATTTCTTTTGGCCCAATCATCCAATTTGTCTAGGTCACTCTGAATCCTAGCCCTACCCTTCAGCATATTTACTACTCCCCCTGGCTTGGTGTCATCTGCAAACTTGCTGAGGGTCCACTCTACGCCACCTTCCAGGTCACTGATGAAGACATTGAATAAAATCGGTCCCAGGACCAACCCCTGGGGCACTGTACTTGAAACCATTGAGCCATTGACTACTACACTCTGAGCCTGATGCTCCAGCCAGTTTTCTATTCACCTGACAGTCCATTCATCGAACCCATACTTCCTTAGCTTGCCTGCGAAAACGATGTGGGACACCATACCAAAAGCTTGCTAAAATCAAGGTATATTATGTACTTAGGCTCCCATATTTATCTTTCCTAATCCCGAGGAAGGTTTTCTGCATACAGTAGGGGAGAAAAATAATAATTTCTAAAATAAAATAGGAAAAAAGACATGGGAACACGAAGTGGTGGGATTTACAGTGGGCTCCATGGTTACTGCCTATAAGCATGGTTACCAAATATGATTACGCTTATGTATACCCATACACAAGTAATGTAACAAGATCTTTGTGCCTGAACCCAAACAACAAAGCTGAGCTATGAAAAAATTAGTAGTAATACATCTAGTTGCATATACATAGCACATATGGCTTTAATATGATGATTGAGATCATCATCACGATTGGGATGATGCCACTTTCAGGCTCATCTCTTTTATATGTAATAATTTTGTCTGACCATCAAGGAAATAAATGGCAACTTAAAAATTGTGTACATGAATGTAGACATAGATACACACTCCATATATAAATAGGCATCCATACATTACATATGAGAGGTCAGTAACCACAGACAAACTACATAGCCACAGAATAAAACTATTTAATGTGAACCTTTGTACACTTGGCCTACTCTCTTGAACAGTTGTTGATTCCCTTCTTTCCTGTTCTTCTCACACTAGAGGGCATGTTCAAGCACTCCCACTCTGCTGATTGACTTCATATGTTTTTCTAAAATCAAGCTGCCACAGAAATATTTCCCCCAGCTGTGATTTTTTTACCCAAATTACCTCTGCCCAAAGCCCAGGAAAGACAAGGGTCATTTCTAATCGAGCAATGAATTTTATAAAAATGGAATAAAGCTAAAATCTATTATCCCATATTCTTCCAAGCTAGAAATAGTTTATTCCTCTAAAGAAGGCTCCGTGGTCCCCAGATTGTCCCTTTCCAGTGGTCTTCTAGCCTTCACTTCCAAGTCTGTAAGGCCATAGATAGCAGATTTTAAAATTGAAGCCTTTCTGGGTAAAGAAAGGTATTTTGTGTTATTTTTAGAGGTTTTATAGCTCCTGAGACTTTAACAGATGGACTGATCATTACAAAAGCACCTGGCTTTGAAGCACAGTGAATAAAAATATAATCCAAATATAATTTTTAAAATATTCTAAAACATTCCAATTTTCTCCCCTCAAACATAAGTGGCATCTACTTACCCCATTGTGGTATGCATGTAGGACTTTAAGGTGGCAAAGGGGACTAATGAGAGACTCACTTGATCAGAAGAGGGCTCAGGCTGGAACTACCTAAGCCCAGAGCCTGCACTGGTCAGGGAGCTCCTGGCAGCAGGGCTCCTGAAGGGACCGTGATTTAGCTAAACAGCTCTGCAGGCCTGGGAACAGAGGTAAGTTCCCTGGGCAGAGAAAGACTGGCTTTTACATGCAAGTGGCCTTTGTTTTATGTTAAATTCCTAAAAGATTTGAGGTCCCTGCCAGAGGGCTGCAATGCTTCTTGTTTATTTAGGTTGTATTTGTAGTTTAGCCTTGAGCCCTGCAGTGATAGCCTGCAGGGCTCAAGTAGGCTTTAAGCCTACTTAAAGAACCAGTAACCCAAGAGCCTGCAGACTGAGAGTGGGGCACAGTAAGGAGTTCAGGAGTCTAGGAAGAGGCTGAGACCTGGACCAGAGGATCCATGTGCCCAGGGAAAGGATAAGCCAGGCCAGAGGGTCCATGAGCCCAGAGCTGGCTAAGCTGGACAAGAGGGTCTAAGAGCCCATAGGGGGGGCTGTATGCAGGACCAGGGGTCTGAGAGCCCAGAGGAGAGGCTGCATGCGGGACAGAGGTCCGAGGGCCCAAAGGTTCAAATAATTAGCATCCAAGAGAGAGATCACCCATGAGGCTTGGGGCATGGTGTAGGGGAGGAAACAGAGCCACGCATTGAGCCCTTAAGGCTACGAGTGCCCTGAAGGAGCACAGATACACATGTAGCTCTCGAAGCTACAAGGGCCCTTCAGGGGTACAGGCCATCTCAGAGTGCCCACTGAGCTCAAGGGTTGAATCAAGGTTGTTTGACGTCTAGGAGAGACCCAGTGGTACTGTAAAATGGATTAAGTCTCACTCTAAGACCCATGGGCAGCCTCCCTTATTCAACCTCTAGTAAGAACAAGGCGTGATGCGTAAGCAATTAAGGGAGGGCTGCAATAGGGACTGAGCTGGGCAGGAGTCACACGGCCATCAGTGGGCATCATGGCTGTCCCTGGGGCACGAACAATGCAGTGGAATAAAAGTATTACTAGCAGTCATTTGGGATAATGTGCATAAATGCTTGAGTGTCATGACAACTGTAAACCGCACTTATTCCAACAAAAATATTATATTAGCCTACTTCATCATTTATTGAACACACAAGCACATACACAGCCTAATGCATCTTCCATTACATATGTACAGTAAGGCTGTAAGTGACAAGTGACATACCTCTTTAGACTATTCTTGATCAAAACGTTAGCAAATGTGCATTTTTTGGTTGAGTTACAAAAAAGCACTATTTTAAGCATTAAAACCTAAGGCTCGGCTAAGACTCCCTTTCTCGCTCATTCTCATCACATCATCTGTATAGCCATACTACTTGTACACAGCAAAAAATTAAAGCATCCATATTCTTCACTGGAAATAGTACATAACCCTGATGGAGTCTTTTATACTTCAGTGAAAGACAAGATTGTGCTCTCTCACAAATTATTCAACAATTGCATTTTGGCAACTGAAGTTAGGAGACAAAGAAAGTATTATGCACTGGCCAGTCATATTAGCTTGCCTCACATCTTCATTTGCTGATACAGTATGCCTTGCAGCAAGCTCTTTATTTGGTTGAACCAGTTGGTGCACCTAACAATGAAGTAGAAGACAAAGCCTTCTCACAGACTAGCATTTCTAGTAATGTATATTAGTTTGTAGTAGAAAAACTGACTTCTTACACAATATTTCTGCTCCCTGTTGCCGTGATCATTAGTGCTTACTTTATGTTGGAACATCAAGTTTCTACTAATGAGGGAGACAGATTAGACACTTCCATTCTCTTTGTGACTTCACAGCATAAGAACAGGACAATAATATTAAAAGGGAGCAAATTAAAAGGAAAGACATTTTTATATAGCTACTTTTCTGATTACAACTACACTATGATTTGGGATAATTTTGTATGAGGCAGTATCTAAACAAAAATTTTCAGGGCCATTAGATGTGGGCTCACCATATTCTATCTCCTGACAACAAAAGGCTAATCACAATTGTAACTCTGATCTGGGGAACTGAGGGAGCTAGCTACAACAGAAGAAAATACGTTCAAAGCCAGGGTGGGGGCCACTGCACTGCCTGTTTCCCCTTGGTGGTTTGGTTTTGTGCCAATGAAAATGGAAGTGGAAACAAACACATTGACCGGGTAAATCTGCAGTGACCCATTTGAACAGAGTTCACACTGTAGACAAAGTTATGGATTTCCCCCACAGGGAGGGGGTAATGTGAAAATCCTGTGTCCCACCCATTGTAACTTAAGCTTATTTTCATTGGCATCCCTGTGACAATCTTACATAAATAACAAAATTGACTAACGAGCTTTGGCTTTAGTTAGGTTTCTACAGAGTAAAAAAAAGTTTGGATTATTAGTGGGGTTCTGAAAATCTTGACAGTTTGTTATCTTAGAAATCCTATTGTAAAAGTTGTTACCAGTTAAGTATGTGGTATAACATACGGTAAACACATGGGTCAATCTATATGTGCCCTGACAAAGTAAATGATTGTAGGGATGGGGCGGTTTGAATGGGAAAGAGGACATTTTTGTGGGGTTTTGATATGTTATATAAAACTGGTTTCAAATATGATGCTCACATAAATTTTTGCCAATAGTATATGAAGAATTGGTTGATCACATGGGTGCTGACTCTCCTGTTGTAGCGTCTGTGTATCAAAACTGCTCCATGAAACAGAGTTCACCTGGTATAAAACAATGTAGCTCCATCGACTTTAATGAAACTCCCTTACTGAAGGTCTGGCTAATTAAACATTTACTAATATTACATATCACACACAAGGAATTGCTGTGCTTGTCACAGGAAAATTATTCAGTCCCAAGAGCCAGAGATGGGGAGTCCACAATACAATCTGCCTGCTAAGGTGTGGTTCATAGATTTCATAGACATTCGGGCTGGAAGGGACCCTGAAGGATCATCGAGTCCAGCCCCCGACTCGAGAGCTTTCAGTACTTGCAACTTAGCACACAGACAGCTGGTGCATAGACTTTCTAGCTAATAAGAAAACATGATTTTGTGGAAGAATGGCTATATAAATGTATATATGCAGTTATATTTGCTTTATGACTGCAAGGGGTTCAAGCGGAAATCAAATAATTGTTGAAACTAGGAATGGGGATGACTGAAAAAAAAACGCATTTGGAGTAAAAGTATACAAATTACATCTTGAAAGCACTTCTGGATTCATTACAGTGTTGCTTTAGGTCAGAGCCATTACTTTTTGTCTTTGTTTCCTGTACTTTGTAGCAGAGCATTTAATTAAAAGCTCAACATGAAGCCTCTACAGCACAATAGGCCCAGAGCTGTCTTAGTACTGTTTAATTTGACCTGTGATGCATTTAATATCTTTATTGCTCATAAGGTCAAAACTCTATTGTAGGGTTTTCTTTACAGAGCTGTAATATGGGAATGTACTTACTAGCAGCTATTGTCAGGCTTCTGAATAAGCATCATTATTTGATCTGTATGCAGTCCTTCAGAATAAAATAGACTAGGGTCCTACCAAACCACATGTTAGTGATAGGGTCCTATCAAACCATATAGTAGAATTCTTTGGAAATAAAGGTCCCCCTGAACAATCAATTCATTCATGATTTATTGCTGTCTATCCTTTCATATGGAAATTACAGCACAGGAACACTGAGATTTAAAAAACAAACAAAACTTGTGCTTTTGTAGGCAAGTGTTTGGCCCTATAAGCAGTCCCAGGATACATATGAGAGACAAGTCAATTTACCTGGACCCTCTACAGCAGAGATTAGGGGTGTCTCAATTCAATTTGTTGACTATCAGGGTCTAAAACCAAGCTGTAATTACATTATGCTGGAATTTGCTATTATACCAGTGACATAACCGAGTGAGAGTTTGGACTGAAATCTGCACAAAAGTCACTCCCCCTGTAATCCCAGGTTGTTGTTTTGTTTTGTTTCAAATCTGCCCTTCTATAATGCAATTTATCTTTTATATTTACTCAAATCCAAGATGACCCTGAATTTAAGACAATTCACCAATAATTAGGTTCTATACATGGAAAATGTATAAAGTTGTTATACTTTTCCATGTATAGAATCTAATTATTGGAGGGTCATCTTAAATTTGTCCCCCCAGTTGTGAAGCAGGTGACTCAGGTGAGCAGGTGGTAGGGATCAGGCAGTGGTACAGGCAGTGGGGAAGGCAGGTGGAGGCAGCAGGAGGGCAGCTGGTGGGCAAACAGTGGAGAGTTCAAGCAGCTTGACTCCTGCCCTTTGCCCCCCACCTTACCCTCTGCCACCTGTCCCCCCACCACTCAGACCCCACTGCCTCAAGCTCCCATCTCTTCCCCATCACAGCCTCTGCTCCCCTATCTGCCCGAATCCCCCCTTTCCCCACCACTGCTCACCTTTGCTCTGCTCCAGGACATGGAACAGGCCTGGTACGGGGTGCAGAGGGTGAGGCAGCAGGGGCAGAGGTGGGGGAGGGAGGAGGAAGCAGCTACAGCTCTGGCCCTGATTGCAGGTTAGGGCTAGAGCCACAGCAGCTGCCTACCCCACCATTGCCTTGTACTCAATTGCAAGATGACAGGCCTTCCCCCATGTTAAATGGAAGAAAAAAAACTCATCTTGGAATCAAGTAAATATGGTATTTATTTGTTCAGAATTTCATAGAGCCAAGAAAGTAGTCCTTTTATTACCCACTTGGTCATTCTAGTATGGCATCATAAATTGAGGCTGATGGTAATATGTTTGCCTAATCAGATCTGCAAGCGGCAAATCTAATATTTGGGATTTGCTTAAAAAACAATCTTAACATTTGCATGATAGGTGCACCTCCTTTTACCAAACTGAGGTTCCAATTCTTCATTTATTTCTTCATTTATACCCATGTGTAAATGAGGGCTGTAACTGGTTCTCTCCTGTTTATAGCATAGTAATATTATAAAGTATAGACTAATAGTTGCCAAGTATTTCACAGATCAGTTAGTGCTTCCTTCTGCTTGTGCAGTACCTTTTTCACTATACACACATGTAAAGTGTGTTATTCAAAATAATTTTAAATAACCCCACTGATAGACATGGAGCATCAAAAACTATCTTTTAACAACTGAGTTTCAATTGCACCTAAAATGAGACTTGAGAGGTATTAAATAACTTACCTAAAATCACTGATCCCATCACTGTGGTATCACTCATTTTTGGACTGCTTCTGCAGTTCTTCCCGTGTCAGCAAAAATGGAAAGATTGTTCATACAGATTTCAAAGAACATGTGTTAAATATGCATCTCCTTAACTAGGCACACTCATTCCATGAAACCTTGAATCTTTGTTCATCCATGTGTAAGACTTTTATTTTTCCTGTTCTGGGTTGTGTGATTTATTCTTCTTTCTTTAATTCAATCCCGCAGTAGTTCTGCTCCCAGAACTCCCACTGTGGTTATAGCAGTTACAATCCTGTATTCTGTCTGCATTTGGGATCTTAAACTTTTCCATTTCCAAATCCCCCTTGGCAATGTCTCCAACAAAATATACATACCACATTTGTTTTTTTACGTGATAATTCTCTTTCTCTCAGCATTCCCTTACATTTGCTGCTTTTCATTTGCCTACTTCTTCTAGTTACTTATTATTTTTAGCCTTTCTTAACTATTATTTCCTTTGTTTCCATTTAATTAATTTACGATGTCTATATATTAGTGTTCTGTCACTCTTTTGCTTCAATGAGGTTTGGATTTGGGCCTTGGTCTCTTTCATACATACATAGCAGTAAAGGGTAAAGATGGAAGAAATTATTAATGCTAACACCAGTTCAGGAATTTTCAATAATAATCAAATGCTTTTTCCATTTCAGTTTTGAATGACTCAAGAAATAGGGCTTTCTCTACTTCCCTAAGGAAGATGATTCTATGTAACTCCAACAAGTTAGGAATGTATTTCTGATTTTCAACTTCAAATATTATTTGGATTTCCTCCAACTTGTTAAAGTCCTTCAGGAATTATGGTTATATAACGGACTTCCATAACTTATTTTCTTTCAATTTTTTTCTACTATCTCCCTACACCTATTTCTTTAGAAACAGAGGTCCTCCTGATCAATCCATTTATTAATGCTTTACTGAGGTCCTGTTATCTGGAAATTACAGTACAAAGATAAAAGTAGAAAAAAATACCTCTTTCTCAATTGCACAAACTGTTAGCTGTTTTCATACTGAAAGTAATAGTTGTCTGGAACTCTAAAATATCAGTTTGGGTTCTTTTTTAGTATGTCTGAGTTCCGGTTTAAAGCAAAAGGAGAAGTGTAAAAAGAATACTGCAGGGGTTTTCCTAAACATTTCTAAATACCTATATTAGAAGAGGATGGAAAATCAAGTGGTTAAATTTCTCACTGGAACTCACGAAACACTGGACTTCAGTCCAGTGGGAACATCAACACTGCAGCAGAAAAGATCTAAACCTTATATACATGAGTTCTTGCTTTGTTCTCTGCTTCTTCATATGCTTATTTTTATTCTTGCCCCAATCTGTCTTCCTTCTGTTTCCTTTTCCTCTCCAATCTCTCAGCTTTTCAACTTATTCTGAGGGCAACTACACTGCATGACACTAGCACAGCAGGTGAAATGATCCATCCAGCTCTGCTGAGCCTAAAAATAATTGGTGAAGAAGGCTTTGGTTATCCAAGCCAGCTGATGTTCTAGAGTGATGAAGCAACCAAGGGTCCCGAACAATAGCTGTCATGGATGACCAGCCAGCCAAGAGCTTCTGTTCTTGAGTGACCAACCATTTTGTACCCAGAGGGGGCATTTGCACATGCACTTTACTGAGGAGTTGATTAATTAGCACTGCAGTAAAGCATCACCATCTACATGTGTGACACAATTATGTCAGAGTAAACTAATTAACTCCATCATAGGACAGTACTGCACAACACAGGTACTATCCTATGGCAGTTAGTTACTCCACCATGGTGCACATGTAGACTGTCTCCAGTGTGGCTGAGGCACAAGAGTGTTACAGTGTAGGGGCTTGCCCTCCACCGTAGCACCCTCATGCCCCAGCCAGCTCCTCTGGAACCGGGGTGGCACAGCTCCAGGCTGGCAGGCTAACCCCCTGGACCTTCTGCTAGCCAGGACAGCACCACCCTGGATCAACATGCTGCAGTCCTGAGTGAACGTGTGAATGCAGCGCCCAGGAGTATTATAAACAAACTTTGCCAAGATTTATTGCATCACAATAATAGCACACATAGATGCACCCAAAGAATATCAACAAAACCTGCATGTCCCATGCCTTGTGCTTTATTGTTACTTGCCACTTTTTTCTCACTTTGAGGGAATTATGAAAGTAACTTCCCTTTTCAGATCCAGCAGTTCAAATACTCAAAATTCATCAAAAGAACTATTTCTTACTTCCCTACTCAGGCCAGCCCAATAGAATAAAAGACATGTATCTTTTTTCTAGAAAAAGGACAGACTTTTTGTTAATTTTTTCTTGTAAAACCACCACATTCCAATTTCAAAATGTATTATGTTTTGTTTTCTGTTCTCTTCCTCTTGTGTATCTAACCTATACATTTCCTAACTTTGGCATGAATTTTCTAATGTGCCTGGCATGGAATTTAGGAGTACCAAGTCAGTGTACTTGCAACTTTCAAGCCCTCTTGTTAAACATTCTGCACTGACAGAATCATGTTAACAACTTTGACTCCTTTGACTTGTTTGTTCTACCAAAATTAAAACAATAACCCCTCAAGTACTATGGCAATATGAGTCATATAAATAAATAAAGAATGTGACAGTATTTTTGCAAGCTTCCTATTTCAGTTCTGCATACTTGACATATTCAGATAGTTTTGATGAGCTTCTGAAACACATAGATCCTGGCCCAAAATACATACAGACTCCAAACTTCTTGTAGTTCATTCCTGAAGCAGGAATCCCCATTTCCAAAAGTGAAAAACAGCAAGTTGTGCAAGATCTAGACCAGCAGTCCCCAACCAGTCGACTACAATCAACTGATTGTTCAGAGAGTCTCTTTTAGTCAATCCTGGGCTGGGGGAGCTTGGCATGCGTGCACATGCACGTGCACCCCTCCCCCTTAGCCCATCAGGTTAGTCTGGGGGAGGGAAGAGGTGGGGGCCAGATCAAGGCCCCTGTGGTGAGGGAGGGATGGTACGACCCAGCCAGGAGCAGGGGAGGGTAAGTGGGGCCCCAGCCCAGCTGGGTGGTGGTAGGATTGGAGCCCAAGGGGTCATCCAGGTGGGGGGGCCTCCCACCGCTGGGTGCACCCCAGCAGAGGCCCTAGGGTACATGCCCCCCCCCCATCTCCGTGCAGAATGGAGGCAGCTGCCGCTGAACCTTCAACCCCGCTGCAGCTGGCCACATGCAGGCATGGCTTAGCCCAGCAGCAGGACAAATGGAGCATCTGGCCGCTCCCAAGCCAGCTGCAGTGGGGTTTGGGGCACAAAGCCCAGACTGCAACAGCAGCTGCCTCTGCTATATACTGATCAGGGGACACATGCCCCCCACAAATGCAGGGCAGCACAGGCAGTTGCAGCAGCGGTGAGGGAGGGAGTGGGGCTGGAGCAGGGGCAGGCCCTGCAGCTGAGGCGGGGTGGGACAGAGCTGAAAGCAGCTCATCCGGGGGGCATGGGGAGGAGGCATGCACCTTGGAAGGGCGTGGGGGGTGCATGTCCTTCAATCCGCACATGGGGTGGCACAGGCTGCAGCTGTTGGCTGGGGCCGAGATCTTCCTGGTGGGGGGGCTGGCCCATGCTGCACTTGGGCCGGGCAGTGGTGGTGCTGGGAGTGGGGCTATGGGGGAGCTGCAGCCACCCCAAAATTCACTGTAGCCCCCCTGAACCCCACTCCCAGCACTGCTTTCGCCCACCCCAAGTGCAGTGCAGCCCAGACTCCATCAGGAACAGCCAGGTGCAGCCTCCCAGCCACAGCCCGCAGTGGCCCACGCTGCGCTCAGGGCAGGCGGTAGTGGTGCTGGGAGCAGGGGTTGAGGGGGCTACAGTGAATTGTTCTGAAACCAGACAGAGCAAATTAGCCAAAGGAAATCTCTCTCATGATGGGTTATTTAACAGTAATGCAGATAGGAAAAGGGTATTAGTTAATTCTGGAGAGACAGTTTAAGGAAGATTTAAAAGATTTAGGAAATATAATGATAGGTGTACAGTGTTCCTTGATATGAGACAGGAAGTGAGCCCGGGGCAGAACTTTATGGCATCATATTTCTATAAAACTAAATGGACAAACTGTTCTTCCTTAACAATGACCATACCTCAGCACTTAACTCAATCTTTTAATGTGCTATACTGGATTACACTGCATTGGTTCTTAATTAATAAAAGCTTGGACTCAAGTTTGCTTCCATGTTTCTTTGGCCTGAGGGTATGGAGCTGTCAACTTACATTACATTAACAGTATTTTCACAGAATAGTAAAATTTGTGCTTAGTTGTTTTCCATTTGACAGAGCTTTGAACTTCAAGTAAGCCCACATGTGCCATCATCTCAGAAATGTAATTTCATCACTCTGTAGCTTTGAAGAAAATGGTTCCAATAAAATCCACCCACAGGGAACACCCAATCACAGTAGTGCTCTTTACATGTCCTTCCAACACTATTAATTACAATAGTTAAAATGACCCAAGGAAGGTTATTTTCAAACCCACAATTATGAAAAATTGTAATTTGTTAGAATTTTGTCTCTATTTCTGCAACTGAAATAAACTCAATGATACTAAATTATCTACATGGTATTTCCAGTCAACTCATCATTACTTGATTTTTAATTAGAAATCTACCCTGAAAACATGACAACAAATCTAACTGCAGGTTTTCTACTTTGGAAATGTTCAGAAATGAAGGGATTGGATTCTTCAAGTTTATGAGGTGTCCTGGAAGTGGGTGATATATTTTAACATAGGATTTTTGTTTGTGTTTTTGCAATACTAGCAATAAAAACTGTTGAGGAGGAAAGAAGAGACATTTTCTAGCAATTTCTACATCACCCTATTGTACGCCATCAATACTGGCATATTTCCATTGCACTGGACATATGCACTAACTGTTGTTTAAATTAAGTTTTACTTACCATATTTTCTGATTGGAATTTTATACCTATTTTTATAGCTATAATTTCTCCCTTTTATCACTGATCTATATGATGTAGCCTGAACTAAATTAATCTACTAATTACTTTTGTCTTTGTCCTTTTAGGACTAATCTCTGCAATTATTTCCCTGCATTGAAATTTCAGTTCAGATGCCAATGAAATATATCAGCATATGAAAGTAGAGTGAGGAGACTAGTCTGAATGAAAGGTTTGTACTAGACATTTCTTTCTCAGCCTCCACACCCGTATCCCTATCATACTGTCAAACAAAAATTTAGTGTGAACTTTGCTAGCTGTTGTTCAGCCTAGATATGGCTCAGATATTTTATCAGGAGTCTGGATAATCTTTAGAAACAGGAAATCAGGGTCATAAATTTCAAGTATTGGAAAGAAGGCATGTTTAACAAAATAACAGACTATTTCTAGTCTTTTGTTTTAGTTTGAGAATATATTTACAATACTGGACCTAGATTTCCTAAAATCAAAAAATAATATAAAATCAAAAAACATCAACCTTTGGATTGACTAAACCTTTGGAACAGTTTAATTCTTGTGTATTCAATATTTGGACTTGATTTTCTGAGGTCAAAATTACAATAAACTTGATCACAAACAAAAAAACCAAACAAACCAGTTTTTAGTTATCAGGTCCTATATGAGATTTTTTTTAGAATAAACCAACTTTCGGTCAATGACATATTTCTCATCCCCAGCTACATCTGAAAAGGGCAAAAAATATCCTAAAATTGCTGCCTGGAGAAATTCTAAATTTCCAATTTAAACAGTTTAATAAATAATTTTAACTTCTTTTGACAAAAGGTATTTTTTAGACCTTACAGTCTTAGTATATGATCCAAAGTCCTTTGGATTCAATTCAAGTCTTGCGTGAGATGCTTAAAACTTAAAAATGAAAAGATATATTTGAAAAAAAGAAAGAATATTGAACAGCAGATCTGATAGTTGGTTGTGTACAGCTGTTGAAACAGGAACAACATAGTGACTGCAAGAGTAGCATGTGAAGGGATTTAAAGTTTACTTACCATGAACACTCACAGGAACTGACAATGTATGATTTAGTTGAAATTTTAAAATATGCAGGGCAAAGAGCAGCAGATAATCAAGCTTTGGGAACCCCTAAACTGTGTTATATTATGATGATGTGGTATCAGTTATGAATAATTAGAGCCAAGGTTCAGGGTGGTCAATAAGGGATATACAGAAGGAGGCAAGAGTCTGCATGAATAAAACATAAAAACGGTCTTGGGATTTCACTCTGCTTTAATTCCCTGTAACCTCCACCTGGTCTTGGAAACCAATTCAGAGACAGAACGAACACAAAACACTTCATGGTAGAGAGATGGTTAGGAAAACAAATAATATAGCTCAACCTCTTAGGCTGAGTCTAAACAGTCAAAAAGCCCACAGTGGAATCTCTTCACAGACTTCTCTTTTCAGTTGGGAAAGACAGCCCAGGCCAGAAGCCAAGGGTGCTTGTAGTGGCCCAGGACAGAAGCCAAGGGCGCTAGAGAATGCCTCCCAGCCTGCTGGCCATTGTTGAGCTAAGCTGAGCAGGGACCATTCCCAACTGGCTGCACCAGCATATACCCCCAACCCTCTGTTGTCCTCCTGCAGGGGGTTGAAAAGCTCCCTCTCCAGGACCAGCCCATGTTGGGGGAGCCCCTGCCACAAGGGGTTTTCCTTTGCCTGGCCCAGGGCCTCCAAGCCCTGGTCTTTTCTGCCACGGGGGAGCAGAGGAGGTTCCCTCCCCTCTTCCTTGCACAGCTGAACTGGGCCACAGCTCAGGCCCAGTCCCACAGATGGGAGGTGGGGACTAGACCCCAAACCTGGTGATTGCCCATGCAGCCAGGCATGGGGACACGGGCTACCCCTAACTCAGGGGTCTACCCGCCTAGGGTTGGCCTGCCCCATGAGAGAAGAGAGGGTTTTCCCCACCTCCCCTGCACAACCAGCTGACTAGTCTGCTCAGCTGCTGTCACAGATGGAAGAGGGGAGGAATCTGGGGGATTGCTCCCCTCTCCCACCTGAGGCAGCAGCTGAGTCAAGCAGCCATGTGGCTGCACAGGAGAGGGGGAGGGTGGGTTCCTCACAGCGGGGCAGATCAGGGCTTGGTGGCTGGTCCCAGGGTGGGGAGGGGGCTAACCAACCCTTGATGCCATGCAGTGAGAGGCTTTGCTGCCTCAGCCCTGTGACAGCCCAGGGCCAGGGCTAGGTAGGCACTGGGCTAAAGCAGCAGAGTGTAATCTGTGTCCCAGCGGGCTGCCCTGCAAGGTAGGGGTTTGCAGAGGAGGTGCAAAGCATCCTGGGATGCTGGGGAGCTGTGCGGTAATTTGAGTCAGGAGGGGATCTGGGACAGAAGTTCGATAGTCTGATTTAACCTAAATTAGTTAAGTCTGATACTACATCCATCCACGTCTATCTTATAGTGGTTTCCACCACTTTGAAATCTGTCTAAATGCACTGAACTTCTGTTACAGGTTTAAACTGGTTCCCAATCACTTATACCAGTTTCTGTGTAATTTCTGTCCCTAGCCTTAGAGGCTTAGCAGGTCCCAAAAGGTCCATTAGACCTTCAGTTTAGATTAATGATTCTCAATCCGGGTGCTGCGGCACCCTGGGATACTTTGAGATTTTTCAAGGCTGTCATGCAATGTTAAGTGTGTAAATATGTTTTATGCAGCACCATGAGCCAGGCAGCGGAGCACAGCTGCTTGGCACAGGGTTGGGGTGGGGGGGGGGGGGGGGGGTACAGAGGGGTCCAGGGTCTTTCTCACTACAGCTGCCCTTGCTGGGCCATGCCTTGGCCCAGGTGGGATGGGCCACAGGGATAGGGTCCAGGATCTCTCTCTTCACCAACTGCTGCTGACAGTTGCTAGCAGGGAAGGGTAGTGCTAGGGGAAGGACCACTCAGGCAGCCTCCTGGGAGGTGTGTAGGAGCACCCCAGTGACCAGTGTAGGCAGGCTCTGAGAACACCCCCCCCACCGAACAGATAACATCTGTTTGGTTTGCATGCATTCTAACTTATTGCACTTATTGCACTTTAAGTAAAGTGTGATAGTTAGACTGCTTCCACCAGGGGCTTTTTAAATGTCTGTACTTAGCCTTTGTTATAACTGAAATGAGAAAGAGTGGTTTCTATAGCTGAAACAGCTCTTTGTAGCACCTATTCCTTAATGGAGAAGAAAGTAAATCAGCATTTTGAGATTGATTCATTAAACTTTTAATGAATGGCCTAATATTAAAAGGGGATATCCTTTATAAGACAAATTAAATAAAGATATATCTGCCCAGCAGTTACTCTGTCTTGAAAGAGCAGACAGCTGCAGAGCAGGGGTCATTGCCCTTTTTATGCTAAAGACAATGCTATTATAATACTTCAGTAGAGGGTACTTTGATGGACTCAAGGGAGGAAGCAGTGTGCTATAACACCTATAATGGTCTGAAAATAATTGTTTAATTTTTCTTATCTGTAGAGATTAGAGATTTGGGACACTGGGTTGGGTGAATTCAATAATTATTTTATTTCCTGTTTATACAGGCTCAGCACACAGCCCTTAGTGGCCGCCCTAGTGTGTTTTGGAGTCTGTACTATAGCTGGCTGTTCTTCAGCGCTGCAACAAGTCTATCTCTGATAACTACCACTATAACCACAGTGCTGAAATAAAAATGTGCAGGACTATTATGAAATCATTCACTGACTCACTCTTTTGCTTGCATAAGTGAAATTATGCCTACTAAAAAAATCACATTGTGGCATGCAACAAAATACTTAACCCCTTCCTCTTTAACTGTGTTGAAATGTGAGGCTTCTGGAAAGTATAAATTCTTATTATATATAACAGGATATTAATTTATTTGTCCTCTGATTAAAATCTAAACCAGGGATTTGAATCTTTGTAGATGCAAGACATCCCTTGGAAAATGCCAGATCCTAGTTTTCACTCACTTCAGGTAGTTGAAGGCTGCTATTAAATCCTCCCTCAGTCTTTTCTTCTGCAGCCTAAATAAGCCCAGCTCCCTCAGCCTCCCCTCAGAGTCATGTGCCTCAGCCCCCAAACCATTTTCATTGTCCTCCACTGGACTCTCTTCAACTTGTCTACATTCTTTCTATAATGGAAACTGGACACAATACTCCAGATGTGGCATCACCAGTGCTGAATAGAGGGGAATAATTACTTCCCTCGATCTGCTGGCAACACTCCTACTAAGCTGCTGCTTAGCCAGTTGGTGCCAAGCCTGTAGTGGTGCATTGGATTCTTCTATCCTAAATGCAGGACTTTGCACTTGTCCCTATAGAACCTCATGAGATTTCTTTTGGCCCAATCCTCCAATTCATCTAGGTTACTCTGAATCCTACAGCCCTACCCTCCAGCGTATCTACTACACCCCACAGCTTGGTGTCATCTGTGAACTTGCTGAGGGTGCACTCCATCCTATCTTCCACAATGTTAATGAAGATATTAAACAAAACCGGCCTCAGGACCAACCCCTGGGCACTCCACTTAATACTGGCTGCCAGCTAGGCATTGAGCCCTTGATTACTACCCATTGAGCCTAGCGATTCAGCCAGCTTTCTATCCACTTTCCAGTCCATTCATCCAACCCATGCTTCCTCACCTTCCTTGCAAGTATGCTATGGGAGACAGTATTAAAAGCCTTGCTGAAGTCTAGGTATATTACATCCACTGCTTTCCATAGATCCACAGAGCCAGTTATCTCATAGAAGGCAATCAAGTTGGTCAGGCGTGACTTGCCCTTTGTGAATCCATGCTGAGTGTTCCTGATTATGTTCTTCTCCTCTGAGTGCTTAGAAATGGATTCTGTGAGCCCTGGCTGGGCTGTGACCCAGCTGGCTTATGGTGTGCCATGGGGCCAAGAGAACTGCAGGAACAGAACCCCCCTCCCTCCTGGACCTCCCCTTCCTGCTGGCAAGGCTGCACACCAGGCTGAAATCAGAGGCTGTCCCTGATTAGGGTGTCACTGACTAGCACAGCCCTGTACAACACTTCCTAGGATGGCAGCTATTGCACTCTAAGTTAATCTTTGATGGGATCTGGCACAGATGTTTGATAAAGTGCTCTAACAAAGTGCTTTGGGTTAGTACACATCTATCCAGGGTTAACTAAGAACACAGTCCACCATTTTTAAAGGACTCTAAGAGCCATGAACATTTGTTCTTTTATGGCTTTAGAGTACTTTGTGCCTTCTTAATGTACAATACGTGTAACGTCTTTACCTTGCCAAAATGCTCAAACCCTAATGCCAAGATCTGCAGAATGGCTTCCACCCCAGAGGTAAAGAAATATTTTATCTAATGGCCTTTTACCCATGCTATTTTAGATTATCCCCAATTCTCAGGTTCTATTGATATAAAACCTATTTCAGTAGTGTAGGCCTGACACTAGATGAGCAAAATGCATGTTTGTTTTTTTCTTAACAGAGATTACTGGGAATGCTAGGCAACTCCAATATAGCTACAATCCACCTGGGCATTGCCAGTATAGCTCCCACACATGATAAAGATAGGAGCCCATGATTTTCAGAAGCAACTAATGAATTGGGGTGATATGTTTGAAACATGTTAAAGGGGCCTGACTTTCAAATAGTGCTCAGAATACCTCTGAAAATAAGGCTCCTGGAAGACAGCCAACCAAAAACTAAGCACTACTTACATTTTTTAAAATCTTGACCTGGGGATATTAATAAAATCTTAAAGAGAAATGTAGTTAGAACTAAGGATTGCACATTATAATAAAGTGTTGGTTTGCAACAGACAAAGTTATATTTACCAGTATAGAGAGGATGAGAACATAGCTGAAAAGCTCTGTTTTAGCAATGTTACATTAGTAAGATAAAATGGTGAAAGTTTGAAAATCCAAAATTAATGCAGACAGGCCATCTTTCTCTTACTTTATTTACCATCCTCCTTGTTTTGAGGCAACTGAAATACTTACATAGACAGAGAAAATTTAAAGACAACGGGGCCAAGCCCAAGCCTAAAGTAAAACTTCTAGTGATTGACTGTGTATGTCAGTGCCACATTCGATCCTGAGTACACATTACCTCACTGTAGAAGGGGAGCAAGTTAAAAGTTGAAAGACCTCAAATAGCTAGTGAGGATCGTACACTAATAAATACAGCTTAGCAGGAACCACATTTTCCATTGGTAGGAAATTCTGTAATTTCAAATGTGCACATTTGTAAATGGAACAATAACCAACATTTTTAGGCATCCTATAAAACAAAGGACAGACGAGTCAAAATATTCATTTGGTAATATCAATACATCCCTTCTTTATTTTGACCTTTCAAACTTCTACAGTTTTTTTAATAAAACATAATTTTGTTTAAAATAGCTATTTGAAAGGGGAAAAAAACCCAAGAAAAAACCTTATCTTTATACTTCTGAGACAAGACTTATGCACATGATCAAAGACTTTCATTTGGGAAAGTTTTTCCTAAACTAACATTTTCTCAAAACTGGCCTAAATGTTTTGTTTTCAACAAGAACAATATTTATTGTAAAAACCCCCAACCCTTTTAAAGAGCTATTTCCAATTGGCTCTACTAATATCTTCCTTGCTAACTCTTGAAACTATCAAAGAATGCTAATTTAGCTTTTTGCTTGCCCAAGGTGTAAACTCTGTTGTGAATTGTCTGTGGGGCAGTCAGCTAGAAATAAATTACAAGCCACTTTTTGCAATAAAAATGGCTTTGAGATGGCATTGGCTGGTTTCTTGTGCCTCTAATTCCCTCCAGATGGTTCCCGTTGAGACTGAGTACAAGAATAGCCAAAACAGGTTTTGACAGAAGCTGATATTTATAGCACTTATATTATTTTATAATATGTGATAATTGAGAGATCACAGTCAAGTTGCAACAATTACAAGAGAGAATATTTGGTTTTTATAATTACTTAAATTAGAACTGCTGGCATGATTTTTTATTTTGTCTACAGGACTTCTGATCCAGTTTCAGACCTGGATGGGGCATAAAAATGACACTCCTAGCACTGATGGATGATCTGCTTACGACAAAGGACAGAGGCCAAATGTCCCTATTGATATTAGTGAAGCTGTCTGTCACTCAACCCTACTGACTAAGGTATGTTAGTGCTCAGCTTCAGGACACCCCTCCTTCCACCACCATGTCCCCCTACTGTCCCTGGCTGACCTGAGTGCAGGGGGAGCTCCAAAACCACTCCTGCCCCACTCTAGCCATGGACTGCAGGGAGCAGCTACACTGGGTACTGGACTCCACTGGGAACAGTGGCAGTAGTGAGTGTGTTTCCTCTTCTTGCTACTCCCCCACCATAATCCTTACTGGTTGGGAGCAAGCCCTGGAAGGAGGAACCAGCCTGGCCTCCCAGCTGCTGATGCAGATGTGGGGGAGCCCCACAGCTGGTCCTGGTCTACTCCAGCTGCATGTTCTATGGAGCACCTGCATGGGGTGCTTGGCTCAGCCAGGAATAATGGCAGCAATCTGGACGGTCCTCCTTCCAGTATCTGCTCCTGGCCATCGAGGGACAACTATAGAGGGCAGGCAGGGAGTAGATGCTGAAAGAAGGAATTTGCCACTGCTGCTGTCCCTGACCATGCATGGTAGCCTGGACAGCAACTTCCCACAGTTCCTGGCTGGAGCAGGGCAGAAGCAGCTCTGGGGCCCCCTGTATGCCCAGGTTAGCTAGAGACAGTAGCAATGGTGGCAGATGTAGCAGCTTCATGCACCTGCTCTCTGCTTTCAGTATCCCCAGTCAATCCAGGGGCTTCAGCAGCACCAGGTCCCCCTGTGGTCAGA
>NW_005841963.1:207740-211459 GCF_000455745.1 Alligator sinensis
CTGCTGACCCCTCTTTAGGAAATCCTGGATATGCCCATGACCAGGTCCATTAATGTCCTTAAAAATACTGGCTGCAGTACCTAGAACTTATGAGTAATATAAGCATGGAATTTTTGCTGAAGGACTCTACAAATGTAGTAGTACTCACTACCACTAGTGTCTAAACACGTTTAAATTGTAGAGCATGATATCTCGATTTATATAGGCAAAAATCACAGCAACAAATCATAAATGCCTGACAATAGTAAGACCGTAGCTTTAGTAAACTGAGGAATTAATTTGGTTGTACAAGTTGTGGGGCACCCAGAAGCTACAGAACATGGGCATGATGGAAATGTATAATAATCATCACCATTATTATTAGCTGCATATTATTTTGAACCTTTACTTTTGGCATTTCAACTGGTAAATGGTTTAACATAATTTTAGATACCCATGTACTAATTAATTTTATATACCTATGTATTAAATATTCAGTGGGACTGATTCCAAGCTGAAATAAGTGAATGTAGTTATGATTTTCATCTGGTATCAACTGATAGAACTTCACTGAAGTCAATAGAATTAGATCTACTTATACTAGCTCAGAATCAGCAAGCAGCTCTTAGGTATTTTTACAAATGATGAGTTTTTGTAGGTAAAAATACAATATGTTAATTTCAATGATGATAATCAAATGACCATATATGACTAAGAAATACTGTAGTGAGAAATGCAGGCCAACATTCAAGGCAGACATGTCAGTGAGTGACCATTAAGATGGGTACTGGGTGTCTCATTACTACTTGAGCTATCTTATTCGTGAGTATACATGGTATTGTATAAATCAATGCAGTACCATTCCCTGCAAATGGAAACAGCACTATTTAATATAAAAATTACAAACTTTCCTGTTCTGAGTAAACAATCTCTTTCCAGGAAGTAATAGTATCAAAAGTTTCTTGTCATATGGGTGCACTAAAAAAACATCAATAGCATAACAGAGTTATCTGCCATTTAGTACACATTGCAGCATAATTCTTTCTATTAGGGAAATAATAAGACTTTCTAAAATGGCTAGATGTTTACATTTCCTATGGAGGAGAAATAGCCTACTTTATTTTATTATTTTATTACTTTAGCCTACTTTATTTTTATTATTTTATTACTTTATTTTCCCCAACTGCATACATGTTGATACAAGAAGGGCTTCATGTTTTCAGAGCATATAGACTAACCTCCTGACCATCTCAGTACCTCCCCATGTAGAGTTCAGTTCAGATAGGCTTTATCAGTGAGGGACTTAACAAAAAGGGCAAAAAGTATAGTAAATGGACCAAACTGCAAATTATGTCTTTCCTTTCTGCTTGAACATAAGAAAGTGAAAACATGAAATGTCTATAATCACAAATGGATGAGGAAAGATCTAGCTACACCAACTAAGATGGCTTGATACATTCATTACAGGCAAAAAGATCCTTAAACTCAGGGTGATTACAGTGGTGACTCTAGGACAAATCTTTAATCTTTGTTAAGATCCTCATTTACTAATTTTAAGTGCAGTTTTGGAAGCACTCCTATGACCTCTCCATTGATTATTAGGCTCTTGGGTTCAGATCTATTGTTTTGGAAGCCACTGTTGGAGTGTATAGTTTGGTCTGAGTCAATAGAATAACACCTCTCTTGTAGAATATTTTAGAATAACTAGTCAGTGAAACTAAAAGATATGAATGGTATCTATAGCTGGGAAGTCTTTTGTCAGTGTTTAGCAAGGACCCAGCTATTACAAGGAAAGAACAGGCACAGAAGTAAACTGATCATGTGTAATCCACCAAATTGAACCAGATTTTGACTCTAAATTAACTTAAGAGTCAATCCCCATATGACTCTTCTGTGACTAACTAATTTCCTGGAAAGAATTCAAAGACTAAAAGATAATCCATTTCCAAATCTGATGTGTTCAGGTTTTTGCGGCTACTCTTCTTTTTTTTTTTTTGTGAAGATGTTGGCACTTAAGGTGTTAGGAAGTTGAAGAGCTTGGTACCACATACCAAGCTTTGAAATGGGACTCTTTCATCTTGCAAGAAATTATAAACATCAAAGATAAGCACGTTCTGTGAAGAATAGGGTATTTATTTGTTTTTATATTTTTGATTTATATTTTAAGAAGGAGGTGCCTTTCCACAAGCTCTGGGCACTTTGCCATTACTCAGATACATAGAACTATTGTACAGATTCCAAACTGTTTTATCCCCTAACAAAATACAGCATTGATCCAATCAAATTGCACCCCAAAACCTACTTCAGAACCCACTTCTCTACATTCCCATGCTCCCCAGTAACTCCTAAAAAGTTGGCTTTGTGGAAGTGCACGATGTCTAGGCTTCACGTTTTAAGGATTAATTCTTACATGCCTTGGTTCATCCAGGTACTTAAACATATGTCTAAATTTAAACACCACTGAAGTCCATGACACTACTCACATACATAAATTTACATGCTTAAGTATTTTGCTAAATTAAGGTGTTAAAACTTTCTTCTTAAGACAATATCCTTTTCTTCCTCTTTTTCTATGGATACAACTGAACTATGTGCCCCAAATGCTAGACATGATTTTTCCATCTGGTCTCCACAAATCCTATATAAATACATTTAAAAAAATACACTTAGAATATCCATATGTGATTCTTCACCTGGAAAAAGAGTGGGCTGAATTGCCATGTGATAAATGCTAGTCACGTCACTTCATGTTTACTTAGCATACTCAAGCATAGTTATCAATGGGTGCATCTACATGAGACACTGACTCCTCAGTATCTGAATAATACTGTACAGTAGCATGTCACAGCACCAACAGTATTACTATGCTAGTGTGCTGTATTATTAGGCTACTGCACAGTAGTGTCACTTAAAAGACATTTCTGGCACTGCTGTGCAGTAACTCCAGTTAGTGAGCATTTATTTAGCACTTGCTAATACTTGCTAGTACTTGTATTAGCAGGTACTAAATAAACGTGCAATAATGACTGCGCAGTATTGTCTCGTTCCCAATGACTCCTACAAATCAGGCCCTAGAGTATCAAGGTGGGAACAGAAAATGAGGAACGCAAAATTAGTGAGCCTCTTTGGAAAGTCTGGTTAAGAATGCTGCTTATCATCATGCAGTAACTGCAGCAAAGTCAGGGATGGAATCCAGTTTTCTAGAAAAGCACTCAGCTGATTTAGCCATGAGACCGCAGCTAATGCAGTTCCCTTATATGATATATGATTCAGACACAGGGGTATTTGGGAGTGGTTACATTATGAAGAATTATATATGATTACAATGAATATTATCAGAATATAACATTTATATCGGTCAGCAACGCGCAAGTCCTTGACTTCAGGAAAGCCGACTTTGACATGCTCAGGAGGCTTGTCAGTGAGGCCCTAAGGGACCGTGACCACAGGGAGAGGGGAGTTCAAGAGGAGTGGTTGCTCCTCAAGGGAGCGATCCTCAATGCACAAACTAAGTCTATTCCATCTCGGAGGAAAGGCAGCAAGAGGCAACAGCAGCCCCCCTGGCTCTCCAGGGACCTAGCAGATCTCCTGAGGCTAAAAAGAAAGGCCTACAAAGGGTGGAGGATGGGAGTCACCTCCAAGGAGGATTATTCTGCACTGGTCCGGTCCTGTAGGGAGCAGACCAGGAAAGCCAAGGCTGCAACTGAACTCCAGCTAGCTTTGAGCATCAAGGACAATAA
>NW_005841963.1:212449-246726 GCF_000455745.1 Alligator sinensis
GACCAAAATGCTGGCTTGCATCCATAGATGCTTCTCAAGCAAATCCCGGGACGTCATTCTCCCCCTGTACTCGGCCTTAGTGAGGCCGCAGCTGGAGTACTGTGTCCAGTTTTGGGCTCCACAATTCAAAAAGGATGTGGAGAAGCTTGAGAGAGTCCAGAGAAGAGCCACGCGCATGATCAGAGGTCAGGGAAGCAGACCCTACGATGACAGGCTGAGAGCCCTGGGGCTCTTTAGCCTGAAAAAGCGCAGGCTCAGGGGTGATCTGATGGCCACCTACAAGTTTATCAAGGGTGACCACCAGCATCTGGGGGAACGTTTGTTCACCAGAGCGCCCCAAGGGATGACGAGGTCGAATGGTCACAAACTACTTCAAGATTGTTTCAGGCTGGACATAAGGAAGAACTTCTTTACTGTCCGAGCCCCCAAGGTCTGGAACAGCCTGCCACCGGAGGTGGTTCAAGCGCCTTCATTGAACACCTTCAAGATGAAACTGGATGCTTATCTTGCTGGGACCCTATGACCCCAGCTGACTTCCTGCCCTTTGGGCGGGGGGCTGGACTCGATGATCTTCCGAGGTCCCTTCCAGCCCTGATGTCTATGAAATCTATGAAATATTATGATAACTCCAAGGAGCCAGCCAGATCAGGACATTACTGTACTAGACATTCTATAAGCATATAGGGTAAAATCCTAGCCCTGCTGAATCGCGAATCTGTGTACATATACCCAGCCCAAGAACAAATATTCATATGGAAGCTTATTTAATTATGGGACTTGTCACATGGGGCACTTGGAACATGTTTTATTTAGACTGCAATAAGCATTACTATATTAAAAGTTAGAACATGTTATGAGCAGTTATACTAATGTTTACTAAGATTTCCAGCTTGCTGATGGTCGCCCCAGCCCTGAAACTGCACTAGAGTCTTGAATCAACCCAGGTTTCTTGGTGCTGGCCCCAGTGTGCACTGAGACCAATTCAAGACCCCAGTTCATCATGCTGGCAGCCAGAGCCACCCTTAGGGAAAATGGTGCCCTGGGCGAACTTGTATTTTGGGACAACCCCTCCCCTAGCATTTCCCCTGCTATCCCCCCCACCCAACCCGCCTCCCCACTAAGTCAGCGGTGCTGGAGACAGGGGCACAGGATGTAGTCCAGCAGGGAGGCAGAGCACCATGGTCTTGTCACCCAAAATGCCCAGCTTGGCTCCTCCTAAGCAGCACCTGGAGGCAGGAGGGATGGGCTGGGCTGGCCTGGGCTGGGCACCACACCTCCTGCCTGGAGTCATGGAAGAGCAGTGCTGTGAGTGTGGGCTGCTCACACACATGTGTGTGGTGGATGTGTGTATGTGGTGCCCCCCTGGACCACAGTGCCCTGGGTGATCGCACACACTGCCCATCCCTAAGTCCCACTCTGCTTGCAGCTCCTATAAACCATGTTTGCACCACATCAAAGTGGTTCAAGACCCTACTACAGTGCACTGATGGGGACCGACAGTCAGCTGATGTTGGTCCTAGCCCTTGCACCAGGGTCTTGAACTCACATTATCTCCATGAAGCAGTTCCATGAGAGCGGAATTTGTGTTTCCTAATGCAATCTGGAGATACTCCTCCTGTGAACAGTCCCACATAATTTTGCTATTATATGATTGCACTTAGAATGCATTTTACTGCTTGACCACGTAGACGCTTGCATTTTAAGTTCAGCCTGCATGTCGTAAGTGTAACATGTGACATGGCCCTACATGCATTTGTTCTATACAAAACTGTTCTTTTGTGCTTTCTCTTGATTGCTGACAGATTTGTATTTGCAAAGCAATAGCACAGTCTCTCTATTCACAGCCTGGTACAGTCTTTGTCTGGTACTTTCAAATATGGACCATGCTGGTCACGGAAAAGCATATTACATAGTACTATTAAAATACAAATATTTTTCATTGTGTGCCTACACACACACTTACAAGGTATAACTTCTAAAAGATACCACTAAGATTTATTAAGAGTATCACTTAAATATAATAAGTGTATTTAATCAGAAAAATGCATTAAATAAAGAAATAAAAATATGGGGCAAACTTTTAGCTTCACAAAAGAATAACCTCCTTTAATGTGCATTTTAGTTAAATTTCCATCAACTGTTAGAAAGTAAGTTATGTTTCCTTTGCCTTATAGAGACCAGATTAAAATATTGAATCAAGGAAAACTATGAACAAAAATCTACAAACTGTGTTGGCTTGATACAGATTTCAAACTCCTTTTGCTTTTAAACTGTGGCAAGTTTCTTTCCTACTTTAGTAATATTTTATACTATTCCTTATCCTGAATTCATGAATGGGACACTAAACAAATCTAATGAGTAAAAGTAAATATTCCTAAAAGATAAGATTTGTATTTTCTTTGGTCGTATGTTTTGGTCACTATTGATGCAAGATGTTTGTGTAGGACTTTAGGTATCTTAAGTGAACAAAAACAGTAGCTGATTATTTAAGATAAGATGTTTTGCAACACGATATATCGGTAATTACAATCTGGCTCACACCACACAGTCCTCTGAGCCCATACATTATAGTAAGATTGTCATAAAACCATAACAGATTTTTCATCCCAGTGTGAACAAAACTAATCTGTCTGTGAGGAAGAAGAAAGCTTTTGGGGAAGAAGAAAGCTTTTCTCTGTTAGGATTAAAACAACCAGATTATAAATGGATGACTAGGTAGAAACACGGATGGATGCTCAGATTTAACTGACTACTTTACTGGCCCTGCCAATTACTGAACAGAGTTCAAAAAGGTGCTTTAAAGCTCATTCAAAGGAGGATGATTGGAAGTGGAACACACATAATAAGCATAGCACCAGATATAATTAGATAAGTATGTTATTATATGCCTATGAAAACAGTTATGGCCCAGTTTTCAGAGATGCAGATTACCTGCAGCTCCCACTGAAGTCTTTGGGAGCTCTACCAGCTCCAAATCTGAGCTCCAGGGGCTCAGCACCACTGAAAATCAGAGCAATAGTGTGCCAGAGTTTTATAGGGCAGCCCACATTAGGTCTGACTGAAGGTGAATGAAATCTATTTAATATCAATTCCTCCACCAATTGGGCTTGTGCATCTGGGTATTTGGCCAGGGGTCATGTTACTCTGTATGCACCATGACATGATGATTATACTGGTGAAAAGCAGAATATAAAAACTCCTTCCATTTCAGACATTACCGGGTGAGATCACAGTAGGATCTATACAAAAACCACAAGTTACAACATATAATCACTGCCAAGTATACACAGCAATTCCTTTCTCATTCTCTAAGCCTTTTCCATTTGGAACAGTGAATAGCAATACTGTAGTACCATACAAGCTAAACCATTCAAAGGGGTAGAAGAAAGCTTTGGTTTCCTCTGACATAGTAACATTGTTTGGCTAAGATGTAAACTAGACATGCTTTCTAATGGCATCTTTAGGGAGGGATTTTCAAAAGCACTCAACTTTGGTCTAACTCTGCTTTTACTGAAGTCAAAGGTAAAACTTCCATCGACTTCAGCACAAACAGAGGAAGGGCAATGCTAAGTGCTTCAGAAATTCCCAAATGGTTTCTATGGGGTTTATTGTTTCATTCATAGCCTAATCCTGAGAACTATTCAACACCTAAACTCTCCATGAAGCTAGTGTGTTCAGCACCTTGCAGGGTCAAGATATTAAATTTGCCTTCTATTATCATCATCATCATCATCTTAATTCTGAACCACAAGTAAATATTTTGGTTGTCCATTTGAAAAAAAAAAATGGACCTAAACTTATAAACACGCACAAGAAGTCTGATGAATTCAACAAAACTGGTAAAGTTAGGTGGAATAACGAGATCTGATCCTAAATTATCAGCAAGGCATGTAACTGTCATTGGATACCAGATTTTTAATAGTTTCAAAAAATGCAAGTTAGAGAAGAAACCAAGGTATAGGACATTTCTGTCATATAATAACTAAATGCTTAATAGATCCTTCTGAATGTATATATTGATAAGAACTTATCATGCTGCTTCTTACATATTAAAGATGTCAAAGATATGGCCTGTGGGGTCTGGTCTGCCACCAGCAGGTCCTGCACCTTGACCTCCCACCATTGCCACTTCATCCCATGACAACAGGACCCCACATCATACCTGCTGTGGATTTGGCCCTGGAGGAGCCCCACTGTCCAAATCTGGCCCAGAGCCTGGACTGAGTTTGACACCCTGCCACAAGTTCTGTGCAAACCAGGTGAAATGCGAGAAACAAGCCCATCAGAACGGAGTTTCCAAGCATACTACACAACGAAAAACAATTTTGCTATTATCATCTTCCTATTAACTCACCTGTTTGCTCTGTTATAAAATCCTCTCTTCTATGTCCTCTGTTAGCCCTCCTAGGATGTGCCTAAATTAACTTGATTTGGGAATATTTTAAATGTTATCTGGCTCTCGCTGAAAACAAATTAAATTTTATATTTTTCAACCTCTTCCATACCTAATTACGAAAGGGAAGATGTCAACTTTTGAACATTAACATAAAATATTTCCTAATTAATATTCAGAGTCTTTACTATACAGGAAGAATATTAAATGATTGTGAGGACAGATAAATGTTTTGAAAACAATAGCAATGGAAGTTATTTTACTGGAGAGACTCTCCTCTGCTACATTTCCATCATGATATATTCCATTGTTGTGACGTGTTAATCTAAGATTTATACATCTAGCATAACAGAATAAGAAGTCTTTTCTTAGCATCTGGAGCCCAGATAATAGTTACTTTAACCCAGTTACCAAGCAATTATTTAATATTTTGACATTTTGTAGATGGTAGGTAACAATTTCAAATATTTCAGAGAGAGAGTAAAAGAAGGAGGCAAAACCAGTAGGGCTGCCTCAAGAAAGAATATGTATCTTATGTATCTTATGTAGTCAACATGTGGGAAGGGGAGAAGCATGTAATATTTTTAAGTAACCTACTCTACCGTGCTTTCTACCTGACTTTAACATTGCTAACTATATCTCTCTCTGTCCCAGGCCATTGGCAAATAAGTCTGGGATGTGCTCACTTGACATTATCCTCATATGAAACAATTATTTTCTTGTTCAGTGTTTGTGTGTATGTGGCATACATATCAATTTACATGTAGGCACACTTACTTCCACCTCACTGTCCTCTTCTGGTAATAATCTTTATGAAATGCTATCAGTGAGATGAGCACAGTGCTAAACAAAACAGCATTTGCTACTGCTATTTTTATCCTTTGCTGTTTTTCAATTCTAGATGAGAACTCCCAGAATCCAAAAGTGAGTGAATATAATAGAATGGAATTTGCTTTTATGGGTTATAATTATAAACACGCCCCCCTTTATCTATAACTCTTTGGTCTACTTTTATGCTATGGCTGCTTTGCAAGGGATTTACCACTTTAAGCAAAAGGTGGATGTGTAGTGCAATCCCCTCTGTGTCATCAATGGTCCATGCAGGGAGAATTGTGTGTGTCCAGGGAAGACTGTACTAACGACCCCATCATCTGTGACTACTGAAATAGATGCTGGAGGCCACAGACAGATGGGCTTAAATGAAAGCTGGGGTATCAAAAAATCTGGCTCCTGAGCTAGATGAAGGGCACAGGACCAGTCTGTGGGCTAAACTGGGCCCACAGATGACCCGCTTCTGCCACATGCTGTGTGTACCCTGGAATGGTTCTGTACAGTGCATGCAGCACACGGACTAGCTTCAGTCCTGTGCACTGTGTGCAGAGCACACCAGGCTAGCTCTTCATGCCATATGCAACACCTGGAACCACAGGCAGGGCACGTGCAGTGTAGCACAAAGGGTCAGACTGGGACTCACAGGCAGTACTGTGGGCCAGGTGATAAGGCTGTGTGGGCCAGATATCTGATGCTCCTGAATCAGAGCAATGCTGTTGAGGTTGCTATAGTATAAGCCTGACACCCCCAGGATTCAGTTGTTGAAAAGATAGTTTCAAGCCATGTTTACTTTCCTTTGCTCCTTTGAGCTGTGCTACATATGTAATATAGGCCAGGGTCAGAACCACAAAATATTACACAACCAGGTAATTAATTACTAATGTGACAGACAACAATTGAGATCTGTCCATGAGACAAAGCTTAAACCAGAGCATGTGATCCAAAATAAGGTGAACAGATATGTCCTCTAAGTGGACAAACTTTGAAAGCTCAAAGAAATACAAAAATCTAGATTTTAGAATACAGGAAACATTATTTGCAAAACTAGATCATTTAGTTCCATTAATTTCAAACCCTTTAGAAAAAGTTGTCACCCTGGTAATTCTATTTCCTCCAAGTATTCCCATCAGATGCATACACAAAATGAAAACCCACAACTTCTCATATATCTTTGGAACCCATTCTGATTTCATTGCTGATGACAATTATTTCAATGTTATTTTTAAATCTGTATTAAAGGGATGATTTCCTAAAGTATCCTACAAAGTTAAAAAACACAGAAACAGTCAAATGAATCTTTTGGGTCCAATTGTTCACCCAACATGGGAACTGTTGGCTCTTTAGACTTTAGTTCATAAAACTGGCTGACAGTGTGATTTGGATTAATGTTAGTTATCGTGGTATTTGTGTAATGAGATTATTGTATGATTCCTTGCCTGGTGTCAATGTCTGTAACAAGGACAGTATGAAACAGCATGCTGATGAATTAGAAAAAGTAAATGCTGAAGGAAAGAAATATTGAAAGGATTTCATATTTAATGCAGATATAACCATTTCCTGTAAATCTTCCCCACCTCCTCCTTCACCCTCTAAAAAAAAGGAATTGTAGATAACTGTCACTTGCCACAAATGCCTCAGTGATAACGAGCCATGAGGTCTTTTTCTCCACCTAATAACTGAGTTCTGATAAAAGATGACCTCAGCTTGATAGTATGGGTTCGTCTCTGCACCATGAATTAGGAGAATAGTGAGTAGCCAGAGCATGTATCTGAACAAAACAAAGTCTGTTCAAGATGGGGAGCAGCACTATTCCATTTAACACCCATTCATCAGGGGGAAAAAAGCTAAAGCTTGGATAATTAGGCAAGTTATGTTAAGATCTTTCTATAGTTCTGTTCTGCTAACTGTATAAGGGTCCCATCCTGCATTGGGTGCAGCACTTATTCACTACTACTACTGAAGGCAACTGCACTATATCTTCACGGCCAGAAGAAAGTATTTTCAGGAATGGACCTCAAATTTAGGCAAAACTTTAAATATCTGGTATAGAGATACACAAGCAAACTAAGTAGTTTTTTTAAAGAATATCAAATTGATTTATAAAACATTAACCTCAGCAGCCACTGAGGATTCAGCAGTTTACATTTTTAACTGCAAAATGCCACAGCAGTAGCTTTGGAATTTAGACAAATTAAGTTAGCACTATGCGGATCTCTACTGCCCAAACTTACTTGTAAAGATTAAATTATGCACTACAGTTTGCACTGAACAAACCAACATGTAATTGAGGAGCTATGGGGAGATGTATAAAAATTACCTAAAGGGAAATTTATGCATAGGAATTAATGGGGGCAGCCTAGGAACAGTTAGCAACAAGTAAAGCAAACTTGTTCCCAAACAACCAACTGAAAATAGCAATGAACATACTGCTCAAATTGCCAAGTCCCACATACAATAGGCAGTGGGACAAAACCTTAAAATAAAAAACAAGAATGATAGTAGAAGAAGGAGCAAATTAGGTCTGGTTATTTCCTTTACTAGAACTGATACTGTCTAGTTCTAGAGTTGTCAGACATGTGTGAATGGAGATTTTTTTCTTCTTTTTTTTGTAGGAGAGGGTTTGATTCATTGGGGTCACCTAATCTACTCAAAAAATGCTGAAGAAAGGAAACATGCAAAATCCCTCCTCTCTCCAAAGCTGAAAACACTCATCTGTACCTCAAGTGTATTTTTTGGGAATATAGGTACCTAAATTATATCTTTGGGTACCTAAACTGTATTTTTTGGGAATTGAGAACTAACTCAATCTTTTCTTAAATAATGACCACTGGAGGTGTGTTGGGGGCTATGTCCCCTTTTATATAATAGTCCAGTAGACTGAACACCCATACAAGAAGTGAACCATCAGGTTCAAAGTCTTTCTCAGTCTAAGGGGGATCAAGCCTACAACTCCAACAAGAGTATCCCATCCAACAGGATAGAGGCTAGGCTTAAGGATGAGGCACACTCCACCTTTCCTGTTCAAACTGAGCCACTGTGTACCAAGAGGTTCAAGATTCCTGAAGCAAGAGACTGCAAGCAAGAGGAAGCATGACTCATTTACCAGTGACGAGGGTACTCCTCGGAGACAGGGAAGATCTAGGATCCAGTCACAACTTCCAGGGGTATTTTTGTGTAATGACTTTTTAAAGAAATAAAGAAACAAGCAGGGGTTTTGCAGCTCCCAATATTGGGACTCAGGTATGTCAATTCTGCTCCTTTCCCATTTTAGACATTTGATTCCTTTTATGGATATGGGTCTCAATTTCTAGCTTTCACCAAATACCAACAACAAACTGGAGTATGTCATAAGGTGTCCATAAGATATACAAGGATTCTTCTCATAATGAAGTACACGAGGTAAAAGGAGGAAGAGACCATAGTAAACTCCAAACTCATCTCTTAGGTTGCAGTGTGTGGGTCAGTCAAGACAAAATGTTCTGATAGACAGGGAGAATGGGTTGTGTGAAGAAGATAGATGACTAAAACATTACTCTGGGATCTCATTATAGATGCCTAACAAACCTCTGAGATTTTGAACAAGTGTAATCATTCATCATAAAGTTTCTGTGTTGTCATTGCTTAGCAGTTAGCTGTTTCCCTTGGCTGATTTTGTTTCCTTTGGAGACTCGGAGCCTGCGTGCAAGAATCCACCAGCTCTGCCTGCCCTTAGTGGACCAAAGCCATTTAGCCACCCTTTCTTATTAAATCCTTTACATATGTACTAGGCTGCAACGAGCAGTGGATCATTCACAGACGGTAAGGGTAAGTTTTGGGCTATGGTTTCCCATATCATAGTGTGTTTTTCCCTCGTAAGCTGTCTTTGTATTCCTCAGATTCTTTTTGTTTACTACATGGAAAATTTGTAGTCTCCACCTAACCAAATTTTACTTTTATTTCAGATCTGAGGAGCAGAGGAAAAACTGATAGAATAGCAAAACAAGAAACAGTAAGCATGAATATTTATTTTTTCAGGTGATTTGGTTATTTTTTTAAATCTGAAAATAAAAAAAAAATCATGGACTAAATGTAGACATTGGATTTATGGCACATGTGACAGGGGGCTGTCTTGAGGCTGGTCCAAACATTGGGCCACCCACATGTCCAGGGTAGTCCACCCACCTAACTCGCCTGCTACGCCTCTGATGTAACTGAAAAGTTAAATAGTTGTTCCTAGGCAGGAGGCTGCCCATGTAATGCCAAGGGCGTATTACATGACTCCGTACCATGCCTACACCATGTCCCATGCCTCACAGATGGCATTGCTATATGTTTCCAGCTCCACACTGCATCCCACTATATTCCTATCTGACATTCAGACCCCAACCTGGATCCCTCCTATTCAGGTGGCCTAACCTCCACCATCATCCTGGGCTGCAAAACTCCCTAGACCCCTTTGTCTCTCAGCATCCCTCCAGGACCTGTGGCCTCACAGGCCCTGGCCTCACCTGTAGGCCAGTCAGGACTCCGGGCCTCTAGCTTCTGGCCATCCCTCGCGGTGGGCATCCTTGCCCTTTGGCCACCATGGTCCTGGCCCCAGCACGGGCCAGTCGAAGTTCTCTGGCTAGGTTTTCAAGCAGCTAGTCCTCTCTCCCATATGGGTCTGCCTTCTTGGGCCCCTCCAAACACTGTCTCCGCTCTCTGAGCTTGTGGGCCACATAGTTACTATGCACCCCTCCTTGGCCCACTGTTCTGCCCTCACTGGGCTCACTTGCTCTCTGCCCCTCATTGGGCCACTACTTCGCCCCCTCACTGGGCTCCTAGGCCTTATGCCCCTTGGGCTTCAGGTTTCTAATGACATGCCTGGACCCCTAGCATGTTCACTCCCCGGGGTAACCCACCAGGCTGTGGGGACTGAGGCTATAAGGCACTCCATCCTCACCTTTCACTAGGAAGGCACAGGAGTGGCATTTCCTGGAGACTGCCTTGCCACAGGCAGCTCTACCACAACATCTGAGCCCAGCAGGGTATAGTTTCAGGTCATGCCCCAGGACCAGGAACCTTTTCCATCCCCACAGTTCTTACCCTTGACCTCTAGGTGTTCTGGGAACAGCAGTACTTCAGCTGGGAGATGTTCACCCTTTGGCTCCCCAGTTGCAACTGGTAGCCCTGCTCCTTGAGTCTGGTCTTATACCCTGGCTGCCTAGCCCTACACCAATCAGTAGCTTCCTGACTACCTGTGACCACCTGATTGAGTCTGCAGCCTGCTCAAGCCCTTAGAGTGGCAGGCACAACCTGTGCTCTTCCACACACCTGCCTGCCTACCATCTGATAACCCCAGTTAACCTGTCTGCATTTTACCAGCTACATTTTATCACCAGGTCAACATTCCCCCTTTCTGCTCCCCACTCCCACCTGTCTTACACCTATTGTCTCCCATTCCCTCTGACCCTCACTGCCACACATTTGCATCTTCATAGTGCATTTTGCATATTGGCTTCTATTCTACCCAGCAGAACACAAAACACCAGGAAACTCTCCCTGTGCCTGAAGGAGGGTGTTTGTGCCCAAAAGCTTGCAAAAAACAATTTCCCCAACTATTTAGTTGGTCCAATAAAAGATATACATCTACCCAAAGAATCTTGTCTAAAAGCATAATTAGACATATTTTTCTGTTGCTTGTTTCTTAATGAGCACTAACAAAAATCCTTTACTCTCCTTTAATCTCTTGCTTTAATCTATTTTCTGTATAGCTTATATAGAGGCAAATATATACTATCTCAGCTACCTCTGTGTGGTGATTCTGAGTAAATCCTAAGACACGCTGTTACCAGACAGTGATATCTGAGGTCTTTATCCAGTGAACATGCAACTGTGTAACTTTACTCACTTCAGCTATCCCATTTAATAACCAGATTCAGAATCCTATGGAGATGCTCATGTGAGTAATGATATGCAAGAGAAAAAGTGCCTGGAGGCCTGAGGCCTGATAATCATTGATAAATACTGACTTATTAAAGTGGCCACAGTCACACAACATCAGCCATTTTAATTGTCAATCAATTATTTACACAGCTTTAAGAAATTTGCACTAACATTAATTTAGTAGAGTTACTAGAGATCCTACCCTTATCTAAAATTTCTGGTTTGTGACAAAGTTCTATCTAAAAGGAGAGCTGTTGAAGAATTTGAGAACTTGTGAGAAACTGTGAACTGCCTTCTTTCTCTCCCCTTCGTCTCAGAGGCCCCAAGGGCTTGTAACAGTTTTAACTACAGCCTTCCATCTCCACCTATCTTGCATGATCACCTTCCACCACATCACATCTTCACCTATCTCTTCCAAATCAATTTTTATGCTTTTGTCCACCTCAGGGTCTAATACACTTCACCTCAGTTTCCAAAACCAGCCTTGCATGCCTTTTCTCATCAGTTCTTATGATATGCTCTGCCCATTTCATTCCCTATGCTCTTATCTTGTTGAAGACATCAGGGCTAGGGACAGACATTCAGAAAGCCTGAGACTGAATTGATTCAACCTTTGCAGGTTAGTCTAACCTAGCTAGGCTGAACCACTTTCCAACCATACAGACAATCCCTCTGGACTGAGGAAACTCAGGCACATGCCTTCAGTGGCTCTGGTTGGAACCCAGGGGGGGGCTACAGCAGCCCTCCCTGCCCTTCCACAGAGCTAAACTGAGGGGAGCGTGGCCAGGCCTCAGCAGAGCTCTGATTAGGGAGGGGTATGAACCTCTACCCTGCCTGCAGTCCCAGGCTTTTCTTCACTCACTACTCAAGGGGCAGGAGTGTTGCCAGCCTGCAGCCCTGGGCTAGCACTCTGAACCAAGGTTGTGGGGGAAGGGGTGCAGTCTATGCATCTGTTGATGATAGGAGCTTTTCACTTTCCCTCCCTGCTTTGGTATACTGTCTGCAGCAAGCTGAGAGGCAAGCAAGCCGGGGGTGAGGGGGAAGGGGGAGCTGATAACGGTGTTTATTACTCTTATCTCAGTGTGTATTTCCCCATTAAGAAAACAGAGAGACATTACCAGCTATCTGTTGATTCGGCACAGACCCAGCATGTGGTCTGCTGGCTAATACACAGACACCTCTCAGCAAAGCGGAGGGGAGGGGGGAATTTTTGCTTAGCAGACTGTGGTGAGAGGGAGGGAAGGGAGCAAATTGCTCTTCTCAAACAGTGTTTCCAAGGAAGGACATTAAGCTACCTGTTGATTAGCTCCAAAAAAAGCCTGTCTGCCTTTGTCTCTCCCACAGCACGGACTGTAGCCAGCGTGTGGTCTGCTAGCTAATGCCGAGGTGTCTGCGTAAAGCAGAGGGGTGATGGGGAATAATCCCTGCTTAGCACAGACAAGCAGGGAAAATGCAGAGGGGAGGGGCCAACCCTGCTGTGGAGCAGAGAGCCCTGACCAGCCCAAGAGCATGCTGGGATGCTGGGGGACTCTGGTTTATCTTAAACCAGCAAGGTGTCTGGGAGAGACATTGTGTAAAACAGTTGAGCCAAATCAGTTAAGTCTGATACTACATTCAACCAGGTTTATCTCAAACCGGTTTCAGCCATTTTCAAACTGGTTTATGTGCACTGAACATCTGTTCTGTTACAGGTTTAAACCAGTTTCTGATCACTTAAACTGGTTTATGTGTAATGTCTGTCCCTAGCTCAGGTCTTTTGTGAAGGTCCACAAGCTCTCGATTATGTCTTCTCCTCCATACTCCATTTTCTTGTATTTTACCAAATATTTTCCATAGCATTTTGTTTTCAAACACTTGCAGTCTTTTTCCAGTTGCTTTTGTTAGTGTCCAGGATCTACATCTGTATAAAAATCCAGGTTGAATAATTTTACTATAAAGTTGGATTTAAAGGTTTCTTGAAATTTCCTTGATGCCATTTTTTAAAATTCAGGCTCAGACATATTTTATCATTGTAAATCCTTGACCTGACTTCTTTGGTTATCTGATTGTCCTCAGTGATTATTAGAACTACAGAATAATAGAAAATTAGGTCTGGAAGGGACCTCAGGAGGTCATCTAGTTCAACCCCCTGCTCAAAACAGGACAATCCCCAACTATCTGATTCCAGCCAAGGCTTGTCTAGCCAGGTCTTAAAAACCTCCAAGGATGGAGATTTCACAACCTCTCTGGGTAACCTGTTCCAGTGCTTTACTACTCTCCTAGGGAGAAAGTTCTTCCTAATATCTGACGTAAATTTTTCTTGCTGCAACTTGAGACCATTGGTTCTCATTCTGTCATCTGCCACCATTGAGAACAATCTAGCTCTATCCCCTTTGGAACCACCCTTCAGGTAGTTGAAGGCTGCTATTAAATCTCCCTTTAGTTTTCTCTTCTCCAGACTAAATAAATCCAGTTTCCTCAGCCTCTCCTCATAAGTCATGTGCCCCAGATCCCTAATCATTTTCTTTGTCTTCCGCTGGACATATTTATTATTCCTAAATATTTAATTTTTTCTAACTTTTCCAAGCTCTCATTCCCTATCCTTATCTTCCTATGACCTTGAGATTTATATCTGGATGGGATCGTATACTTAGTATTGCTGACATTGATAGTAAGATCAACCTCTTGGATTTTTGACTCTATGAGTTCTGTATTCTTTTGTGCAATTTCCATTTCCTCTTTTACTAGGCAGATCTTGCCATGCACATCGTAGTAAGGTTCACCATTTTGGGGGGAATTCCAAACTGCACCATGATTGACAAAAGTGACATTTTTCTAATACTAGCATAAGCTTTAATGGAGTCTGTGTAAACTATATGCACATCTTTCACAACTTCCAATTTATTTTCCAGCAATAATCTCATTGAAAAGATCTTATCACAAGTCAGTCTATCTTTATTGAGCACACACTGGTTCAAGAATTTCCCACAATTTCTTGCACCTGTAGGAGGAAGTAGTTTAGCAGCAGCTGTGCACAGTAGGGAGATACCCTGATAATTATTACATTCTCTTTTATTACTATTCATTTAAATTGGGCAAATTATTTTATAGGCGGTAGTAGGCCACTGAACCAGGAGATTTAGGTTCTATTATTGGCTCTGCCACCGATATATTGTGTAACCCTGGACAAGTTACTTTATCTGTCTCCCTGCCCAGTGTTTGTCTCACTGTGTAGTTTAGAAAATTTTCAGGTCAGGGACAGTGTTTGACTATGTATCAGAAGGAACAAGGGAACAAACAACTTTTATCTTTGTCTCTCTCTCTCCCTTATACACACACACATGAAGGTTCCTTGAACCGTATTTCATAGAATAAATAGATGACCTTTATTCAAGAGTACAATTTTCAGCAGGTGCTTCAAAAATATTACTATCCTTCCTGACTGATGCTTTCATCTCTTGGTTTATTTACAGAAAAGCCTTATTTCTGCAAGTACCAAGAAACAAAAGAATTAGAAGGCACCGCAGACCAGGTGCTGTCAATTTCTAGTCAATTCATAATTTTCAGTGGTGTTTAACTACATCCTACTATCTGGTGACAGCTGCACATCAAACATGGGTGAGGGGAAGGGGAAGGGACACCAGCTTTTATGATAATATTGTTAATGGTTAATGACTCAAAACACTTCAAGGCAGATAATAATCAGCACAGTCAAAAAATTTCGAGTTGAAAAAAATAAAGAGAAGTAATGACTGGCAGGTTCCTGCACAACTCAATCCAGCAGTTGTTTCCTTCCATATTGTGAAGCTAGTTGTGAAGTCAGATTAGGGATGTAGCTAGTTGTGAAGTCAGAAACATGCAAAAGAGGCAACTTGGCATACAA
Organism: Alligator sinensis; assembly: GCF_000455745.1. Classification (NCBI taxonomy): domain Eukaryota; kingdom Metazoa; phylum Chordata; order Crocodylia; family Alligatoridae; genus Alligator; species Alligator sinensis. The sequence continues at coordinate 227,440 of NW_005841963.1, forward strand.
AAAACTAGAACCCTTGGTTCCAAAAAATCCAAAAGATTGGTTTCAAATGATCCAAGCTGCAAAAGAGGCAACTTGGATCTTTCCTTTAAAACAATGATTATTATAAAAGTTCTCTGGGCTTGACAAACCAGCAGAAATCTGGGTGTTAAACAAATACAGCATTCACTCTTTATTTTGAAATTGCTTTTGATTACATTAAATTAATGTAAAGGAAACTGATGGGGAAAAGGAGAGAATGAAAGCGTTTTAGGATTATTAGATTAGAATTCAGTTTCTTTTGTTCTTATCTCTCAATTTCCTTCGCACGCACGCATGCACGCGCACACACACACACACACACATACGGTAGGTAAAGGAGTTGAAAGACTAGATACCCTTTCTTTAGTCAGGAGGAAAACAGACACTTCTTTAAAACTTCTTAGGTTTCACAACTTTTTGAAGTACTCAGAAATGTGTGTGACTCATGAGCATGCAGGCCATTTTCAGATACACATAATATCCATAACAATGCTTACACACCCATCCCCACCCCAGTGATGCCATGAGAGAATTTCACAAAGTATCAGTAATAATGTTATAAAAATGTTTCCTGCCTTTCAGCCTTATACCTAGGATTACACTGAGTGATTTGAATAATGCCTTGGCACTTCAATCCCTAGCATACACACTGCAGGCAGAAGAAAGATAAGAAAATCTGCTTGCAGTTATTTCACCTCTCAATTGGTGATAGGATCTTTGGCCCTTGTTTGGGCCAGGCAGTGGCAAATACACGCTTCCTGAGTTGTGTAAGCACGAAAAGCATGCTGTAGATAAAACTGAATCAGTTTTCACAGTAGTGGCATGAGACTGCTTCTCCCTGTTAGTACACGCAGTCCTGCTTGCCTCCTGCCTTGTTCTCTCACCTCCAAATGACTCCCACTTGGCTCTTAGACATTGGAGGACATTCACTCCTTGACCTGCTCACATCCATGAATAAGGGGGCATCCAAATCCAACCTGTCTCTGTACTCATCCTGATATCCCAAACATGACAGATCTGGCTCCTAGTTTCCTTAACTGAGCTGAGCACTCGGCCAGTTTACACGTTGGTGGCTCCTCTATTTCCCTGACCTGTCTCCTAGCTCCTGTAGACCCATTTCCCGACTCTTCCCTTGCCACATTCTGCATTCATGTAATGGGAAAGAAAGACCTTCTAGATTTCCCCTGCTCCTCTTTTCTTCCCTTGAGGAATAAAAAAGCAGTAACATAAATCTTTTTAAATATTCATTTTGAAGAGAAAAAAGTAACCTTCAAGGCAGGATTCCACTATTTGGAATACTGACAACTACTTGTAATACCATATGACATCTTGCTTCAAAAAGCACTGGGGATTACTCAAAATGCCAGATGAAGTCAACAGAAGGACGGCTGGTGACACCAGTTGGATTCAGTACAGGCCATACAACAGAATGGCTGCGATTTCAGCTTCATGCTCAGCAGTTTTCCTGACATCAGTAGTAGTGGATATAGTATAAAACAATTGTAACACTAATTGACTTCTGTGGACATTTATCTTTGGTTTAATGTTGGAAGTGCTTTTCCACATACTGTGTAAAATTAATCTTAAACCATATTCAAGGTCATGAATATTTACCAGGGTAAAAATTTTAAGATAATGTTCTGATTGTTTTGATGTGATACTGAAAAAAATATATAATGCAAATTAAGAAGATACATCACAGGTTATGGGCACACATACTTTTGAAGCCATTTCAAAAGGTCAGCAGCTGTTACACTCTAATTGTTATGGGTATATAAATTGAGAATGATACAAATATACTTTAATGATGTTTCACCCAGAATTAAAGTTGGAGTGATTTTACTACATTTGTATAGTCCAGGGCTTCTTCACAGGTAGCAATTAAATGTGACAGCTGCTGTGCTTTTGAAATGGCTCCAAATGCAAGTATGTCTAAGGCCCAAAGGGCACCTAAACAATCCACAAAGCTACTAAAATCAGGACACAAACCAATATTTAAAAAAAATACATCTTCCCATTCATCTGCAAGTAGAAACACTGAGAAAGGGTATAACTGGATTTAGGTTGAAAGCTTACTGATAATAAAGATAATTAATTATCTGAGGCAAAATAATCTAACTGTTTTAACTTTACTATAGCAACCTACTTGCTTAAAATGATATGAGATTATAATAACAACTCTTCACCAAAAATGCCCTTAATTAAGACAATCAGTCAGTACAGTTGCCCAAATGCATGTAGGTTTACTAGTGCAAAATTTGTCACACTGTGAGATGGGTCATAGTCGCATTCCCCACTAATGTAAACTGTCATAGTTACAAAGTAGTAGAACTAAGACAGTTTATACCAGCTGAGAATCTGGCTCATATTCTTAAAGGGCCTAGATCAAAGAACTCTGAAATCAATGGGAGTCTTTCCACTGCCTTCTATAAGCTTTTGACCAGGCCTACATGTGGGTAATACATTAAGTCTGTGATTCTCAACCTGAGTATCACAGCACTCTGGGGTGCCTTGAGATCCCTTCAAGGATGTCATGGGGTGCTGCATTAATGATATTGATAACACTGTTAACACTATATGCGCAACCATGATTCACAAGATAAACTCAGAGATTTCAAATAGAAGTTCATAGTGTTAAAAACATTCTGACTTGTGGTGGTCTTTCTGAGTTCCTTGCAACAGAAAAAATTGCTCTATTAGTTTGCTCTAGTCAAAAAACAACTGAAAAGAGCTAGCATTTTCTGAAGGGGTGCCTTAAGTCGAACAAGGGGCATCTTGAGTCTAAAATATTTGAGAACTGCTAGATTATTTTACTTGCCTTTCTGTCTTTTTATATTTAACTGGCTAATTCACCAAAGGAAGCTGTTCACCTTAAATGGCAGTTGACACATCACAGAAAATTCTGAATAAACACTCTACTTGGAGACAATTCTGTTGCTCTCCTAGGTTTGCTGACGTGTAATTCCTCCCTTGAGATGTTCTTAAGAAAGCAGGCCTGATGCTGTACTCTTTATGTTGGTTAAACTCCCACTGTAAAATTATGCTTGCAACTTCTCCATGTCAGAGGATAAATCATTATTTTTTGTCTTGATGAATGGTCCTATAGATATTTTATAAGTGCATCTAATGGTTTTCAACTTTCTCATCCCTATAACCTCTGCTAGGCAAAGTTCAAAAAACCCCACTAGCTTTCTGAGGTTATAACACACTAGTGAAGCTGCCTGAATGTCAGATTTTATCATATTTATATTGTATCTTTAGTAATATTTAAGCTGCCAACAAAATTATGGATGCCCTAAGACTCCAAACTCTTTGACTTCCTTTCTAAGAAAAATGTGACACAAAGATAACATTTACCACACTAGAAGAACTTGTGTTTCCTGCTTAGTCTGCCTTGCTCTTTTAAAAAGTACAAAGGCAGTATGTTTTGCAGCTGTAGTTCATAATTTATGTTTTAATGTTCATGAAAAAGACACATGAGTGTGGGTTGCCAGGCCATCTTACAAAATGAAAACCCAAGGGTTTACAGATAGATATGCTGAAACAATGCAGCACTCGAAGTATAAATATCTCATTTTCATTTCAATGGAGTGTTAACAACAAAGTCTACTTGTGATGTATTCACAGCTCAGCAAACATAGTTGTCTATTCCATCTACCTGCCTATGTGGTAACTCATCACTAGACCTATTTTTGCTCAAGGCTGTGAAGAATCAGGCCCAGACAATTCTAAAACCTCCTAAACTCTCCTAGTGTTATAGATTCAACAAGTATCAGATCATGTCTTTTATTAAACACCTAATATTATCTGGTAAATTTTGGCTACTTTTGCCAGTCTACATGCACAGAGCATCCCTACTGTTAGTAGCTGGTTACTAACATACAGCAACTTGCAAAGAATGAAATTTGAAGTTACGCAGAACCACTGTTTTGGCTTTGTTGTAGCTCCCTTCAACCAGCAGGGACATCTTGTGTCACCACATCCTAGAATAGCCACCATAAGGACCTCTAGCAGTGTGCAGATTAAAACAGCCTCAGTTGACATATTTTATATGAAGAACCAGTGACTGAGGATGGTTGAGGATGATGCAAAGATCTCAGCATTAGTCAACCACAGCTGAGACACTGGCTCAAAATGTAGATTCTATTTTTCATTAAGAAAACAGAATATCTGTCTATATACTCCACCCCTATTCTGAAGATTTTGTTTGCTCTTTCCAATGAGAAGTCAGTAACAAGGAAAATGGTTCATTTGATATAAAATTACCTAGACACTACCATCTACTTCAACATTTTCTTATTCTCAAGAACTGTAAGGTAAACTCCAGAGATTTTTCCAGCAAGGCAGCTGGAACTCCTAAAATACTTTGTACTCTAGTGGATAGGAAAAGACAATTTAGTAAATCAAATCTCTAGATCATTTTCTTACAGAAAACAATCTCAACATACTACAACATTCTACGCTCAAGTGTTAATACACACCAAAAAATGCTAAGTTTTTAATTACATTCCCTAGACAGTATCAGATAATTCTACACACAAATGGATTTCTGAAGATTTTTTTATCATTTAAATTGCCCGCATAACATTTAACATTCTGTTAACTAGAGGTGCACCAATATATCAGTCCGATATCAGATCAGTACCGATATAAAGAAAATTGATTGTATTGGAAATCGGCCTGATGTGGCCGATCATGAACGACAACCTGTGCCCCCAGCGCGGGTGGCAAGCGCTGACCAGGGGTCAGTGACCACCCACAGGCACCACTGGCAGTGTCATCAGTGGCCAGCAGGGATCGGTGACTGCCTACAGATGCTGTTGGCAGTGTCAGCAGCAGGGTGGTAAGTGGCGACTGCCTGCAGGCGCCCTATTGGTGGCGCCTTTTTGTAGGGGGTGCACTGCCACGCTCAGGAGGTGCACGTGCTGATAATTTGGCTGATAAATGTCCGTGCTTGTGCACAGCCACAGTGCAGCACATAGGTAGCAAGGAGCACAGCCTGGCAGCCTGGGAGAGCTGCATGCAGATGGTAAGTCTGTTGTGGTGGAAGGGGAAGGGAGAGGGAAGGGGCATGGGGGGAAGATCAAGGTCCCTGTGATGAGGGAGGGAGTGGGGCTGGAACTAGGGCAGGTGCTGCCTAGCTGGAGTGGGGCACGGGATGGAGGCACAGATTGTCCAGGGGTCACAAGAGGGGAAGCTCCCATCACTGCATGTGCCCCAGGATGGCATGGGGGCGGGGTGTGCCTCCAGATCTGTGTGGGGTGTGGGCGGGGTAGGGTGCCACTGTGGGTTGAGACTGGGGCTGCACCGGACTCTTCCCGGTGGGCCTGTAGCTCTTCTCCCAGCACTGCTGCCACCTGCCCCAAGCACAGCCTGGCCCAGTCCTCACCGGGAAGAGCCCAATGCAGCCCCCTTATGCAGCTGCAGCCTACCCCACACAGATCTGAAGGCATGCCATCCCATGCCATCTCAGGGTGCACACATCAGCAGGAGTCAGCCCCCCCCCCCACCGCGCAGCCAAGCCACAGCTCTGTCCCGTGCCCCGCTCCACCCCAGCTGGGCAGCACCTGCCCCAGCCCCACTCTTCCCTCACTGCAGGGACCTTGATCTGCCCCTCACACCCCTTCCCTCCTCCCTCCCCTTCCATCACAATAGACTTACCAGCTGGACACAGCTCTTAAAGCTGCAGGGCTGCGTATCAGAAATCAGATCACTATCGGCCAATATGCCTCCTTAAAAAATCAGCTATCAGTATCGGCCCCCAAAATCTCTATCGGTGCACCCCTACTGTTAACTGTTTAACATTCTTAATAATATTTCGTTTAATTTTCAGTTTTAATAATATATTTTCATGATGTGAAAGTTATTAAACATTTTGTGCACATGTGTATACATAAGCGCACACACACACACACACACAGAGGCTTGGAAAACTGATTGTAAAATATTAAAAGCATTAATGTTATTTCCATAGAGATCATAAAATTAAATGAAAAAATATATTCAGAAGACATACAAGCACTTAGAAAGCAAAAAGAAATGAGACAAGCAAATAACTCAGAAATAATGTTTGCAATAGGTAGAAGAAATGACTGAAATGCTATTTCAAAAGCAGTTAAGGGGAAACAACAGTAATGCAAAACATAATGTAAAAAAATTCAGCTAATAATTACAGTGGAACACTGTAATCTAAATATTAAAGTGAATGTAATATAGTCATACATAAGTATATCCCTTACTCATTGGGAATGTACATATTTTATTTGAAAGAGAGGGCAATTTGCTACCTTACCTGACTGCTGCATCCATATAATGTATATAGTAAACAAGTACAGAAAGTTCTGAAGCTTCCATTTCCAATGATAACACCACATCTCATTCACATGGGACATCCTGTGAATAAAGAAGGCAATAATTTAGGGAAATTTTAAACAGCCAAAACATTAAGATATTTCTATTAGTAAATGAGTAGCTGAAAAATATGGAATTGCCTAGTCTTGCTTTTAAAGAGAAATATCACTGTTCTTTATGTGGAGTTTAAGACAACGAGTTGGGGGTGTCTGCCCCAGGAGAGGCAGACAGGCTACAAGTCCGACCGTGATTGACTCCATGGGGCATGGCTGGGGCGGTTGATGAGATTTTGTAGCCCTTATTTTAAATGTGGGCTACAGTGTTGAGTTTAAAAGGTATGTGGTCAGGACTGTGGCTGTAAGATCCTGGGCAGGAACACGGGACAGAGTTAAGGTTCTTTTTGGATTCTTCAGTGTGATATTTTGCCATGAGTACATGTGTTATAGATGCTGTGAATGGGTGTATTATTTGATTACTTATCTTCCTTTAGCTGTTTTTTTCCCCCATGTATTTATGCTAATGTATAAATAGCTGCATCCTTGGTACATTTATTGCATCCTTAGTATACTAATTGAATGGCAACTGACAGCTCTACTTGAAAAGTAACTTTTTCTGTGCATCAAAATCAGGAGCCCAATCCTTCTATAACTAAAGTCAACTAGATTCTTGCTATTTAATAGAATAAAAAAATTAATCAATACTTTGGCCATCTTTATTCACATTTTGCAGATAAAATCTCCTTTGCTTTCAAAATGTTTATGATAATTATCAGGTTAATCTAAACTATTTCTAGCTTTAAGTATAGTGGAAGAAAATAGAGAAAAAAAATAGGGTTGAAAAGTAACATACAACTTTAACTATGATTCATAATCATGGAACTAAAATGAACAGTGACCTACTACATTGCTTTCTGTGTTTGTGCAACAACTTATTAACAACCAACAGCAAAGAACAAATAGTGAAATACAGCTCAAACATTATATTGACCAATTCTTTCCTATCCTATTCTCTGGCATTAGCCTGTGTCCAGTGACAAATTGTCTACTTGCATTGGAAACAAAAGGAAGATAGAACTGCAAGAACAAGGAACTAAGAGTCATGAAAAAATGTCATTACACAGAAATGTCTATCAGAGTAGGAACCTGATTTGCTTTCATAACAAATTTTAAAACTCAAATAGAGATTATCTTCATGCAACAGAGAAACAGAAAGGAATAGCAGAGTCAAGCAGAGTCAACCTTCAGTGCCATTTCTTAGGATGCAAATACAAGGAAAATAAGTGAAAGTAAACAATAAAACAGTTCATCCACACGTCATAAAAACGTCACTTGTTTAAGCTGAGAAATTTGTTCACTCTATACTATTCCAATGAAACTCCTAGAGAAAGATGGGGATAAATTTGAAACTTTACATACTACTAGATCCTTCTGCTTCCTAAAGTACTACATTTAAACACAGTGGGCACATCTATAAATGTGTTTTAATGCACATTAGCCTACTTTAATGCACATTAAAGTGTCACAAAAAACTGTACGCTTTCACTAATGCACATTAAAATAGGCTAATGCACCTTTTTCTCGTTCCTCACAATGGAAGGCACTTTTACACATGCTCTGTGAGGGGGCAGCGCTTTAATTAGAACAGCTCTGAGAGTCGCTTTAAAGCACCACCACATCTTGTGCATCAGCATGCCCACACTTATAAACGGTGGTGGGGGCACTTGAACTAATGTTCATTTGAAAAGCTTTAGTTCAAGCACCCCCACCGCCATTTTTAACCACAGGGACTCTGATACACAGGACGCAGGAGGATGCTGGAGCACAGTAACTGCCACGATCCAACAGGCTCGATTAAATGAGTCTGTTCCAACGCGCTGGAATTCCAGTACATTGAAGCAGCCTCCATGCTAGTATATAGGTGCCCAGAGGTATGAAATTTAATGTGCATTAGCAAAAGTGCATTAATGAACACGTAGATGTGCCCACTCAAGCCTAAAAGAATGCAGCAAAACAAAATACTGTGTAAAACCCACAACTAATACTAAAATTTAGAAAGTAATAGTTCTTTAAACCAAGCCCCTGGACCAGATATCACAAACCCAAGTAAATGGCATTTCATGCAGATCAGCTGTTGTGACTGGGAAGACTTTTCTAAGAAATATTCTCAACATAAGTATCAGACTACAAAAAGGTCTAGTTCAGTGGCTCTCAACCTCTTTAGATTCAAGACACACCTTGGAAAATGCTGGCTCTTAGTTTTCTCTCATTCTTTGACTATGTAAAAAAATTCTACTGCAAACTCAGAAGCACCACAAGAAGTCAAAATGTTTTTAACAGGGTGGATTCTTGTTTGAAATCTCTGGTTTCATCCGGTGAATCACGTTTGCACAAATAACAGGGCTAGCATTGCCTGGTACCCTGCGGCACCCTTGAAAGGATTTCAAGGCACCTCAGGGTGCCATGTCACTCTGATTGTGAATCACTAATCTAGTTCTTTAAAGACAGCAAGTGTTAAAGACAAGAGCAGCATATTCAGGGCTCTGAAATACAAGAATCTCTTTGAGGAAGCCAGACACAGCAAAATAACTAGATTATCAAACAACAGTGTTATTGTCTTTCAACTCAGTAAATCCCTGTCAACATCTCAGGAAGCAGAAGGCTGAGACTTTAGGAGCTGTAAGTATTCAATAAATAATTTTCTTAAATCTGCAAATACCTTCAAAGTTGTCTTGGGTGAAAAGCTGTCCTCCTGAAGCAATAGAAACACATACACATAGTGGCACAACTTAAAACTCAACCTTTATCAGTCTATACTATAAGCAATAGTACCATGATATATCCTATTCCAAATCCAGAAAGATATTGCTATTATAGATAAATTAGATATTGATTTTTTAACAGCAGCCATTCATTAGGTAAAATTAGCGTTAACCTGATGTCCAGATTCCCATTCATACCATGGGAGTTGCTGAGTTCTTGGGCTGTATTTGATAATAAACTTTTTAAAGAGTTATCAAGCTGTTGATCAATCAGTCCAATTTTGCTCAACTGAAAATAAATCTGTAATTGCCTGCATCCCACATCTGCAATGTGCCATTACAACCATTAATACTCTTGAAGATTTCATGGACTAAATTACATTTTATTCCAATTTTACAGATGGAGAAACTGCAACATATAGAATGTCATTGGTACAATGCCACACCGTAAAAACCATAAAATTCTAGTGTTTAATTATGCGCTAAATGCAAGATTCCATTTCTTCTAAAGATTACCTACTTCTAAAAAGGCAGACAAGGTTCTCTGGGTAAATCTGATATCTTAGACCAAAAGATAACGGATTTACCCAAAGAACCTTGTCTGCCTATGTCCTTAGATCAAGACGGCTACACTCTACACCCCTACTTCTAAAAGGCACATGTGATTCTCCTTCCTTTGAAACTGACCAAACTACACTCTAAAACTTATTTTTTTATTGTTGTTGTGGTTGTTGTACTAATGACTACAACCTGGAGCCCAACTGTGCTAATTTATAATTCGACTGCTAATCCTCAGCCATGTTAAAACTTTATATAAAGAAAGATGCCAAGAACCCAGGTAAGTAACAACAGAAATTTGGCTGAAATGCATAATCTGAACCAAGAGCAAGACAAAATGGAATTAACATAGAACCTTTCTTCCCAAAGAAATGGTCAGACAATTATATCCTTGAAATATAAATGCATGTTTCTCTTCCTTGAAAGAAAAATTAACATACTTATCTTCTCACTTACATTCCCTATTGTTTAAGGGCAATAGAGAATATAAACCTTGTATACTGCAAATTCCTAAACAATTCCTCGTATCAGGTGAAAGAAAGAAGAGCTCATTGAAACAAAATAAAAGACTGACCAAAGAAGTGGACTGCAAGAACTACGTTCCTGGAGTTTGCCACCTTAATACCTCCATTCATTGATACAAACACATGAATCAGAACTGTTTCCTGTGGGAGACAGTTAACAATCCATGTTACCAAGCATGAAATCTGGCAGACTGCTAAACACAATGAGTAAGAAGATGCCTTGTTTGCATGTATTGGTGACCTTATATGATGACCTGCCAAAACTGGAATTTGATTCAATGAAACTTGACTGCTGACAGATCTTCCAAGATGTAGCTACATCATTGTTTGAAGAACAAGTCTTTAGGGACATTACACCACAGCTGACTTCAGCATAGAAGGAACTACTTATTTCAGCTATTTCTTCTGACTTGCCTAATTACAAAGCAGTTGTGAAATGCAGTAAGAATTGAAGGCAAATTATAGGCCCATAAATGTTTATAAAGAGCTTTAAAGATTAAAAGTTCTAAGTAACTGCTAAATTTGAATGTTAACATAATATCAATGCATGTATTGAAATGTTTATTTTACTTATTATTCATATTTATTAAAATCCAGAATTGCCCAAGATGGCCCAAGAAACTGTGTGCGCAACAGTGATTGCATCTGAATGAATAACTCAATATGCAAATTAAGACACATCTTACGTCATACATTTTTTATAGCTTATGAAAGGGGTCATACGAATGGTTGCAAGTGGTCTTGCATGCTGAGAATACCCCTTCTAAATTTATATCCATAGTTTAAAGAACAAAAAGCACTGTATTTTGTCATTTAATATTCATCATTGTTAGAATAGCACCGTAGCAAAACTCCCAAGGAACTAAGTAAATATAAAAATTGCAAAAAACCTAAAAATACCCATATGAGGAGGAGTTGCAGACCAGTTCAGTCTATAACACTGCAGTTGTGAACATGAGCTCAGTGGGGTCTGCCTTGTAAACTGAAAAAAACTTCTGAACAGTGAACACAATTCTGCCTTCATCTAATCACATGAATTCAACCCCAAGCAAATCAATGTGGGATTTCAACAAACCTAGAGCTGAAACAGTGTGTTATCTGGTGGGTTTGACTAACAGTAATCTTCTTGTAGATGTACTCCCATTATAGTTGGGTGTAACTTCGTTAAGTTACATATTACATATATTCTTAACAAGTCTATTAACAACTGCATCCCCTGGCAGATGTAAATGCTTTGTGAAATAACAAATGATGCCTTGGAAAAGTTAATAAGAACATTAACAAATTTTGTGTGAAATGGCAGTAAGGCATTAATATTAGGCACTCTGCAGTATGGTCACTTAAACCCTCTAGCTACAAATTCTCTCCAGCCCATAGCTAGTTCCATTTCCTATGATGCAGGAGACAATGGTCTTATTCACAATTCAGTCTGAAAGAGCAAAATAGTCATGTAATTTATCTAAACCATAAATGGAATGGTGACTTAACCATGGTTCAAGACCAATTTAGTGCTAGTCGTGCTAAATCTAACTACCAAATCCCTCACTGTACGTACAACACCCAGCTAAAGCAACATTGGCATATTTTTGGAAGCACAAAACTCAGTGGGAAAATACATATTACTCCTAAATAATCCAGTAACCTATGGTTTAGGTATGAATGACCAGTAAAACATGCGAGATCTCTTTGCATACTCCTTGTTTAAAACCTTGGCACAGTTCCCTCGAGTGGATTTTGCCCTAGGCATATTGCCATGATATTCTTTGATCATTGGCATGTCTGTAACTATTAAGGGGGGGGGGGGGGTTTGCTGACGGTTTAATTTTTAAACAGGAGATAACATCAATTTCATATTAGATCTCATGTAAATTACGAAATAAAAGTTTTTCATCCTTAATTACTCCAGCATTATAAGGCAACAAGTGCAAGACGACTATTTTAAGGTACACTAACAAAATGGTACTTTTTAAGCAATCCTACACTGCTAACTTCTTGAATTGCTAATTAGACACTGCCACTTGACCCCTTGCTTTGTAGGATGCCTCTCCGTATAACATCCCTCTTAAAGCAGAGCCAGCCAAAGATCCAATTTGAAAATGCCTTCATATTGCCTGAGTACAGGTTCTGACCAAGTGCATTTTAATTGAAAATGCTTCACCTTGGTTTTCTCTTTAAAATCCTTTTTTTCTGTGTGTGGCATGCTGGACACAACAACCCCTGTAGCACTGTATAGTAGCCCAGCATTTGTTCCTTAGGCCATATTACTTTACCTTGAGGTGTAAAAGAAATCTATTTTTTCCCCTTCTCTTGGTGCTTTCCTTCGCTTCCAATCCTAGGCTCTGTATCACCATGTGCAAATGTGCTGCAGCAGCTCCAGTTCCAGTGGATTTTTAGTATGAACGTGTCAGCAAAGGAAAAGCCCACTTGGAAACGTGCCCATGAATGAGTTGGTTACAATACCAAAGGGCAAATCCCTGGCCCTGCCAGATGATCAAAGATAGTGGAAAGCTGGACCTGCTCACTCTCTCTCTTTAAGTCTCTCACTCTCTCTGTCTCTCTCTCTCTTTCTCTCTGTCTCACTATGTCTCTTTGTATGTCTCAATCTGTCTCTCTGCCTGCCTCTCACTCAATCTTTCTCTCTGTCTCACTCTGTCTCACCCTCTGTCTTCCTCTATCTCTTTGTGTCTCTCTCACCCTCTCTCTGTCTCTATCTCTGTCTTTCACTGTCTCTGTCTCTCTCTCACACATCCTCTCTGTCTGTCTGTCCGTCTCTCTCAAGAGCCCAGCTCTCCGGAGCAGAGGACCGGGGGCACAAAAGAGGCGTGGTGGGACTCGAAACTTGCGTCGCCGCCTGCCTGTCCTCCCTCGGAGGGGTGCCCGCGGCCCCAGCCGGACCCCGCCGCGAGGTCCGTGCCCGCCCAGGAGGAGAGGACCCTGCGGGCGGCGACAGAGGAGGGGAAAGGAAAGGAGAGATCCTACCTCCGGAGGGACGTGCTAGGAAGGCAGCCGCGACAGCACGAGCGATCTTCTCTCGGGGTCCCGAGCAAGAGGCAGCTCAAGGGAGCGGGCTGGGGGGTGGGAGCTTTGCCTGGAAAGCGCGCTGCTCCCCGCTCTGCACAGGGCAGACTTGGAGAGCGTGCATGGCTTCTCACCGGCGGGGGGTCCTGTGCATCTGGCCGGAGGACGAGCGGCGCCGTTTGGCTCCCCACCAGCTGGAGGGGGGCTCAGGAAAAGACCTGCCCCTTCAGAGGAATGCGAGCGCGGGGAGCGGGCACTTACACGCTGGCACTGCTCCCCTCCCGCCCCGACACACGTGCCCCGGACACCTCCCGGGACACGCGCGCACACGCCGGTGCCACCACCACCACACGCTGCCCCAGGGGGGCACCTGCTACAGAAACACACACACACACACACACTTGTGCCACCAGCGCACGCTGCCCCAGGGAGATGCATCCGCCCCTGGACACACACCAACACTACGCACTGCCCCAGGGCCACACACACCAGCGTCACACACGGCCCCAGGGGGGGACATCTCCCGGGAGACATGCTGCACGCGGCCCCCGTTGTCATACACTGCCCCACGGGGTCATATCCCCCAGGACACACGCACCAGTGCCACCACTGCACGCGGCCCCACGGACACACCTGCTCCAGCTCCCTGCATGCACACGTCACCACCACACAGCCCTAGGGATGCTCCTGCTCCACACACACACACGTGTGCCACCATCACACACTGCGCCAGAGAGATGCATCCCCCCCCACCCTGGATGCACACGAACACTACACACTGCCCCAGCGGGACACATCTCCCGGGACACACACACACACCAGTGCCACCACTGCACATGACTCCCACATCATCACACACTTGCCCAGGGGGACACATCCCTCAGGACATGGACACACACACCAGTGCCACCACCTCACACAGCCCCAGGACACACCTGCTCCAGATACGTGCATGCACACATGACCACCACACAGCCCTAGAGACACACTTGCTCCAGGTACACACACACACACATACACACATTAGTGCCAGCACCACACACTGTGCCAGGGAGACACATCCCTCTGGGACACACACCAACACTACACACTGCCCCAGGGATATATGTGTTCCAGACACACCATCATCACACCACGCTGCTTCAGACACACACACTACCACCACCATACGCTGCCCCAGAGGCACACCTGCTCCAGACACACACACCGCTGCCACCATTACACAGTGCCCAGGGACATACACTCCCACCCTGGACATACACACACATACATACACCACTACTACAAACTCTCCCAGGGATACACGTGCTCCAGGCACACCATCATCACACACTGTCTCAAGGACACACATCTCCAGGGATACATACACACATATATCCCACCACCACACACAGCCCCAGGAACACACCTGCTCCAGATACACCCATGCACCACTGCCACCACCACACACTGCCACTACCACACATACATGTGTTCCAGACACACCATCATCACACACTGTCTCAAGGACACACATCTCCAGGGATACATACACACATATATCCCACCACCACACACAGCCCCAGGAACACACCTGCTCCAGATACACCCATGCACCACTGCCACCACCACACACTGCCACTACCACACATACATGTGTTCCAGACACACCATCATCACACACTGTCCCAGAGACACACACACCACCACCATTACCACCACACTGTCCCAGTCACACACTTGCACATCATCATCATCACACTGCCCCAGGGACACACATCCCCCAGACACAGACACCACCACATACTGCCTGAGAAACAGATGTGCTCCACACACACACCATCACCACTGCATACTGCTCCAAGCACACACACACACACACACACACACACACATCACAGCCCCAGGGACACATGTCCTCCGAGGGCAGACACCACCGCCACCATCACACGCTGCCCCAGGGACACACACATACCACCACCACAACACACTGCCCCTGGGACATAAAACCCTGGAGCAAATGCTGTATTGGAGAGACTCCCACTGCCCCAGAGCCCTACACACGCTCCTAGGACAAACATCACCACACACAACTCCATGAGTGCACATCATAGTGGACAGACAGGCACACCAAGGACAACCACTACTCACACAGCACACAGCTGCTGAACATACCCTACGATACTACCCAGGGGAGCATGCAGCCTTGGGAAATGCATCGCAGCACTCTTCTACGATTATACCCTATGATGTGGGAACACAACCCCAAGAAATACTTCCCACCTCAGAGAAAAAACAAGTATCAGGCACTGCCCCAAAGACATCCTTTTACTGCACCAATGCTCCAGGGGCACATACTAGTGATCTGTAGGACAGTAGTTTGCAATGTTTTGGGTGATGACACTAAGTTGTTTTGAATAATTAAAAACTAGGCGTGATTGTAAGACTGCAGTTGGTTGTGAAAACACTGAGTGCTGATGGTATGCGGAACCCAGAGAAAAGCAAGGTCACAAAAGTAGTCTGAAATTTTCACATCTGCCAACTGACTTTTGACATGCAGAAGTATCAGTGGGGAAAAAAGATATGACATAATGTTTGGCCTAAAAAGCTATATGCATGCAACAGCCATTATAAAAGTAAGCAGATTTTTTTGGTGCGTTAAAAACAAAAGATCCCTTTAATTATATATTTAACCGTATAGTGCAGAAACAAAGACAAGAATACCCAGTTACCTGTGGGGGCACATTTCTCACAAGACAATCACTTCTTCTCCAATCTCTCAGTTGTAATCCTCAAAGGGAACTTACAAAACACTTTTCGTAGACAAGCCTACAAACTCCACTTCATAAATCTACTGGATACTAAAAATCATTGACTCAATATAGACATTGGATTTATGACACGTTACAGCCTGCCTCGCATCTGATTCACCAGGTACCTGCCTGACCTGACCTCTTACGTTCTTCTTGTCCCACACCTTTTCTCCCCTCCCCTTCCCTCCCTTATTTTTCTGCCCTTTGTCTTCCTGATTTCCAACCGTTTCCTTTTTTATTGAGAGCCTCTTTTTTACCTTGTATTAGTAGTGTTTCCCTTCAGCCTTTTTTCCCTGCCCTCCCCCCTCCCTTCCCTGCTTTACCTTTTGTTTTTCTAATTTTTACTTATTTATATTTTCACTGACATCCTGTCACACTTTTAGCTTCTCTCATTCCTGTTTTCCTGATCCCCAGCTATTTCCTTTTCCACAGACAGACTCTTTTTAACCTTGTATTCTATTACTGTAATGTTTCCCTTTGGTCTTCCCCGCACCTGCTTTCTTCCCCCTCCTTTCCTTGCTTTACCCTTTGTCTTTCAAATTTCTACCAATTTACATTCTCACTAGCATCCTGCCACACTTTTAGCTTCTCTCATTCCTTGGCTTCTCAGACGAGCAGAGACTCCCTATGCCTGAAGAAGGGTGATTGTGCCTGAAAGCTTGCCAAGAACTTTTCCCCAACTACTCAGTTGGTCTAATAAAAGATATCACATCTACTCAAAGAACCTTGCCTGCCTATGTCCTAATACCAACATGGCTGCAACGAAAAACCCATGACCAATGTCAAACACCTCATGTTAAAACATAAAAGCATGCTTCCATGTGGTGCTGAAGAGGGGCACAGTAACAAGTGAGAATTAGGTAGTTCAGAATAGCCCTTGTCCACATGACCAGCTATAGTCATACTGTAGTCCAAAATCAATTTTCCCTATTAAAAGAATTCAACGTTTTGAGAGGATCTCATGGTGCTTTGTCTCACTGCTGAGTAGGGTGGCCATCATAGAGGACAGTACGGTCATTCTCTATCCTCTATTGATACAAAACCCGACACCTTTATGCCCTCTAGTTTTCTCTTGAAAAGAAAAATAGAGGGCATAAAGGCGTTGAGTTTTGTGTCAATAGAGGACAGAGGATAGAGTAGCAGAAAACCAGAATGCCATCTATGATGGCCACCCCACTGCTGGGCCATCGTCAGGATAAAGTTTTTCTCACAGAACATTGTGGAGGGGACTGAAATGCTGGGACTTGAGGTCAAATTCACAAATTTCCATGATTTGTCTCTCATTATAAGCACAAACCATCTCTTCTTGGCTAGCTAACATTGAGTAGCACAACTACACAGAGGCTTATGAAGATATATTTGTCAATTTGCCACTGGGTGGCATCACCTTTGCAAGTCTGCCACTGAATAAGCAAGCAGCTTTTCAGCCAGCAGTTTTGGAATTAGCTGCTGTACCAGGAAGAGGGGGCAAAGACAACATCAACTTATAGGGAAACTTTCTTGGGTCAATTTCAATCAGTACAGCACCATTTCTGGGCTTGGCGGGGGGTGGGGAGGGGAAGCACTAGTTGGTGACTAGTACTTTTGCTGCAGGTCTTGGATGATCAAAGGTGGCTACAGAATTTCAGGATGGCAAGTCAGTTTTTAGGAGATCTGTATAGAGCTGCTGCAGCAACAAATCAAGAGATTTCCCTTGTGCATGCGGAAATATTGGCTATTGTTTCATAGTTTCATAGTTGGTCAGGTCAGAAGGGACCCGAGCAGATAATCAAGTCCGACCCCCTGCCACGGCAGGAAAAAGTACTGGGGTCAAACAACCCCAGCAAGGTGTTCATCTAACCTCCTCTTAAAGACCCCGGGGTAGGAGCCAGCGCCACTTTGCTTGGAAGTTGGTTCCAGATCCTAGCCGCCCTGACAGTGAAGTAGCGCCTCCTGATGTCTACTCTGAATCTACCCTCTGCCAGCTTGTGACCATTATTTCTAGTCACTCCTGGGAGTGCTCGGGGGAACAGGGACTCCCCCAGTGCCTGACTGAACAGGTTCAGGTCCCTCAGCCTCTCCTCGTAGGGCCTGCCCTGCTGCCCCCTGATCATGCAGGTGGCCCTCCTCTGAACCCTCTCAATGCTGTCCACATCTCTCCTGAAGTGCAGCGCCCAGAACTGGATGCAGTACTCCAACTGCGGCCTGACCAGTGCTGCTCAAGATGCATCTGTGGATGCATGACAAGGTGTGGTCGACCCATGTTCATTTTGGCATCAATAATGATTCCAAGATCCTTTTCTGCCTCTGCACTGACAAGAAGGGAGTTCCCCAGCCTGTAGGTATGCTGCTGGTTCTTCCTCCCCAGGTGCAGCACCTTGCACTTGTCAGTGTTGAAACCCATCCTGTTCTCATCTGCCCACCCCTGTAACCTGTATAGGTCTGATTGTAGCCTATTCCTCCCTTCTAGCGTGCCCATGTCCCCCCACATCTTATTGTCATTGGCAAATTTGAATAGGGTGCTTTTTACCCCCTCGTCCAAGTCACTGATGAAGATGTTGAACAGTGCGGGTCCAAGGACCAAGCCCTGGGGGACCCCACTTTCGACCTGCAGGGATGTGGGCAATGACCCATCCACCACCACTGGATGCAGCCCTCCAGCCAGTTAGCGACCCATTTGACTGTGTAGGTGTCAACACCACAGTCCCTTAGTTTTTTTAATGAGAATGGGGTGAGAGACAGTGTCAAAGGCCTTCCTGAAGTCCAGAAATACTACGTCCACTGCTACCCCTGCGTCTAAGGCTTTTGTGACCCGGTCATAGAAGGCCACCAGGTTGGTCTGACAGGACCTGCCTCTAATGAACCCATGTTGGTTGCCCCTAAGCATAACCTCCCCTCCTGGCCCCTCGTGGACATGCGCCAGGATAATTCTCTCAAAAAGCTTACCCAGGATCGAGGTAAGACTAACTGGCCTATAGTTCCCCAGGTCCTCCTTCCTCCCTTTTTTGAAAATGGGAACCACATTGGCCCTTTTCCATGACCTCTGCTAATTCCCTCAGCACTCGGGTGGAGATCGTCAGGACCAGCTGATTTAAATACATCCAGTCCCTCCAGAAGTTCCCTGACTAGATCCTCACTGACCCTAGGCCTGGGTGTGCCTCCCCCAGGGCCTGATGGGGTCCTGGTGGATGGGCTGATCTGGTCCCTGCTCAGGAAAATGAAGGCAAAGAAATTGTTAAATAGGTTAGCCTTGTCGTCTGGTGTCATTTGGTAAATCATCATTCCTGCC